>NC_071303.1:8138199-8738199 GCF_027563975.2 Plodia interpunctella
TACTAATATTATAAATGCGAAAGTTTATGAGGATGTATGTGTGTATGTGTGTGTGTTTGTTTGTTACTCTTTCACGCAAAGTCTACTGGACCGATTATAATGAGATTTGGTATACAGGTAGATTATAACCTGGAATAACACATAGGGTACTTTTTATCACGAAATTCCCACGGGAGCGAAGCCTTGGGTGCAGCTAGTAATGTAACAGTACTAACAAATTATGAGTCTCTGTTGCTTGAATAAAAAAATTCATAATATAAACACTCTAAATGACGATTTCTTCCTTAGTTAAACATCTGTTGTATACATATTTTTTACAATACGTTTGCCACGAAACATTGCTACAATATTGTGTGTTTTTATCTGATATCCCATCAGTCATATCGCGGCGACGCGCGCGTCGTGGCGGGGTAGGTTATTGCTTTGTATACCACTAGCTGCACTCTGGGATTTAACTCTTATGGGAATTTCGGGAAACGCTGTCCAGATCTTGAAAACAAAATTTGAACTTCTTGTATCGCAGCGTAAATGTTTCGAAGATATAGTGATTTTATCACAATTTAAAATGAACAGTCAACAGCACATCAACGTATCCTAATTAATTGCAAACTCGCCGCTATTACCATGCCATAAAGGTCCAAGTCTAGAAAGAAAACACAATGAAATATTTAGTCATAATTATCTTCGAAATATTCAAACATTTTTAAATACTATTATTATAAAGATGTAAGCGTTTGTGAGTTTGTATGTTTGAGGCAGGTAATCTCCGAAACTATCGAACCGATTTAAAAAATTATTTCACCATCAGAAAGGTACATTATCCAAGATTGCCATAGGTTATCGCAAAATTTCCACGGGAGCGTCGTCGATAGCAACATCTAGTAATTTATAATACAAACATTTTATTATTTTTTTGTTGTTTTAAAAATAATATTCTTCTCTTTATCCTGATATCTTTAGGGTGGGATTGGGTGGGAACAGACAGACGGTAATTACAATTTTTTTTTTGTTACAGGACCAAAGAAGATTACTGAAGCAGCCAGCAAGATATTGAGGAAAATGCAGTGATAAGACTCCTGAGTGTCAAGAATATTATTGGAAAAAATAACCAAAAATGTGAATAGATATAAAAATAAATAAAACCAAAGACAAAACTATAGGTTATTTAACCTATAGTTTTGTCTATTATTATTACATATATATATGTATATATTATATTTAACCTATAGTAAGTCTTTGGTTTAAAAGTAATATAACAAATAATTAATAAATATTTTTACTTCCATATCGTTATACATTATAAAGTCCTCTACCACATCTATCAGTCTGTCGGTCCGTTAGAGATAAACTCCAAAACTACCGCACGGATGTTCGTGCGGTCTTCACAAATAGATTATGTGATTCCTGAGGAAAGTTTAGGTCTAATACAATTTATTATGTTTATACCCGAGCGAAGCCAGGACGGGCTGCTAGTTTATAACATTGGAATTAAGACCTTACTTCAGAATAAAATTTATGGCAGTTTGAAAATATACTCGCTTATTATGCTTTGATAAAATCATCGTTCTACGACCCAAAAAACAAGTAAGAACAATTACCATGAATTTAAAAAAACCATAAAAAACGTATCATTTGTAGAAAAATTAAGACGTTACCAGCTGTAACTAATACTTAGACCCATTGGGCTTACATATAATTAAATATACCACTTGTTTTTGATAATTATACGATGAATACTGTACAACTGATCAAATTATAAAGTTAAAGCACGCACTCGTTAAGGCAATTTCAACTATATAACAAATGATTAAATACCATTTTAGAGCGACATGTCAAAATGAAGTTGACGATCGATGACAGTTAATTTTTTTCGTTCCATGTTCAAAAGCAAACATTTTAATTGGTAGTACAGTTAAGTGCAAAAGTTAGTGGAGCACAGATACTCGATCTCAAAGTTATTGTAACATTACATTGCTGGAAAAAGAAAATTGTAAGTACAGTCTAGGGCAATTAAACCTGACCTGTGACCTGAATGTGTGACTTGTTTAGTTACTTGAGGGTCAGCTTTATCTGTCCTCGATTATACATATGTACAGTTAGCCGGGTTATTTTCTGCTTTTATTGTTGACTAGATGTTGCCCGGGCCTTCGCTCCTGTGGGAATTTTGAGATTAAATATAGCCTATAGCAATCTTGGATAATGTACCTTTCTAATGGTGAAAGAATTTTTGAAATTGGTTTAGTAATTTCGGAGATTACCCGCCTCAAACATATAAACTCACAAACGCTTACCTCTTTATAATAATAGTAAAGATTGTTGCTCTATAATGATAGGTTATTCGGAATCAGCACAAATAATGATTTCTAGACAGAGTTAAATGCGTTATTTGTTCTGACAATGACAGAATTCGTCGAATCACACCTGAATAAGACTGATGCGCTAAACGGAAGTGCGGTAATATCTGGATCGGTGCGATTCCAAATGTTGCACTAAACAGAATCTCGCATGAAAGACTAAAAATTCTTTGCTGACGGTACTTAGTTAGTAAACGTAGTATAACGCTCAATTTTTAATAACTAAACGAAAATACGCACAACATTTTTATTATCACATGCTATTAGTTTTTCCAGTTTTTCTTTAAATAAAACTATTTATTTTTATATATTAAATTAAATTAAATGAGTGCTTTAAATTGCCTTAAAAAGGTTTTATAACTATAATCTAAATTAATAAAAAAATGTAAACGAAGAAAAATAAACGAAGAGGAAATCAAAAAGGAATGATAAAGTGTTAACAGTTCGTCGGGAAGTTCGTTATTTTTTAACATAAGTATTGTACAAGTAAACGCGCACGTGTCTTTTTATATCTCGACGGTTCGGACCGCGTTACAACGACCAGTGGTCATCGAGGTACGATTTTAAATCGGTCATTATTTTCTCTAGTCCACGTTCGTAACCATATAAAAAGATTTTTTCCTAACATAGCTAATATAAGAGAGATATTACCTATTAAATTATCACTGAAATAAAAAAAATAAATTGATTACAACGGTTCTGTCGTATGGGCGCTACGTTGACACGGACAGACATACACAGACTCGATAGACTTATAAACTCCTCTCCTTGTCGTTGGAGGTTAAACACGGCTACTGCTAAATACGTGAATTTCTCGTATCAAATGGTCAGTATCGGGTTCTACAAAGATACATCTCATGGCTGGATATTGCTGACATTAGTCCGGCAGTTAAATTATCAACTTAAGAGGATAATATCTCTGGCATTCCGATAAGATCTTCACTAAGCCGGCTTCCATATGCTGCTCGGTTTTATATCAATGGATTCCGTGAAACGTCTATCTTTCCAGCCGATTCATTTTGATAATATTTAAATGTTAACAGTTATATGTTGGTCATACGTAACACACGTTATATTAAGCAAATGTGGGTATATTATTCCACGTTGGAAAACGATAATAAAACAACAAAAGAAAATAAAACAATTAGTGCACAAAACAACCCTTATATTCACAAGAAAATTCATAAATGGAGAGCCGCTTTTTCGAGCAGTTTTCGAACGTTCTGTTATCTGTTATATTTCATTTCTGGACATAGTTTTAAAATTATATCTTAACTTTTCATTGGCCCCAAAACCCCTCCACTGGCTACGCCCGCGCAGCTATCTAATTATTCAGATTACAAAAGCTACATAAATCTACCTATAGAAGTATTTTAGTGTAGATTTGAAAGAATTCGTCGAAAGTCATATCGCCATGACTATTTCTGGTTATAGCGCTCTTTTCGCCAATTGCCTTCTAGAAATTTCTCCCAGAATACATACAGGGTAAATAAAGAATTAAAATTATTTATGATCAGCAATGGTAGTGCACATCGCGCCTTACTTTCTCCGAAGCCAGTCCTGGAGTTCGCAGAAACAATCACCCAGTCACATTCAGCCTTACCAATTAGGGACGCAAACGGGATACTTTCAGTGGCGGCTCAACTGTTGCGACTTTTGTTATATATAGCTAGTTATGTCAGATTTTAGTGGCCACAATGATGCCGCAATTTTTTTTAAAAGAAAGTCTAAAAATATTAATAAAGTTTTGAAGAAATAATAATCGAAAACAATAGATCTTCTGAACTAGCCAATTTTAGCTTAGCAGCATAATCATAAAGCTGAAAAATGGCGATTTTAAATCAGAAATGTTTTTAATAATAACTATATAAAGTAAATTACTTATTGCATGAAGAAATGTTTGAAAGCTTTTCCCACAATAAAGATAGCTTTTCATATACACAAAGGTCAAGTTAGTTATCTAATATTATCGCTACAGAACCTGCGACTTTGTAATCAAAATATGTATATTACACATAAACGTATTTATGTGCGAATAAATCTATACGTTGGCAAACGATAATATTTTATGCTACAATAAATAATCACCTGTTTGATATATTGTTATACAATGTAGCAAAACCTTGGCTTTCATGAAATAAATTATTGAAATATTAAACTATTTAACAAGAACACCTAGGGTGACACTCATTGAGACAAAGTAAAAAATATCAACGAAAAAAAGTTTTTTGTTTGTGTAACTTTCTCTCACCTGAGCATTTTTTTACGGTTTCTTCCGTCGCCGTAGATCGTCGGAGCCAAGAAGTTTATATTAGGCCTGATTGCCTCTGATGCAGTTGACAAAGTAGCTCGTTTGCAAAGAAAAATGACGTGCGTTCAAAACGCAGTGGCATTAACAAAACTGGAAAGAGCGGGAAAAACATAGATATTACCACTAGCTCCGTTTGCGCTAAGCTAATGGGGAGCTGGAGCGCTTGGATGCAGGAATGCTAAGATGTAAATAAGTAATATTTCATGCATTTTCTCAAATCTTTTTGCCGTGTAATAAGTTTGGCTATAATAAAGATTTGGCCCGTCTCAATTGCATTGCAGTTTTCCATAAATTTTGACATTGACGTGCGTCGACGTACAATTTATTTCTGCGTTGTCCGTCGACATGGAGGACGACATTAAAATCAGGTCACGGTCATCAGCACATCAGGTTACCCTGCATGAACCTCTATGGCGCGGTAATAGCGGCGAGTTTGCAATAAATTTGCATAGGTTGATGTGCTGTTGACTGTACATAAGAGATATTAAAGAAAAATAATTGTGTCTTGTCTTTATGGGACTAATAAAAGTCAAAACGATTTTGTCTGTATGTCTTCTGTCACGCAAAAACTACTGGATGGAATTGGATGCGGTTTTTCACAGTTGTATAGTAGATTTTTTTTATTAGCTGTTTGAGTCCCACTGCTGCGAAAAAGCCTCCCCTAACTTATTCCACGCATTCCTATTCTTTGTGTTCTCTTGCCATTCTTTGTCGAACTTTCTGATGTCGTTTTGTAGCAGATGGTCTAACTTAAAATCTTGTATAGGTTTAATCGCGATACGTTGCTTAGAAACTGAGATATTGACAATAATACAAACTACTACAGCAAAAACTAGTACTGAATAATTATGTTCCCTTCTAAGAATCATTCATGTAACTATTTAGTTCTAGCTTGTAATGACATGCCCTTCTAACTATGCCCCTCAAGAATTCGGTAAGCTATGTTGTGTCATAAAACCCTTAAATGTCTCTCGACCTACAAATGGTCAAAGGGCCGCATGTGGACATGAGCTATGAAATTAGGAATTTAGATTTCGCATGAAATTATATTAAGCCTTTAATATTAACATTAATTTTATTAGTTTTCTGGGAATCGGTGCTTTGATCGTAAATATACGATTTGTAATTATGAATATCCCTCGGTATACTTGCTAATATTATAAATGCGAAAGTCTATCTGTCTTTATGTCATGCCATCACGGCTAAACTGTTGGGCCGTTATTAATATAGGAAAAAAAAATCTCTATAAATGATACGTGGTCAAACGCTAACGCAAGCTTTCTCTGTGATTCCAGAACATATAAACTTGTAATACATTTATATGTTTTTTTTACCACGAAGAAGTTATTTATTTATTTTAAAAAAAGTTGAAAACGTCAAGTAGTAGTAGGAAAAAACTGAGTCAAGATCTGCTCCATACTCAGCTATTAAGCGATGACACGCAGGGTCTTATTTCCTACCTTTTCTTCTGCACTTCGCACGGTCACGGGGCATCCTACGAGTATCAAGCTATTGGATTCTTAGTTACTAAACATACTCTTCTGGTAAAAGGAGTACTTCAAAATTAGTAATACAAAGTAATTCTGGGCGAGGCCTGTGGTTACTTCAAAATTACTACTTTCACGTACGTTCCATTATTCTAAGCGACAATTCATCTGCAAGCAATACTTTACTCAAAAACTAAGTGATGACAATTGAAAATCATTTGGCAATAATTTGTTTGTCGTCATACTGTCACTATTGTTCCCACGACAATCAGTCATGTGTGTTTTCCGTGCACATACAGCTGCAAAGGATTTTAAATTTTATTCCTATAAACATAAGCTTTGAATTGAAGGTATCAAAAGTATTGGCTTAGTCTTAGTTTAGTCAGTTCTTGAAGATTCATTTCTAGGGTCCTTGTATGGTGTATGTAATTAATGGTCACAGCATGGCATTTCATGGTTGGCTTGATGAGAAGCCTGGAAACTGTCACTTTGTATGAAAAAGTCAGTATTTTGTTAGTGGGAACTGCACTATTGCGAATTTATACCGTAATAGGGACGGGTCTTTTAGAGAGAATGGCGTTTGGACCAAAAACTGACGATTTATTAAAATATGATGGGAGTTTGATTTGATGGATATTATATAGTATACACCGGCTGATATTGTCGATAACAATAATATAAAGAGTTATAAAACACGATAAAAAAATATGTAAAATATTTTTTTCGCAAGTTTTACTGCCATCAGATAGATCTACAAGCAGTCGCTAGAAAATGAGAAGACACAAAGTAATACTAAAAATATACAAACTACCACTAGCAAAACACTACACAAAGACTCGAAGCCTCTATCAATCAATAGGAAATCTCGACACACAAAAATGCAATCAGTAAATAGTTTAACCATAAGTGATATTAAATGCCACTTAAGGGTCGTTGCACACTAATCCCTGGTTATTGAGTGTGCGCCCTGCCGATATTGAGTGATTGATAAACTGTTTGCCATCGGATTTACTTGGTTATTGAAATGCACTTGAGCTCACCCCTGATTATGATGAGATTTTGTTGGATAGCAAGAAATCGTTATCAATAAACAACATCAAAAGATTAGATTAGAATCAATATGAGAAATAGATGTTTATCATAAAACTTACTAGGTATATTAGACGACTGAAAATATCAATTGAAAGATAAATAAACTAACCCGTATTTTAATAATCGAATTATTTTACAACAATTAGATGATTTATATCAACAAATTAAAAGTTTAACATGAATTATCATAATAAATAAAAATCTTATTTATTATAATAATTCATGTTAAACTAAAAAACTAAACTAAAACATGTTAACTAAACTAAAAATATACTTAGGAGCAACAATGTAAGTAACAATATACGTCGTCTGGAGATAAGTCGTCGAACGAAAGTTCAAGACGTGGTCTCCAGAGTCGCGTCATTAAAATGGAATTGGGCTGGGCACCTGGCTAGAAGGAATGATGGAAGGTGGAGTAAATCTGTGACTGAGTGGTACCCCAGAACTGGAAAACGGAGTGTAGGACATCCGGCAGCTGGACGGGTCGATGATGTAAAGGAAATTGCCGGCAACAACTGGATGGGGATGGCCCAGGGCAGAGATGGTTGGCGGAGACGGAAGGAGGCCTATGCCCAGCAGTGGGTCACGGAGGGCTGCAGATGATGATGATGATGTGTCTCGCGTATGTAACGCCCCGAGGTATTGGGACTGTGTACTACGACTATACTACTACGACAAGTCGCCTGCCTGAGACTCTTTGGGAATGACGTGGTTGCCTATTAGCTATCAAAGCCCTTATAGATCTGTCGCCTCGTAAGACATTTACGGCCCTAGCCGTGTTCCTATTTTAGGGCGGGAAACGCACGCGGAGATAACTCAGAAACGTCATACAAAAAAACATTGCCAGTACCATTTCTCAAACTTAATGTACTTATCATGAAAGGGTGAACTCGATTAGAATTCGTAATTGAATATCAGACACTCATCGATACATGTCGATTCTGGCCAACCCACGGGCAGCTCGATAAATCGCACTGTATGCAGAATGTTTTGACATCGCTAATAATTTAGTGGCAGGACTTACTTGCTACTTCACGTACAGATGAACACAAAACGGTTTACAATTGCAAATATATATAATATTTATTTATTCACTCATCACATGTACCATTACAGTAAAAAAAAATTAAAACATGACTGATCGTCAAATGAAAATGTAAATAAATTGAACAGATTATTTAGGGTTTTTCTGTCTGCCTGTCACGCTTTCATGGATAAGCCTCTGGCTAGATTTTGAGGGAATTTGAAAGAGATATATGTAGAGAAATAAATAGTTAATGACCCGAGATAAAACATCAAATTTTATCCAACAACAGATAGTAATTGGATAAAATTATATATTATCGCCTTTCAAAATCTTCAATTTTGATACATCACTCGATAATAAATGGTTAAAATAATGGCGCTTCTAGCGTGATAGGGACCAAAACTATTAAAATGAATCTCTTCCGGCGTTTTTTCTCAGCTGGCCAATGGTCGTTACGAAATGCCAGTAGTTTGTAGCTTTTGAGAAATATAATTTTAAAATCGACATACAAAAGTCCCCGTGAACGTCAAATGTTTGAATAATTGCATTTACTTTGCCTTTGTTATTTAAGTTTAATGGAATTTATTTAATGTTGAATATGATTTTTGCATATAGTTGTACCAAACGCATGAAGGCGTAGAGGCGGCAGGCACAGATAACATCTAATCTAATCTAATCATCTAGGCACAGATAATTATTTCTTATCATTTATTGTGCACACTTCAACTATTTTACGTATTTATGTTACATATAAACATGTCAACGTGATTGTGTGAATGCGGGAAGGGAAAACGGGATGCCATTTTCTTGATAGGCTTATATGTAGTTTGAGTTCGAATTTTGTAATTTATTTTATTCGATTTTTGTAATGATTGATGATTGGAATTACACAAGTGCCTCCTATCAGGATTCCTAATTTTTTGCAGAGAAATTAACTTTTATTATTATGTAGACTTGAATTTAATTTTTAAGAGGAACATTGTAAAAATGTCACTGACCCGTAAATGTAACTTTATGAATTCTACATAGTAATTTTATAAATACCTAATCTATATACATACTAATATTATTGAGAGAAAAGATTTGTATATGTTTTTTTTTATTGTTATAAATAAACTTCAAAAGTACCTGTCTTGTGTGCCTGAAATTTGTCAAAGACACGTGGCTAGTGGGATTCGAACTTGGAACCGTTCGATTACAGTTGGCCGCCCTAATCATTGGACCGCCACCGCTTCATCTATCTACCCATATATCTATCTTCAAGATGATATTCGACGTAGGGGAGCGAGGGGCTAGTTGTAACAGGGGTAAGTAGTAACAGTGATTTTTCACTAGGAATTTAAACTTTATTAACGTATTTTTTTGACTCAATATGGTCGTTATAACCCCCCGCATCACATCATCACAGTCAGTGTCCCGCCAGGAGGCGCAATGAGTGGGTGTGCGAAAGCGTTCCTTTGTCGGCAGGTAACATATTATTTTACGTTCGTAATTTTTTGGTTGAGTTTATTACTATCAACTAATTGGAGTTTTCTGTACTTGATTTTGTGTTATAATTTATGCATACATGATGTGATGTAGCGATTTTCGAGATTTCTAAGTTGATTTAATAGTGAAAGTAATAAATATTAAAAACTATGCCTTGGGGTTAGTTGTAACAAAATCTTGGGGCAAGTTGTAACATGTTACAACTTGCCCCTATATTGTATTTTTTTTAATGTAGTATATATTGTTATATAATATATTGTCGTGTTATTTATAATGTAATTTGTATTGTTATGTATGCTGATGTATGTTATTTATAAATTAATGTAATTTAATATAACTTTTTTTTAGAATGAGGGAGTATAAAAGAAAAACAGAGCGTGCAACACAAAGTCAGGACGTATATGAGTTAGCTGCCGCTGCAGTTGCAGAAAACGAGTGTAGTCTTCGGCAGGCGAGTAAGGATTTCGGTCTATGTCACGTATCTCTTTACAGATACATTAAAAAAAAGAAGAATAATGAAAATCCAAAAGTTGGTTATGTCAGTTGTAGACAAGTATTCAGTGGAGAAGAAGAATGTAAATTGTCTTCATATATCCTCAAGTGCGCTGAAATATATTTTGGATTACTTCCTACGGAAATAAGAAAACTAGCTTACCAGTGTGCTGTACATCTTAATGCTAAAAATACTCCCAGTTCTTGGAAAAAAAATAACAGTGCTGGTCCGGACTGGTTCCAAAATTTTATGCGCAGAAATCCTCATCTATCTTTAAGGACTCCAGAAGCAACATCAATGAGCCGAGCAACATCATTTAATAAGACTAACGTTGCTTCTTTTTTTGAAGTATATAAACGCCTTCTAGAGAAAAATCAATTTAGCGCTTCTCGAATATGGAACATAGACGAAACCGGGGTCACAACCGTTCAAAAACCTAAAAAAATTGTTGCTGCACGAGGACAAAAACAAGTTGGCGCTATCACATCAGCTGAGAGAGGAACACTGGTAACACTTGCCTGTGCCGCTAACGCTGCAGGTAATTTTATTCCGCCGATGTTCATTTTTCCAAGGCTTAAATACTCTGAGATGTTTATACGAGGTAGACCTCCAGATTGCATCGGAGCTGGAAATTCTTCTGGGTGGATGACAGAGAAAGAATTTTTAGTTTTTATGGACCATTTTATCAAACACGCGAAACCCACTAAGGAAGAGCCAGTTCTATTACTACTCGATAATCATTGCTCACATGTGAATATTGCAATTGTTGAAAAAGCCAAAGAAAACAATGTCGTCATGTTATCCTTTCCCCCTCATTGCTCCCACAATTTACAACCTATGGACGTCGGAGTCTATGGCCCTTTTAAAAATTACGTGAATAGGGCACAGACAGCATGGATGCATAATAATCCCGGGAAAACCATGACAATATATGACATCCCAGGTATAGTGAAGGAGTCGTTACCACTTGCCTTGAACCCTGCAAATATTATGAGTGGTTTTAAAGCTTCCGGTGTTTGGCCTTTGAATGTTGATATTTTCCAAGATAGTGACTTTGCGCCTTCTTTTGTCACTGATCGTCCAGCTCCTACTGAACAATCAGAAAATGCTATAAATGTGAGTGAAAATTTATCGTTGAATCTCGAACACCCAGAACTGTTAGATTCGGTTCCTGAATTAGATATCAGCACGTCTGAAATAATACGTCACATTGAAACTGCAAACCAACCAACTCCGAGTTGCTCTGGTCTAAACCAATTTTCTCCAACTAAGATTAGACCATTACCAAAGGCACCACCCAGGAAAACGAATATGAATACCAGGCGCAAGAGAAAGTCCGCTGTTTTGACAGACACACCAGAAAAAGAAGCTTTGAGAATGGAATATGAAGAAAAGATGAAGAAAAAGCAGAAAAAAGACGATAAAGGTAAAGAAAAGGGTAAAGGAAAACAAAAAGGCAAAAGCAAAGGTAAAAAATCTGCAAAAAATAAGGATGAAATAGAAAGAGTTAAGAAAAGGGTTTTAAGTTCGGGTTCTTCAGATTCGGATTCAGAATCTGAAGAGTGGTATTGTCTAGTTTGCAGCGAAGAATATAGTCAGTCAAAAGGTAATTGGGTACAATGTACAGTATGTAAGATGTGGGCACATGTAGGATGTGTCGGAGGAAATACTTTTTCTTTTGTTTGTATTAACTGTAACTCAGATGATGACTAAATTCTTTGATTAAGAGGGTTATTAAAAGGCTGATCATTATAAGATGTAGAACTAAGAGATAATTAGGTAGAAGACTTAAATTGGGGTTTTAACTTGCATTATTTTAATCAAACTTACTGTGATTTTGACGTGCCAAGTAGACGTATAAGTACCTACGGTAGTATTTAAGTACAAAACATTATTAATAGTTAAAAACTAAAAGCTTAAGTTTGTTGATTACTTATAGAAAAGTGTATTTCAGTTAATTATTTAGTAGAAGAAACTATTTACAGAAGTATTTTGTTATTTTTGTTAATTTGAAAATAAATCAAAATGTGAAAAAAATACTCGTTAATGAGTAAAAATTTAAAATTAAATGAAGTGTTTTATTCTTGTTACAACATGCCCCAATAGCTGTTACAACTAACCCCAAGCACGGGGTAAGTTGTAACACTTCCCATTTTTTACAAAAATCAAAATTTTGAAAGAATGACTTATAAATTTGATATTTTTTCGTTTAGACCTTATAGAAGAATGATTAGAGTATCAATCAAAATGTAGTTAGTGATAATTTAACCAATACATTTCAAGATATATCGTTTTTTTTTTTAATTGTTACAACTAGCCCCTCGCTCCCCTACTACTAACAGCACGCGTAAATTCCTTCATTGCCGACAACGAAGTATAATTGAAATGACAATGTGTCTCTTAAAGTACCAAACATATTGACAAGTCATCGTATTTCACTTAATTCCATTTATTTTCAATAGTATTGAAATTCCATTACAAAGATATCAGAAATGTCCATATAATCCCGTAGTCATTATTGTCTACCTGTTTTGGATTATAATTCAGGTTTGTATGGTAGCAATAAACTGAGAGGTAGAAGGAAAACGTCTCTTTTGTATAGAATAAACACATCACAACATTTTTATCACGAAGTTCTTAGGCAAAGCTTAGCGTGCCTACGTAGGTAGTATACTTTATTTATTCTGATAAAAAAAACTTTTGCATATTTGAAAAGTCGCGTTCTATTTACCGTTTTTGATTCACTGCAGCAAAAACACAGCCCAAATCATCGCATATATTATTTTTTAAACATTAGATTTTCGGTCAAGTGCATTAAAATACCGGTGATATATATATATAAAAATAGTCGTAAATAAATGAATAGTGAAATACGAGAATACCAGCGTTCTCTTCTTACTACCGCAGCTCGGGGCGACGGCAGTGGGCTTTCGGTTACACTTTTTTTTTTTTCTATTTCCGAACGTATATTCGGCCAGTAATGGGTTGGAGATATGATATTGGTAGTACAGATTGTAAAAGAAAACATGATGTGTGATTATTTATTGCAAAAATAAGTGTACGATTTTCTTCAAGACTTTCATGAATAAGCAAGCAATTGGTCTTAGATGAAAACTACTATTCGTAAGTCAGATATACACTTTGATAAAATGAAATTAGAGAAACTTTTCACAAACATCTTTTCGTCCGCGTCAACGTCAAAAAATTTTTTGGATAAAGAACAAAGCTTGTGATTTAAGCAGAAAAAGTTCAAAAAACATGTTCGCGAGTAGAAAGTGGAAACTAGCCAGACATTTTGTGAATAGGAGCGCAGCCAAATTGTCCAGACGACGTTGATTGGAAACCGAAAGGTGAGACTCTACGTATGAAGTTACAAGTGTAGTATGTACACGAGTTTCAGATAAAAATGGAGATAGCCAAATAATTGGAATAACACATAAAATACAGGGTAATAGTTTATAAGTAAATTTCAGTGAAAGTAATTAATTAAGAAAAATATACAATTTAGTATCAACGTTTTCGAGTACAAGTTAAAAACACAAAACGAAAAGTGTTTAAATCAATTGACAGCCTGTCTCTCATAGCATACTTTGCAGAGTGTTCAGTTCAAATTGTTGCATTTAAAGTTTTTCCTTATACTGTATACTGAGATAATCCTACGGCTGAGCGAGGCGACTCGCTGACCGCATCGATTTTGTATTTACCCCGATTTCAATCCCCTACTTATTAAGAGTTAAAATTGTCGTATCTAAAATTTGTCCATATACTATGACCATACTATGGAGAACAAAAAAAAGATTTTTTCGGGATGGAAATGGGAGCCATAACAAAAGAAAAGAAGTAGTTAGATTCTATATATAATATAATATATAGGTACTGCTATTGCTCATAAGTTTTGTGCTCCAAATATAACAACCTGGATTTACTTATATTTTACTTACCGATATTGTTAAGTTCTGCTAATTTATCAACGCATACACATGATTTTAACAGAGGCGTGATTTTGATGTCACAATAAATGTAGCGAGTTTCCTGTAGTAGTATTCAAAATGGCAGCTTACTGCACCGCAGCTAGTCATGGACGCATATTGTCGTCATTTAAATACTACAATAGCTCCATGACGACAATAAAAACTTGTGGTAAAAATGATATTTTTCTAAAAAACTTGTTATTCGCATACATTTAATTTTAATAAATACATTCAAATTAAGCTGTACTTTTACTAGTGCCAAAAATAAACTTGAACTCGTCTTTAGATATTATTTATTAAATACGCGTCTAGAAAGAGCCTTTAGATGAACAAAAGTTAATCGAAGTGAGAGGAGTCGCCCAAGTATGCACCAATGGATAACCTCAAAGAAATGCATTCCGCCTTACGGTGCAAATAATTTCTTATGACAAAAAAAAGTCACATTCTGAGTTGGTCACTCATACACCACGTCCGTTCACCGTTAGAAGAACCTGGCTTCGATTCCGAGTGTTAATACTGTATATAAATAATTATAGACATCGCCATATTTTACAATTCACTCAAATATGAAAAGAGAAAAGCGTAGTACCTACACCTAGAAATTAAGTGTAAAACGCGAAATCTTCCCCGCTATTCACAAAAAAGTAAAATTTAAAAATATTTGATAGAAATATATTTATAAAACATTCTTTAGCTTAAAGTAGGCTTTAACTTTTTTATGAATAACTAGGTCTACTCACGATTTGTCTATGGCTTTCACGGTCTATGATTAATACAAATACAGCATCACGTCTTCATTTTTTACTCTTGGGTATAGAAATATCTGAAGGTAAAAAAAAAATTACGATCTCCCAATATTTCAGATCATTGATGAAACCAGAAAGTAAAAATAAAAATATTACAATATTAGGTTCTATTTTGTAACAGTAATGTTACTTTACAATATTTTACTCATCGCACTTATGCGCGTGAGGTGCCAACGATCACCAATTACGGACGGCGCAAAAAGGGACCTGCCTGCGTCTGCGCAGGACCTGGGTTTAATTACACGCCCCGTCGCGCCGTGTAAGGCCCATTTGTAGCTGGTGCGAAACGATGACCTTTTGGGGTTCCGTGACTGCTGTTGGCCGAGTGGTTAAGGCGTCTGTGATCGAAAAGCCTTAGGTTTGAATCCAATCTTGCCTTCGTGCTCGGCTTAGAATAGGACTTCAAATCCTTCCTTGGGTTGACGTCAGGCAAGTCGTATTCGGCACAGCCGAATCATAAGTTTTACGTAAAGGTTTATTTTTACGTCTACACCGAGCTTCGAGGCACCGCAGCCGACGACGATAAACACGCGAGGATAGCGTGGGAATTTCGGGATAAAAAGTACCTTATGTGTTATTCCAGGTTATATTCTACCCGCGTACCCGCGTAATTACAATCGGTACAGTAAGTTTTGCGTGAAAGAGTAACAAACATACATACACCCATCCTCACAAACTTTCGCATTTATAATATTGGTAGGATATTAAAAGTTGGTCGGAGCATTAGGTACTAGTTTTTCCGTCGGGTCTATAAACTACATACTATACTGGGTCATTGCCCGTTTTAATCACCTGGCCGTTCGTAGAAAGGGGATTCCGTGGAACCTTATCCTATAATTATAAACGATCACACTTGGCCGTTTTTTTAAAAATAATAACCTTTATCTTTAGTAATTCAATATGCGTATTGTTCGGTTTAACGCGCAATTTTATCAGTCAGTTTTATATATATCGGAGGATATATTATATTTTTGTTGATTAATAAACGAATTGTTGATTAATAAACGAATAATTATCATAGAAGTAGTGTATTTTTTTTTATTAGAAATTTGAGTGCGTATGAACTACGAGTATATCTAACCATATGAGAAACAGAGATATCTAACCATATGAGAAAGAGGTCTGAAGTTTTACTCGCAAGCTTAAATGCCTATTCACTCTTGCCGTAAAGATCCCAAAATTTTAGGATTCGGGAACTATCTACCTCAGCTTCAGTTCTCTTATATATTTTTTATCAAATTTCAGTCCTGTTAATCATGTAGGGTGGGTTGAATCTATAAATTTTGACGTTAACTTTAACCGTGCCTCCGTTTTTGTTTAGATAAAAATGACGTACTTTGCGTTTCTCTGCGCAGGTTGAAGTAACATCAAAACTAACTGATGCAACGTATGAAATTGATGTTAATGTTTGTACGCACATACATAAAAAAGTAAACATACAAAAATCACTTGTCGTTGGCAAGAATGTCCATGAAAATACGGCGTTAAGTATTTCGTACAACATTCAAGGGTATATGGTCACATTCTAGGGCGGGGACCACACGTCTCCACGACCATTTTTATAAGGAACCCTAAGCCCTTAAGAATACCACTGTGATTGCAAATTTCAGAGTAAACAAAGAATGTTTGCTTTTGAGAACTGGAACGCTTCAGTGTTGCCATAAATTACACTTTTTATACGTTGTAACAGTACTCATATCTCAGAAAGGGTTATTAGCTTAATTGTTGCTTAATTAGGGATTTTTGAATTTTATAGAGGCAGAAATAAGGAGATATAAAATTGATGTGTCGTAAATTTTGTGTTGAGAGTATTTTGTTAGCTCCTTCGGATGCAGAATACTTATATCGTAACATGGTATATGTTGAACTTTGGATATTATTAACAATGCATACTTATTTATTGATATGTTATTTTCTGATTAAAATAAACGTATTTTACGAGAGGACTACGTGTGTGCGCAATTGATTTAATTGAAAATTAATTTACTTTTGTAATTCAAAATCAGATTTCACTGTGATGCTTTTGATAACGTGAGAATTAATAAATAAATGTAAATGTATAGAGATAATTATACACATTTTATTTACACCTACATAAATCTTTATGTATAGTATTCAAAACAAAATAAAAACTTGTGCAAGAAAAATCTTGTCTTTTAGTTTTCTTCAAAGATGTTTGTCTTCTAAAAAGGTATATTCGTATCATTCCTATACAGATATAAAAAATATAGACACAAAAAATAAAAAAATATTCTCTGTTCAACAAACGTTTAAGTTAATTTTAGTCGCTATGCAAGTTATGTTCAAACGACTAGGCCCTTTTCACACAACACAAACCAACGGCTTTCCAAATGCACACAGTCTAATAGCACTTAATTTTTGGGGTCGTCCATTAATCACGTGATGTGTTTTTAGTAATTTTTTTTTACAAAAATAATTTTTTGACACAATTTTTTTCAGAGAGTCTTGCCAGAGAGATCTTATTGCATTCAATGCGTGACAAAAAATGTGTATCGTGTACGTGCAGTAAAATGTTGAGGAGTTCCTTCGTCGAGAGCCGTTACTGGGTCCACTATAAGATCATGATTATCATAATAATGCATTGTCATTCAAACTAAACGAGTGTGCAAAATTTCAATGCTCAATCGGTTGAAGTTGTCCGCTTCAAACTTGAGCTGCAAGATTCAATACACAATTCCATTGCAAGTTATAACAAGATTGTAAAAGTACGGGTCAGTCACGTGCGACTATCGATAAACTCCAATATAGTTTCAGTTTAGTAGTAGACCTTTTTCAAGACGAGCGAGACACAAGCTCGCACCGCATACCAATCCTCACAAATGTATTCAAACTAAGGTACAGGTTTCCTCACGATGTTTTTCTTCACCTGAAGTAAGTGGTGGTCTAGGAAAATTACATTATTGAGTCAGATTGGTACACAAATTTATGTGACACGAGTAAGAATCTAACCTGGAACTTTGTACGTGTGTACGTACCTTTTTTTCACTCACAATGTCATGATTGATCTTTTTCGCGCCATAACTTTTGACGTTTGCGGCGTGTGGTCTAGCCTTAGATTAGGATCACTACATATTATCCCTTGGAAGTCGTACGAGGCGAGTAGGGGACACATAGCCTTAATAGCTGATAGGCAACAATAGCATTCCCAAAGAGGATTGACGTCAGGCAGGCGGCCGGTTGTAAAATCATAGCCAAATCTTTTGGGTGTCACAGCATCAAGTACAATAACACGCAACGAAGAGAAAATGAGATAGAGAATTCTATTAGACGTTAATAGAACCATGATGATGTGAAATGTATGATGTGAAAAGGGCCTTCAAAGCTAGTAAAGCTCTGACCATTAAAATTACTCAGAAATAATCTTGCCTAGTTGCAAAAAGAATGACCAATTTTAAGGATAACTCTTGAGATTCATCAAAAATCGATTATTTACAACAAATTGCAATTTAACAACGGTGTAGTTTTACTTTTGTTCTGTTCTTGCTTAGAGTAACTACTCTTCATAGAGTGCTATATAATAACAAGTTTAATATAAAATATTTCAATTTTGCTTTTCTTGTTGTCAGAGAGATTTAGTTGCAATCAACGGGTAACAAACAAAATAATCTTCGTGCAGTAAACCGTTGAGGAGTTCCTTCGTTGGTAGTTGATCCTGGCCAAGATGGTGCATCATGGACTGGACACGCAACGCTAACTGCCTAACTGCAAATCACGCTTCGTGTGTGCTCTTGTTTTGGAGTACCTTAATAGTATTCGCTCTCTATAAGGTCTATACAATCTCTGTGCTCTGCGCCCGCGCAGCTTGATTAGCGAATGCCCCAGGTTATGCTATTCTCAGAATTTTCTAGAGTTATTTTGCAAGTGTTGATTGTTTCTACATACTAGCCATTCCTTGCGGGGTAATGCAACATAATTTCATAATAAATATACCTAAATTTTCTTATATTTATTATTAGCATATCTTCCCCTGAATGTCGTATGAGGCGACTAAGGGATATAGCCAGTTGATAGCTCCATAAAGGTTATTTAAACTCGACAGGTAGTTCATTGTGTCTTATTAAATAAAAATCTAGTTATTCATCGAACGAGTGCAATTAATTATTAAACTTGATATAATCGATCGATCTCGTTTTATAAAAATGCTATCGGATGTCATTATTATATTATTAAATGCCTGTGACAGTTTAAAAAGCAAAAAAATATGCTTAGGTATTTTGATATTAATCCGAACATCATTAAAGTGATCATTAGTCGCTATGTTTATCACATAAGGTCCTCGGCCGCGTCTCTCTGTTTGTTCGCGATAAATTTAAAAACTACTGCACGAATTTACATGCGTTTTTCGACAATTGATAGTGTGTGAGAAAAGTTTACGAGTATAATTTATTATGTTTTTACCCGAGCGAAGTCAGGATGAGTCGCTATTTATACTAAGAGTATCTTTATTCATGGAAAAAATATATAAATAAAAAGCAAGCATTTTTATCCGCATTTCGATAGCCATTATTATGTGGAGATGCAAAGGATCATTCAATATCCTTCCGTGGATGTCGTAAGTGCCGATAAAGGACACATGCCTATACAACTAATATAGCATTCCTAAGGGTTGACTTCAGGCAGGGGGCGTGTTGTAAAATCACAAGCGACTTTTCAATATTGTAATTTTTTTTATGCTGACCCTGGTGTTTTACACCGGGCTTTGCGGCGTCACAGCCCTGAACGTGACCCGTCACGTTCCCCGGAACATGCGGAGATGAGAGAGAGGACACATGTCATTTTTAATCGACGACTGGAGGGAGCTATAAGTTTAACGTGTCTTTGTATATGTATGTATGTCTGTTCGTAGCATCGTAGCAGCCAAACGGTTGAACCGATTTTGATTTTTGTTTTATTTCTGAGTGTTTTAGTTTGAGAGTGTTTTTAGCTATGGTTGGAAAAGGTAAGTTCAGCTGTTTGGAAATCGTTAGCTCTTTTCTAGCAGATGAGATGATGCCAGCAACTACGGATGGGTTCTTAAATTTTTAATTTAGTTTTATATCATGTAATTCTTACGACATTGAGTCCCCTGGTTCATCTAGTATTTATAAATCTCTTTATGAAATCAGATTACGTTTAGCTGCATAAGGTCGGGCAGTTGCGCCGGCGCCGGCAATTGGTGTCATTCCTGGTAATTATGCCACGCTCGGGATGATTGTTAGGATGGCCGGGCACTGGGAATAGTTTGGTTTGAGTCAAGTTTTTCCAGAGAAGCACGGAAGACACAAAAAATATTCTTCTTCTTCTTATCGAGTCGAAATCGCTATACAAACTGTGTTCCGTGCAAATGTTCCGAAAAATATTTTCCACTGATACACTTTACTAATATTTTTATATTCCCAGCTAATAGATTCGCTTTAGTGAAACAATATTTTATGATTATTGACTCTCTTGATGATTAGTATTGGTGATTTGAATCAGGTAGTTCGAAAACAGGTCAGTTTCGGGTCAGTCATAATTGAGAATCCACTTAAGATCCACTGCCAGTAGTTTGTAGCTTGTGAGAAATAACTATAAATATAAAGATTGACGAGAAAAAGTGCCTGTGAAGGTCTAATTTCTGAATAAATGATTTGAATTTTGAATTTGAATTTTGAATTTAAGAACATAAAAAGATTAGGCTAGATTCGATTACATTATTATGACATATTTCGAAGAAAAAATTCTTCGAAATATGTCATAATAACGCCTCCCCTCCTTTTATTACCTCAATAGATAGATACGTCCAAGGAAAGCAACGTTTGTATGGAACATTTTTTTCAGAAAGTCATCCTTTAACCACTTTTTTGCTTTTTGAGCATAGGTCTTGCGCGCAAATGTTTTTCGCGGATGGGTATTGCGCGCAAATATCTTTCGCGCATATGTCTTTGCGCGCAAGGGTCTTTGCGCGCATGTGTCTGTGCGCGCAGTTGTTTTTACGCGCAAGTGTCTTTGCGCGCAAGTGTCTGTGCGCGCAAATGTCTTTCGCGCATGTGTCTTGCGTAAATTATTTCGCGCAAGTGTCCTGATACGATGCAAACGTATCGA
Organism: Plodia interpunctella; assembly: GCF_027563975.2. NCBI lineage: Eukaryota > Metazoa > Arthropoda > Insecta > Lepidoptera > Pyralidae > Plodia > Plodia interpunctella. The sequence continues at coordinate 8,159,313 of NC_071303.1, forward strand.
AACCTTGCTAATGGAACTAGCTCGTCATTTGCCGACAACGTCATCAGAATTAGTAAGGTGATGGTCATTGGATTAGCTACAAATTCGGGAAATGCATTTGGGAATATATTTATGTTTATACTAGCTTTCAACACTAAACGGCTTTGGAATAATTTATGACTGTCAACAGAGATATATCTGTGGTAAAGTGTTCAAGAAAATCAAAGTTTATGTAATTACAATACAGCCTTATAACAATACAAATGCAGATATTTCTTATATCAAATTAAGAAAATGTGACGTAGGTATCTTATAATGTGGCATTATCCTACTAAATTAAAAATTATAAAAGCGAAAGATTCCTTGAGAATGTATGTGTGTATCTACCTACGTATGTTTGTTACTCTTTCACGCAAAATATACTAGACGAATTGCTATGAAATTTGGTACACGGGTAGAATATAACCTGGGATAACACATAGGGTACTTTTTATTCCGAAATTACCACGAGAGCGAAGCTCCGGCGCAGCTAGTATGTAGAGTATGTGTCTATAAGTGCATTCGGGAAAACTGTCGCTGAACTGATTTGTAATTATTGTAAAAGGAAATGTTTCATTGTTTGTTTGTCATTAAGAAAATAAAACACGAATACATTTCATTTTCTCCGCTCACTGGACGGTAGTCCTCAGATTCTTTGAAACAAATTGAACTAATCCATTACTGTGTTGATGACCCCTGCAAATTGCACCAAGCCAAATGAGCATTGTTAGTAAAACAGCATCAACTCCCATCTGTAAAGTAAATCCTGCCACGATTTTAACACCTAAAGCTTACATGTTAAGAGCGTCAATATCATCATCAACATTTATAACAGCAGCAAAAGTAATTTTGTCAAGATTCACGAGGACAATGTATTAGCGCCAAATAGTTTTGTGTTGTTCAATGAATTCAACAACTTGTTACATTCCTATGAAAATAACAAGTTGTTACAACAGCACTTATGTGCTTTGTGTTTTTTCACCTATTAGGACATATAGTATCAATAGATATATATAAACATATATAGCCAATGTCCGCGGCTACGACTGCGATAAAAAGCCTATGCTACTCTCCAGGCCTCCAAATATCTCACCTCAAACCAATTTGACAATCCAATTTTTAAACATACTGTTTCTTATTAATATTATTAGTCTCGATAAACATTAGCTTATAAATTTCCATTAATGTTGCTTGAAATAAAGTGGTTTTCATTATTTCGTCTAAACAAAATAAAGGTTTATTTAGTTGTTTAGTTGTCGTTGTAATGTTATATTAGAGTAATTTTATTTATATATATATAACTCAAAGACGGAGAAAACAGCCATTTTGTATCCTGTCCATAGTTTCATCTATAACGCAGCATGTTTTAGATTTAGCTTTAGATATGTATGAAATAATTTTAATTAGTGTTTGACTTTTTCAGTTTAAAAAACGACGCTATAACTACTTTTAATTGAAAGGAGTTTGTGAATATGATTGTTGATATTTAGCATATATATTGATGTTGAAAAGTGTTGCTAAGTAATATGTAATTTTACTTATTCTTATTTATTTACCAAAATTGGTACGATGGGCGGACTTAACGCTAAAAGCATTCTCTACCTGTCAACCTTCGGGAAAAACAGAAAGACTAAAGCGATAGGTGCATGATTTAATAAAAGTCGATACATAGAATACATATAATAGGTATATAAATAAAATACAAAGTATACCTACATAAAATTAAATACAAACATACATATATACATATAGATACATACAAATATTATAAATAAGTAAGAGAAAGACGTCTAATTCTGCCTTAATATGGAATCAGAGAAGTGATTGTGAACATTTTTCTTGGAGGAGAATCTGTTAGATAGATGTCTAATGTCATCAGGTTTTCATGAGCGTTTCAGAGTCGACTAGCTTGAAGAGTGCATAAATTCGGAGCGGAATAGGGGAATAAAAATAGCTAGTGACTGATTGGAGCGTAGTACGCGTTCATGGGACTCATGGAGATACCAAAATTTTCTCTTGAGATAAACAGGATAAGAAGGGTTCTTTAACACAGAAAAAAGGGTTGAAAGCAGTTGCTCAGTTGCCGACGTTGACAAACTAGAAGCCATTTAAGCTGAGATCGATAAAGTGACACGTGATCAAATTTTCGTAAACAGAAAATAAACCGGATACAATTATTAAGAAGACGATCTAACTTCTTTTATTCTTCTATAAACTTAAACCCAAAAATTTTTAAATTCTTTGCTTCAACATCGGTTACATTACATTATTTATTGACGTCAAATTTACAGGTAGAAGACGTAGCAGCGCAACAAACTTCTCAGCAGCTTTTTCTCCAACAGACAATAACAAAAATTTCATTTATACCCTGTTTCCAAGGCGCCTAAAGACAAATCTTCGTTTTTTAATGATACGGGTGTTTAGAGCCGTTAAGCCAATTCTGGCCCCTATAATAAAGTCTGACCCGCGTCCGCGCCGCGTAATCGACGTAATAGCGTATCACTTGACCTGCGTCTAAGTCTATTTGTCTCGTTTGGTTATGGGTAATATGGGCATTGTCTGAGTGCTAGCGATTTCTTATTCATCTACTTTTATAAGAATTTTTGCGTCCGCTCTGCTAATGAACATATACTGCTAAATATATGCCTTTTGCATGCAAGTTTGAAAATTCCCTTTTGCATTAAAACACTTACAGTCAATCAAGTATTTGAAAGATTGGGTTGAATAATTGAGTTGACTTTTTTATAGTTGTAGTGGACATTTTTATAAGCTCTTGCCATAATTAAAATGTAATAAAGTGCGCAGTGGCCTCACTCACGAAGAACATAGTAGCAAGCATAGATCTGAGAGGAGTAGATCATGTTTTGTTGCCAAAAAATAGAGTACAAATAGTCTCTAAATAGACTCCGGGCTGGTGTAGGGAGATGCCAAGTGAGGCTTCTCCAACTATAGCCTTTGCGATTGCGGCGCCATCCAGTCTATGGCTTACCTGCTATCGTGTCCCAACTGCTTCACGTCTCACACGATGGAGAACCTAAAGGACACCAACGATAGAGCCACAAGCGTAACCATATCTTGGTCGAAAATTATATAATAGCCATGCCGAATCGACAAGAAAAAGCTGGCATATATTCAGTTTTTAATTCGTTTGTATAAATGACAAAGTTGCCTCACCCATCTCTATATTTCCCGGTTGAGATTGTGAATCCGCGAAGCCCGGTACGAATGAAAAAGTTGTATTTGCAATTTTTAAAATTGTGCTTGATTTCAAATACTGTTAAACATTTTTGTTATCATTATTTCATTGGGATAGCCGTGTCGTGGTCGCGTGGTTAAAACCAGAATCAGCAGACAGTGAGACCAATCCCTGAAAGTGGTTAAGGATCACTTAAGTGACCTTGATGGTTGCTTGCTCATTTAGCTATCGGCATTTGAATGATTTGCTGTGCTTATTCTCCCATTATTTCATTAGGACCATTTAGTTTCCTCTTTACTAACAATATGGGCTTCATCTTGAGAGATTTGTATAACATACCTATTATTTTATTGTTGTTATGTTATTTAGCTACGAAAAAATTAAAATCGACAGATTGCCTGTATTTACATTGCTTCGAGGGCCTTCTTTAGATATTTTTAATTTGTAAGTATTTATAAGTTATTTTTTGAGTAAGATATTTTTTATTGTAAATTATTATAATTCTGTGTTTTTATTGTTAATTCTATTTTGTGATTAAAAATGACAGATGATTTTAAATAAAATTATTAACAAACAGGCAGAATATTGGTCAAATAGGTCTATAGGTTAGTAGTATTTATTAATCCTGAATTTTCCAATGAGAACAAAGCACCAGCAGCAGGCCTAAGTTAGTGTTATATTGAAATTAACTAAGGGCTCCAGGTAATTTTTATTCCAATATTACGTAAGGGCAAAGTGGCCTGGTCTAGCAACTTCCCTTACAAATTCAATCGAAAACAAACCATATTGCTTAAATAAAATGCTTTAAACGCAAAATTATCATTTGCCTTTCAACTATAACTATATTCACAGCACTATCTTCCTTATGTGTATGTAAATAAAGTTTACAAATACGTGGCAGTGCAGTTGTTAATTTATAGATTAAAACAATTGCAGGAAACGTGTAGATAAGCGCTCTCAATTAAGATTGATTACAAACAAGGCACTATTTTTGATGCATTTAATTGGTCCAGTTATTTTGAGAATACAATTGGTGGTATTTACTTAATTGCCACTGTATGTAGTTTCATTTATGTTTTTAAATTAGGGAAAATTTTCAATCTTTTTGTGAAATTGCAAAAATATCTCAACTTTACCTCCGGTTTGCATCTAAGGCCATTCGTGAGGTGAACCACGGGTTGGTAGGAGATTACTGCTAGATATTACTATTAGACTGTGTAGACTGTTAGCGCTATAAATTACAACACCGGGCTCTACTCCCGTGGGACTACATGCATTTATCTTCTAAATTATCTATATACAAGTTTTCTTCAAAATCAGCTCGGAAGTTGAGTTTCTCCCTTAAAATATACGTTAATGTAAAAAATTTGTTTGTTGATTTACTCAGCTCCAAAAACACTAAGACATAAGATACTTATAAACTAAATGTTGTGATTAAAATACTTCTTAAAGAGTCAACAACCTATTATAGCAATCATAATATTAGACCCCATTGGACCGCTCATAGGACAGGAACAAAAACCCCGTCCCGCCGTGCGAACTAACAATGTTGCATAATTTATAGCCTTCACCACTCAAACTCAATGCAATTATCTCCTATTTATCGTTTTTCAGTGTGACATACGAACTGTTATTTTATTTACGTCGCGGCCCGTGGCAACGTGGCCCGAATTCTTACCAAAGTAAAATTTATTCAAGAATTAAATTTTTGTACATATTTTTTTAGTATTTCTCTAATATTGCTGTTTCGTTTATGAATGACTGATAGCAAACAGCTACAGTATCTTTTCAATGAATTTCAAGTCAATATTTGCCTATTTCCTATAAGGGTGTGGGCTAGCCATTGAATAATGGAAGTAAAAAACTCAAATTTTCAATCTCAAGACTATGAGATTTAATAATATTTTCATTCCATCAATTAATTCAATCTGAAAAGTCATTGAAATAATTTTATCTGGTGTATTACGAGTATAAGAAGCGGTGGTGGTGTAATGGTTAAGACGCTCACCTGTGGATCGAAAGGCCCCAGGTTTGAATCCTACTCGTGCAAGAAAGTTGTTGTGTGTGTTTCATTCCACGTAATGACCACGACCCTCAGCCATAAGGAATACGACTATGAAGAAGAAGAAGAAGAATATATAATACTGTTGTTTTTGAATCAATTATAAAGACAGTTTTTCTAGCATCTAAAGACTTCGGGCATTTCAGATTACTACTTTTTCAGACGTTAATGTTCTACTGGTACTGTCCGTGCTGAATCTTCATAATCAGAAACACATCAGGGCCGTGCCAGAACTACGCTAAGCCCTTATGGATTGAATTCGTATTGGGCCAACAGTGGGCCCCCAGAGTCCTTATCTAATCATCTTCTTCTTTATGTGCCAATTCATTACTGAATGTTGGCCATCAGCTACTTAAATTGTCCAGAGCCAGTCTGAATACTATCTAATCATAAGGAAGCTCTTGCTTGCAGTGACTTAGCAGCCTGGACATTAAATTGGCTGGTGATGAATTTTAACAACGTGTTTAAGCATTGTTTGGTACAATATAGTTTTCAGGCCAAGACGTAAAAACAGATCCAGTGATCTCGGACAAGTAATAATTGTATACAACGGCGGTGACAGATGAATATGAGTTTGTACTCAGTTAAATTGTATGCGAGGTGCATAATCTACACCCGTTTTGTTTGCTCAACCAATCATTATTACTTCGCCTATTTCTGTCGACGTTGAGTTTAAATTGTTAAGGCGAGACAAACAGACAAATTAACTACTTAGTCGTTTTCTATTTAATGTCAGGTAAAACCTTTCTTGGGAAAAAATAACAGGTTATTTAATATTATACGGCGGTTGGCGTTATTTCACAGCGAAGTGGTGGAGAATAAGTAGGAAAGCAGTATCTGGGCTCTGACGCTCAATAGCTGACGAAGTAACCATGAAACTCTTCGGCAAGAGGCAACAAGAAAAATTCAATGGAAGTTATTTAAAAAAACTATTTTAGTTTATCTTATCTAGAACCATAAGTTGCATGAGTCGAGCCCCAACTCGATAATCCACCATTCTTTCTTATCGTTTATGTCATCCAACAGAGACAACCAATATTCATATCAGATTGTGATTGTTCAAGTCGCCTAAATGCACATGACATGACCTAACGTCGACTACCGTCTAATGACAAATAGTCGCATTCGCATCCCACTGCACGCTAGTTGACAACAGGTTTCCTCGCGATGTTTTATTTCACCGTGAGCAAGTATAATCAACGTTTGCCTTAAACTAAATAATTTTATTTTACTCCACAACAAAAAAATAAAAAATATACATATAACTAATTCATGTTAAGAGTGCTACAAAGGATATAAGTTGTGGAGATCTGTTGCCAACGCTAGGTACCAATGACACCTGTCAGGCAGGTCAACAGGTCTCACCCCAGGTGATTTAATATAGTATAATAGTTTAGTAGTACATCCGTGTTACAATAATATTGTATCCTTAATGTCATATATGGATGGGATACGACCGACCTCACAGGTTTTGACAATGGCAAACAGCCGGAACCAACAGATATCATGTGATATGTCGGCTCCGTCAACATACCTTTTTATTCATAGACGAACTGATAAAATATTTTTGGTCACCCATTCCGCGATTGACCCACAGATATAACAACATTACATTGAAGTGTTGTGTGAGTTTAACCACTCCACCGCATAGTTTCACAGATAAAGCCACATAGAATTATTTTGGTTTAACGTTTCATCAATAATAGAATATTACAAACCCTTTTGGGTCACCTATCTCGAGATCAAATCCAGTAATTCATCATCTACTCTGCAATCCATATTCATATTTATGTAAAAGTGAGTTTATTTATTTGTTTGTCTTACTTTCAAGTCGAAACGGAGGTCCATTACCTCAAGGTTTTGGTGTGGAGATAGTTGGAGAGCTGAGTGTGACATGTGCTACTTTTTACCGCGGGCAGAGCCACGGGCATCAGCTACTTAAGTCTAAAGTGCAATAATAATAATCCATCAAAACCGTCTCGTTGCATTATAGACAAAAGCCGAAATCTGGCAGCCATTTATTGCCATGACAAGACTAATGTTGGCTTATTTATAACAGCGCTAAATTAGACCATACTTTGTCTAAACCATGTTGCATTAACAAAAACCTATTTTCAACTCTAATATGACAGAAATTAAGATCATAATGATTGTGGATGTATGAGAAAGATTGTAGTGTACTTTGGCAATATGTTTGTCATATAGACATGGATTACCAATTAGATTTTGTCAGTATGTAAATGCGAAATGCATTTCAGAGTGAATATATTCTATATTCACTCTGAAATGCATACTACTAATCTAATGAAATGCAGATGTTGCGGATCGGTTTTTGATAACTATAGCTCTCCTCCCGCGTTTTCATTCACGATGAACTTAACCTATGTGATACCTGAGGTTTCAGTCTATTTCTCCGCCAAATTTCATGAAAATTGGTTAAGTAGTTCTAGTAGTTTATTCGCCACAAATAAAATCACAAATATTTTTTCTGAAAAAATATTTGTTCTTTCAATTGTTATAGGTATTACAAAGAGAAATTGATTGAGATTTTTATTTATGGATATGTATGATCAAAACAGAAATTGGTAAACAAATTGACAACTCTCAACGGACATCAATAAGCGCTAAGAATAAAGGTAAATTATTGCGATTCTACGTATTTTTCAACGATAATCTTTTGCGGACTTTCATTAAAAATATCCGTCTCATTAGCTATAGCGTGAGCTGCAATGCGAAGAGGCGCGAATCGTCATGCGAAAAGCCATTCATGATATCGTAATTACTGGATCAAAAACAATATCATTACCCGTCATTAAAGGCGAAGGCGAGAAACGAAAAAAACATACATCAAATCATTACATTGGCAATCAATTTGATGACTTCTGCTACTTATAATAGTTCTCAAGGGATTTTGAGATTTATTCCCCCGAAAATAGCATCGATTTTCGATTTATCAACGAGTGTTACAATGTTGCCAGCTCTCGTGCCAATTATGACGTGGTCATTTCACGGCTAATTTTATTGATGCTCTAATTATATCATTCGATATCATTCATGCTAGGTGTACGCAAAAGGGTTAAGTTCGTGTTTTCAGACAGATTGAAGGATAACATTTGAGAAGATATATAATATTAGCTGTGGCTTGCGGTAATTTTTCCACAGGAACAGTTATTTTTCCGGGATGAAAGTACCCTATGTCCTTCTCTATACATCAAACTACATGTATTAAAAATTTTAAGAAGATTGGTTGAATAGATAGAGCATAGAGAGGTAACAAACTTACTTTTCCAGATAAAATATTAGTTAGGATTTAACATATATATGTACTCGTATATGCTTCAATTCTCATATTAAACTGTAATATATTTCATTTAGAACAATGTATTTTATGTTCGATACTTTTTGATAATGACAAAACGAGAAATTACTTGAAGCAAATAAATTCATTGTGCTTTTTAAAAATAAATCACTACTTAGCATATTACATATTTTTTGGCGTATACGTAACTAGCCTTTGCTCGCGGCTCCACCTGCGTGAATTTCCCACGGGAGCAGTTATTTTTCCGGGATAAAAATCCTTCTCCGTAATTCAAACTACTTGTATGTAAAAAATAAAAAAGATTGGTACTTAGAGATAAAACTAATTATCCGTTTATGTCATAATCGGATAATGTCAGCAACAACTATTATAATAGAAAGTCCAAAAATTTAACACCAAATTAATCGAATCACACATCGATTAAATAACCCACTACTACAGAAAAAAGATACCGGTTCGTTGAGATTTCTCAATCAATTTGTACGAAGCAAGTACGTCGCCGGCTTTGTAAGGTAATTGTAACTAATAAATAAATTATAATGATTCTGCTAAGTGCGGACCGTATAAATCTTGCACGGTTCTATGGACCATCAGCAAAAGAATAACATTCAATTCGCATAAAATCTCGCACACCCATAAATTAATGATTTTGATTTTATTTGTTAATTCTTTTACAGCTACTATGCACTTTTCATTTTAATCGCATTAATAACTAAATAAATAATTATTTATTTGTCACGAAAATCTGTCATGGTTGAAAAATAGAACATTTCGCAAATTTTGCATTTGTAGATAATAAATTAAATAATTATTAATAATAAATTAATTGATTAAGACATTTCATTTTATTAATAAAAATAAGATTTTTACCCCTCTCTCTTTCTCTCGTCTTCGCGTGTTTCCTGTTACATTCGGAGCTGCGACAGCTCAAAGCCCAGGGTTTGCTTAATAAATTTGCCATAAAATTTGTAATGTGTGGCTATGATTTTACAACCGGCTTGACGTCAACCCTCTTAGATAATGCTATTGTTGCCTATCAGTTACTAAGGTTTTGTATTGTCCTTAGTCGCCTCGTACGACATCCACGGGTAGATATGGAGTGATCCTATTCTAGGCGGAACCACACGCCGCAATGAGATTTTTACCTATGGTTAGTAATGATACATATCACACGACACAAATAAAATGGAATTATCCACCTGTCACTGCTATTATTAAGTAGTTGTTTTTATTTTATTTTATAAAAAAAAATATTTATCGCAACTTTAATTAATGTATTTTTTTTCTGTCAACAAATAATTGCTTTAACCAATTGCTTTTACTTACCAAAATAAACATCAATTACTTAATTAGACGTTTTAAAAGGCTGTTAAAAAAACGTTCGGTATAATTAGGTGTCTGATGTTTTAACTTTATGATTAAAATTGTTTTGTCTACCGTACTTGCCTTATAATTTTACTGTCAAATATCAAGTGATCTATCTCTCACGTGTCAACTTAGACCTATTGTGTAATGGTGATTATACCAGAATTAGCACAGCCATTAAGTGAATTATCACTTTTTATTTTACATACGTTATTACATATTGCTGTTATGCCGATTGATTCGTGTAATATTTAACATTCCTGACTCAGAGGGTGCCGACAAAACCTTTTTTTAATAAAATTTATAGGTCTTCTACAAATGTTTGTTCAATTGATATACTTAATCATTTTTATGCTAAATACATATTCAAATATCTAGTTACTTTCGTGAATTTTAAATATGGAACAATATCTTGAAGGACATTTCGAAAATCAACAAATTTGGATTTTCGCCACAATGTTATCAATAGATCTTAAAAAACACTACAAACTTCTGGGCGGATAATGGATTGTTATCCGCTAATGAAAAGCCACTGATAACTAGTGTATGTCATTCAGTGACATCTAAAACTGGAAGGATAATATGTTGAAGAAGTTTTCATTTCAAGTTTAGACATGGTTTACAATATTTTAGTAGTAAGAGCGCGGCCCCATTGCACAGTTGCGCTACGTGGCTCTGCCGCTCGTCAACGGAGTTGCTCCGTCAACGGATAAACTCAGTTATGGTGACTTGTCGATATCAAACCTATATAAAACAAACCGAAATGATGCGCCGTGTCGACGACGACTTGTCCAGTGTATTAATTGCTAACACTGCTGTTAGATTTTATTCTAGTCGCCTAAAGGCATCTGACATGACTTTGATGCAGCGCATCTATTGGCAAGTAACATTACTTGTATACATATACACACTAGTGAATATCCACCAGTGTACAGGTTTCCTCACGAAGTTTTCCTTCTTTCCAAACAAGTACGGCGTACATACGGCGAAGCAATGGCGGTCTTAGATAGTTGATTTATCTATATAAATCTAATGTTTTAGTCTATCGAACTATGATATTAACCTTTCAAATGCTCAAGAAGTAGGTGCATAATTAAGTGAACATATAGACGTCATTTAACGACGAACGCTATATTTCCACCGTCGCTAGCCTTAAGCTCATCACGACTGGTCTGTCATACAACATCCACTATAACACCATGTATTTACTCAAGCTCCAATGATGTAATACGAGAAGAATGGACGTAAATGAAGAAAAAAGGTTTCTTCAAAAAAGTTAATTTTGCCACAAGCTATTCTCTTGATCTTTTTGCATTCAACGTGTGACAACGTGTGACAATGTGTGACATCTAGTCATGCTTATCAAGCGGTGTGGAAGCTTCAATGCTGTAGAACGAGCTGAAGTGTGAAGTAAATGAAATGTAAGTTGCAAGATTCGTTTATATACATATAGACAAACAATGTGCTTGTAAAATATCGATTGTTCTTTCTTATCGAGTGTTATATTTAAGATGGTCCAAGCAAAAGCTAGTATATATATGCATACCGTCACACAGCGTCGTTTACGTTCAGCCGCTCATTTAGGACTGACGTCTGTGCTTGATACTAATTGCATTAGTCCCAACTTATATACGTATCGTCAAACATTGATATTTTACTTATATTTGATTTATGACAGCATTTTAACAAGTTCTACAGTTAAAACTCTTTTTTTTTTTTTTATACTATCGAGCGAACAAACGGTCTAGCGTCACCGCAGCCTAATCTGGACTTTGCAATACCAGAGTATTTCACGCACGTTGCCGGCCCTAAATAAATATTTTCACGTCCTTTTATAAGAAATCCATGTTGTCTGTTCTTTACAGAAGCCCTCTTTGCCGCCTATAACTCAAGCCATCGCATTCGGTCGCAAGTTGTGGGTAATCTGTCCAATGGCGGGTCATTATGGGCATGGAATTGGTGATTGCACGTTCACTATACTATAATGAATACACGTGAAACACCGCTCCCAGGTTTCAACTTGGCATACTTCGTATATGGGCTATAAATGTCGTAAATTTAAATTCAATCGTCTCTTTCTCATTTTATAACGTTCTTCTAGTTTCAGCTGCGGCGGCACGAAGCTCGGGTTTAGCTTAAAAATCCTAATTAATATTATAAATTCGAAAGTAAGTTTGTTGGTTACCTCGTACATCAAACAATATTTTTGCAATTTTTCGTTTGAAGTACGGAACACGGTACGGTACGGAAAAATAACTGCTCCCATGGGAAATCACGAGATAGAAGCCGCGGACAAAAGCTAGTAAACCATAAAATTGTTAATGTCTACCAGTGGCTATAGAATTAAATCTTTACAGCAAATAATTATCACCACTAGCCCAAAAATTTTTGCAGATTCACGCAGTAGCTAGACGACCTTGCTAAGGACGAAGCTGCAACCAGCGGTGACAATACAGTCAGGGTTGTCACAAATTTATCTGTATTAATTAATTTTATTTCCCAAAAGGTTCTTGATTTAGCTCTGAACGCGTCATATGGAATGTTGGAAGTGCCCCCACCTCGCACCGCTCAGCCCCTCACGAAAACACGTTCAAAAATCGAGTACCAAAGGAACCAAATATAGTTCGGTACCAGTACTATGAATGAATTAATGAATTGAAGTAACAGAGACTCATAATTTGTTAGTACTGATTATAGACTAACGTTAGTATTGGATGGATAGTACTGTTCATAGTAAAAACTAACAGTTTCTAGACAGGTAATTTTATTGTTAATGCCTTTTCCCATCAAAAGCCAGCGAAGATAATAGAAATTAAATTTATCACGTGATAAAATAGAACTTTTAAAATAAAGACGTCATTTTGAACTCTGTAATTAAAACTGACGTGGCTGTGGTATTCTTGGTTCTTTCTAGTGTTACATGTCAAAGAATAACCAAGGAGTAGAAAGGCATTTCAAGATAACAGTAATTCAGACTTACATGCAAAATATTGTAATACTAGTATTTTTAATCGTCATTTTACGTAACGCCTTGTCGAATTAATTAACGAAATAAAAAGCCATGTCGCTTTTTTCATTTTAAATAGTTTAGAAAAGGAAATAAAAAATATGATAATTTAAAAATCGGATCAGTAAAAGTTCAGACTTTTTGTAAAATGCTATATCTTGTCTTTCACTAATTAACGTTATTATTTGTATTCTAAGTTAATCAGAATTCAGATTATACCATCAGCATTTTCTGTACATTATCATGATAATACACAAGAAATCACGTGTTAAATTAAACGATATATTAAGAGTGGGTTGCACCTTTGACGTTAACATTAAGCGCCGCCATTTAGATAAAATTGCAGACGTTTTTCAGCGCGGTCGGTTAAAGTTAACGTCAAAGTTGACTTATGCAACCTACCCTTTCGCTTGTCGCAACTTTAATAAAAATTGCAATAAATAGACTACCTATCTGATAAAAAAGAAATATATATTCTTTTAAACACTTAACACCAATTATCGCATGATTAATGAAGCTTGGATTTTTAATTAAACATGGCGGATGTCGCTGAGTACGTGGTGTTGTAATTTGGTTGCAAGATTCACATATTATTCCATTTATTCTAAATATTGGTAAATATATGACGACCTCGGTGGTGACTTCGGTAGCGCAGTGGTAAGATTCTTGCCACTGAACTGAGAGGTCCCGGGTTCGATCCCCGGTCGGGTCATGATGGAAAATGATCTTTTCTGATTGGCCCGGGTCTTGGACGTTTATCTATATAATGTATTTGTTATAAAATATAGTATCGTTGAGTTAGTATCCCATAACACAAGTCTCGAACTTAGCTAGCTCAATCTGTGTAATTTGTCCTAATATATTTATTTATTATTATTTATATATAAAGGAGGAAATATGGGAAATGATAAATAAGAAGAAGGTTATAATAAAAAATGATTTCACGGCATTTTGTTAAAAAATAAGCAGAAAAATGAGGATATAAGACCCATATGAATTGACGTTGGAAGTCGGCGGTTGACTTAGTTTTATGTTTTCATGTCAAGTCAGTCATCCTAAGTTGAATAAAGGAATTTTGGCTACCGCGGACGGAGTTGGGGTCAACAGATAGAAAGAAAGAAAAATTGTTTATTTGATATCACAAACTGAAATCTAAATTATTACACAGGAATTAACAACCTGGGCGTATTTGTGTATACCAAAAAGGCCTCCTCTCAGCACAAAGTTGCGGCGAGAGCCACAACGATAGTTTATTATATTCGATATAGCTTATAGATCAAATGAGAGCGAACTCTGAAGTCACGCGACGTTGTCGTCGGGATAGAGGTGTGGCGCTATGATAAATTTGTGTATGGTGGACCCGATTGGACAGTTCGCAAATTAATAACTAAACAGACATAATATCACTTTTCACTAATTTACGTACGAACTACAGTCCGTAAAGGAATAGCATCTTTATTGTTATAGGAAAAGAAACTGTTATTTTTCCATATAAATCTAGATGTCGTTGCGATCACGAGTCCAGCTAGCACTAAACGAACGAAAAGTTTCAGAACGATACTAGAACGGAAGTATTCAGAAACTTAGTATTATACTGGCGACTACTCTTTATAATATGTAATATCTCTTCGCTTAAACAATGCACACTTCTATACTGTTCATATTTTTCCATGCATGACACATTGTTATACAAAAATTTATATTAGGCTAGAATTGTCCAAATGCAAAAAAAAATATACAGAAATTAATATTTTTATTGAACACATTTTATGTTTAATACATAAGTTCTTTACGATATTGAAATTTCCATTAAAGTAATCAAAGTCTCGTCTTTTTCATATTTCGTGAATCATAATTAAAAAAAAACTATGGCTCTGTGTCAAAAACGCTGGAAGAAAAAAGAAACAAGAAAACTCCGAGGGCTTAGTGCGATCGATTCTAAGTACGACGCAGCGAACCAATCACATTGCAGTGTGGTTGTCGTTGCGTCACAATAGCGCACTATGATTGGGTGGCTGCGTCTCACTTCGAATCGATTCGATGGTGAGAAGTGAAATGCAAACCCGCACTTCACCCACTCGATATAAATAGTCGCCAATCCACAATTCAGTTGGAAGGTCGACTCACATATTTTTTGTAATTTTTTAAGTTCTAAATCTATCTTGCAATTTTTTCCATACTTCTCGTTATTTCGTCTTTAAATAAAAAAGCCAACACAACGTTAGATTCAAATATTTACAATGCTGAATATGTCTAATCCATAGATAAAAGAATTATTTATTTATTTTATCTATGGTCTAATCCCTTAATTTGTTTTAACCTGTGGTACTTAAAACATTGCAAGTGGGAACCAGACAACGTACGATTCTTATAAACTAATTAATATGACGTAGACTAATGTTTTTTTAATAACACACGATGGGAGTTGTCCAATGCAATTATTCTAATGCACATGAGTATAATCCAAATACGTGCCATGCTATTTTGAACCCTTTTAATAAAGATTCAAATGTCATTGTCGCAGAGACTGATAATAATAAGTAAATACGTTTCCAGTTATTTAATTTTCTAATTTGTGAAGTAACATTGTGTTTTCACATTGAGTTATTGGATACATAGAGTAGATATTGTTTTCGTGAGATTACCGTGAGATTACTCAACAAATAGGTACAAATGCAATCATTAATTATATTTAATATAGTTTTTTAAAATATGTTTTTATTTTATTATTATAAGTGTCATATTTGACTAGTATAGGTACCTAATCTTACTCTCATACCTAGTTGTGTAAGAAACGCACAGGACAGAGAAGGTTGGCATAGTAGTACAAGGCCAACAGGGAAGCAGAATTTTTTTTTTGCAAGACTTTTTTGACATGATTTTTTTTTTGTGAAAAATATTACTCATTAACTCACAATTTCTTTTTTTTTTTGACTTGAAAAATTGTGTCTTTTGACACTGTAATAAATTCTACAGAAAATTATTACATTCTTCTTCCGTCTTATAAAATCTATTCGTAAATGACATTGGTATGTACCGTTAAAATGTGTATAATTGGTGACTAGCTTTTGCGTAAATTTCCCACGGGAACAGTATTTTTTGCCGAAATGAAGGGCCATACTTCTAACTACATGTAGGTATGTAAAATTTCAAGAATATTAGTTTAGTAGGTAGAGCGTGAAGAGGTAACAAACAAATTTACTTTCACCATTATAATATTAGATAGGAATCAGGAATAGTTCAGAATTAGGATTTGATTGAAAACATGTTTTACTATGTCATCTCCACACGGAACGTATCAATGTTCCTCTGTCCGAATCGTGATGGCAGACTAATGGACGCATAATAATGTCTCGCTATTTGTTTCACATCCAAATGCGCTTAATTGATCAGAATACATTAGAATGAGTATTTTACTAACAATTTAACTAAATTTACATTACTTTAAATAGATAAATTGACGACCTCGGTAGCGCAGTGGTCCTTGCCTCTGAACCGAGAGGTCCCGGGTTCGATCCCCGGTCGGGTCATGACGGAAAATGATCTTTTTCTGATTGGCCCGGATCTTCTCGAACTTTTTCGAATTCGGGAAGTCTCGAACTTACTTTGGGGCTAGCTCAATCTGTGTGATTTGTCATAATATATATTTATTTATTTAAAAACATCCTTTATTAAAAAAATTGATGATTTAAATTAGATTCGTGTTTGTGATTTGGATCATGCCTATTTTTGTTGATACCGAAATAGAGTATCGTCTTTATCACAGGGCTAGACAGAGCCTAGAGTTGCGGAACTCGATGACATGTTTAGCTGTATGGCGGCCTTATTGATGGAATACAAAATGTTAGGTTTCTACTGAATATACTATTGGAATATTCAAAACTAATAGAACTAAAAATAACAATAAGAGTTTTGGTTAATATTGCCGTTAACTTTAAACGCCATTATATATAAACGACGACGACGCGCAGGTTAAAGTTAACGTCAAATATGACTGGTGCAACTCACTGGAATTTAAATAATAAGGTTCTAAAATTTGAATATTTCGTCTTATCGAGGCAGAGTTAATTCCGGAAGCATGGAATTTTTGTATGTTTTTGAATTGATTTATTTAAGGGTCCCGTGAGTACTAGACTTTTAAATTTGAGCTTATTAAAAACCAAAATCTTACACTTTAAGTCTAAACATGCAGGTGAAACCGCGGTGTAAACCGAGTTATAGCAGGAAACGAATACCTTTGTCATGGCTATAAATACTAGATTCCCATAGGACTTCACCGCAAATTGTTGGTCAGGACTTTCGTATGTAATAAATATATGTCAAAAACCAACATACATTGACCTCTGTATACAAGACAGAGGTAAGAAACACAGCTCTACATTGCTTGGATTTACATCTTCGGATACTCACGGATTGCTATTACATGGTGTTAAAAGATTTTATTTCGCAAACAATTTTTTGGTAATAAATGTATAACAAAAAATGATTGTTTTTTATTCTCACTCAATCTTCACTAGATAGTATAAAACAAAGTCGCTTCCCGCTGTCTGTCCCTATGTATGCTTAGATCTTTAAAACTACGCAACGGATTTTGATGCGGCTTTTTTTAATAGATAAGAGTGGGTCCAGAGGAAGGTTTATATATAATACATAATATTGCACCCATGCGAAGCCGGGTCGGGTCGCTAGTATTATATATATGTTTTGTAATAAATGTATATGTGATATAATTATATATGCGCAAACTTCTCAGCGCGGTGGTGGTGTAATGGTTAAGACGCCCGCCTCTGGATCAAAATGAGTATGTATACCAATGAGTTAGTAGCCATATGAGTTTGTATACCAATCTGATTTATGTATAGCAGTTTTCATCGGCCATCACTTGCTTCCGGTGAAGGAAAATATCGTGAGGAAATCTGCACACTGGTTGATTATTTACTTGTGTGTGAAATGGAGAAGGCAATGGCAAACTACTCCATTACTAATGCCAAGAAAGTTGTTATGTGTGTTTAATTCCAAGTAAAGACCACGACCCTGAGCCATGAGGAATACGACTATGAAGAAGAAGAAACGTCTCAACGAATAGGGTTATTGGGTTTTGTATTAAATTAAGACGTATTTTTTTGCAACTAAGAATAAGCAGGCTAATTTTATTTCATTATTGTTTTTATAGTAATCAGATAAAACATTACAATTAAATACTATTCTTTCTAATATTCAAGGAAAGATAAGATTTATTTTTTCAAAAATAAATATACTTATTTATAGGTACACCATTATGTAATTAGTACCTATAATTATTTTTGACGGCTAAAAATTTTGAAAAAATATCTTACCTTCGCTCCAATAATCAAATTCATCTACGGGTCAATAAAAAAAAAAAATTTAATCATACGAATCGTATTATCACAGTATATAATAATAATACGTTGTAATATAATCCTGTATGTCCTCATGCGAAAATCTCATAATTGGATATCTTCACAAGTGCCATAAAACGAAATACTAAATAACTGGTGGTTAAAACGTGTAGCCACATTCGCTCATTGTGAACAACGGTACTCACTATTGGTAAACAAAATTTCTTGGGTATGCAAAGAAAACAATAGACTCAATACATTCCACAGAATATTGAGACTGACAGGACAATTATATCCCAACTTAATGCGAAATTAAGTTGGTTTGTTTATTTGTTTATTGTCTCTTCACGCTTTATTTATATATTTATTAACATCTCATATCTACACACTTGCAGAACACGTGCTGTGAGCCAAGGAACATAACTACTTTCTAGACAAAAACACACACTAATAGAACATCTAATTTAAAATATAAACATTAAAAATGTCGACATCAGGCGGACGACCAACCAATCTTCTTAGAATTTTTGTTAGGTACATGTAATTTGAAGTACGGGGAATCTTTACTGCCGGAAAAATACTTTTCCCGTGGGAAATTCACGCGGTAGGAGCCGCGGGCGACAGCTAATTCTGAATAATCCGCAAAAAATATCGGTGATGATTTTTATTGCCCTTTAATTAACGTTTGATTTATTATGGTAATATTTATCAATCGAGCAATGGACCACACACAATCGAAAATTTGACGTGACGAATTCACGACTTTCAAACTAATATGCTTCCCTTGCTTGATCACTGTGGTTGATAACTGGTACAAACATAGCAACTCAGCAATGTATAATAAGAAAAAATATATAGGTATTCTAGATTTTCTCTTTCGTATTAAAAAGCATTAAAAAGCGGCTAAGTTCACGGGAGATTCTTACGGGAGTAAGAATCTCCCGTGAAGGGTTCCGTAATAGCATGTACGAAATCAGTGGTGTGTGTGAGAAAAGGAAATATTTTTTTGGTTAAAAAATGATATTCTTTACTACATAGTATAAAACAAAGTAGTTTCTCGTTGTCTGTCTGTCCTTATGTATGCTTAAATATTTAAAACTACGCAACGGATTTTGATAATGTGTTATTAAATCTCGCGCACATTTTATCACTGTGGATTTTTTAACTTCTATTTTTAAAACGGTTGACTTTTAGTATAAAGTCTTTAGGAACTCCGATGACCGCTTGTATAAGATAGATGAATTTTTGTTTTGGTTTTAGTTTTGGACTTCCTGAATTTTTGCATAAAAATTGTATAGCGGCTCGAAAAACATCTATCATTTCATATGGATATGAACGAAGTTGACATACGAATGGAGTTGATATACGGACAGATATGAACATATTGGTGATCCTTGTTTTTTTATTAGTCTACTGAACCCTAAAAAGTCGAAACTATGCGTTATAAATAGGTTACTTCTTTGGTGGTGCATAAAGTCGACTATAAATTTTATATCTTGACGCTAAACTGTTTAGTCATCGTAAAATTTTGAGTGTCTTGGCTATTGACATTAAACAGCGACATTCCTCAAAAAGTTTCTTTGGAATAATGTAAAATTATTTTAAAATTGGACTAAAAAAGGTATGAAGGTAGTAAAATTCTCGTCTGTTTTTTTATTCGGCTCAGATGAACTATCGAAGAGACGTAACTTAAGAAAATCACAAAAAATAAAGTTTAAGGTGGGTAAATTGTGTTATTTACTTGATATAAATAGATATATATCCGAATGAAGAAAGTTTCGCAGCAATATGTGGAATTATGAATATATATCCACGTTGTTCTAAAAGTAAATCAAAATCAAATTATTTCTTCAGAATTTACACCTTTTTCATGTCATACAATTTTTCATATCAATAACTGTAGCGCCACGTTCAAAAAAGAAAACCTCCTTTCTTTTCTTTCTTATTTCTTTTCTTATTGCGGTATTATATTTCTTAAATTGATTGTCTCGTTTTGGAAACATTTTTTACTTAAAATGGCCGATGCGAGTGTGCATTTTTATCGATACACAGTTTATTATCTCACAATTACACATAAATAGTAATTTTCACCGGCCTTAAAGTTTAACAAATCAATAATAGTCAAATAGATAATAATCGGCATTTGAGTTTACAACTTACAACAGATTAAGCAATCATGTCATGAAGAATTTAATATTATAAGTGACAACTCTCTATGAATTAATGGTCAAATTTCCTAGTAAGACGCCTAGGCGCGGATGCAAGGCGTATCGTGGATTATCATACAATGGCGGTCGTGCTTGGCAGACTTGTTATCTGTCATCGACGTTGAACTAAATAGATTATTCAATAAATTTAGATTTTGATGATGAATAATCCTATCTATACTTATTTGAGTTGTGATGGAGAATGCTACCTAAATTGAATATATACTGACTTTAATCCCAAAAATTACGAAGGCGAAAGTTTGTTACTTTACGTTACGAGAGTTTCGGGTAAAAGGAATTAAGTATATCAATATTTTAATTTACTACATAACTAGCGGCTCATCCCGGGTCTGCGTGGGTTAAACCACAATAAATTATACACGTAAATCTTCCTCTGGAATCACATTATCTATTGGTGAAAACCGCTAATCGGAGTTTATCGCATTCATACAGACGTGATAGAGATGTCACGTCTGTATGAATGCGATAAACTCGGAAACTACCAGACGTATTTTTGTACGGCTTTCACCAATAGATAATGTGATTACTGAGGAAGGTTTAGGTTTGTAATTTATGCGATTTACTTAATTATATTCGATAGATTTCATTTTATAACATGTACGAGTTTTCTCTCCTACTAACTAGGCATGAATACATGAATGAATAAAATATTAAATGACAGGCTGGCCTTAAACTAAACGAAAGTTACTTATAAAGACATTTAGCTAATGGAAAAGGAAAAAAAATCAATCCAAATAACCTCATAAGCGGGAATTAAATAGCTCAGTAGGGCTATGGGAATATAACTTACGGGTCTGCTTAATAAAAACAAAAACAAATTTACCAATAATATTTTTTTTTACTCATCCATAATGCTAAGATATCTATGGTCCGTGTCTAGGCTAGCTATGGCGGCCGTCAATCTGGTGCTACTGGTTTTGACTTCGATTGTTCATTGACTAATATCTCAATCGATATTTACGCTAAACGATTACGTGTCAATGAAGTCCTTGATTTTTTTTCACACTTCTTACTGAGTTAAACTAATGTTGGCTCCAGATTACATTCAAGTCGCTTAAAGGCAAATGACAATATGACTTTTACATCTACAGTTATTTTATGATAGTAAGTCCTACCTCGTCTTCTGAAAATCAAAATTCTTCACGCACTTTCCTTAAGTGGTTTCCTTTGAAAACTACTACTGTATGTATTGATTAGAGACCACTGTACTGGCTGGCGTATAGCAATACCAATATGATCCATCCGATGGTGAAAGAATTTTTGAAATCGGTTCGGTAGCTTCGTAGATTACCCGCCTCAAACATACAAACTCGCAAACGCTTACCTCTTTATAATAATAGTATATATTGGAAGGAAACTAAGAACACACCGAGTCAATTATAATATAAAATTAGGGTTTGTTATGTGTATATTTTGCCAAAGTATAGCTAACAGAAGACACACAGACTTGCCGCGGCGATTATGAGGCTTTCAAATAGAATACCTATCATATAATCATAGTAATATCAGCTCCTACGCAATTTCAGTGCAAAATTAAATTTTGAATTTTAATAATCACAATAATCGTGCGTTTTTCAATAACATAAAAACATTTTACACATCTAATGGGACATCCACACTAATATTCAGTTACCTGTATCGCTGCTACTTGATGCGTTTAGCCGTCGGCAAGATTTTAAATTCATTTATTCTAAGGAAAAAATGTAAGACGGATCAAATTGGTGCCCCAGGGCTTCGCTCCCGTGGTAATTTCGAGATAAAAAGTACCCTATTTGTTATTCCTGGCTTTATTCTACCCGTGTACCAAATTTTATAAAAATCCGTCCAGTAGTGAAAGAGTAACAAACATACATAATCACACACACACACACACACACTCACAAACCTTCGCATTTATAATATTAGTAGGATAGTAAAGTAATTAAGAAAAAAAGATGTTTTTATATCATGAAGACTTCACTTCAAGAATTCACTAAAATCATAATGGACTTTAAAATTATGACTTCTGTTAATTATGACAACAATTGTATTTTATATAAAAAAAAAACCGGGTCGACTCCGGGAGTGCCGGCAGAAGTGAAAACTGCTTCTATTAACGTTGTGCATTTCTGACGTCTTATGAATTTTCGATCAGGTCACGTGTCCTGCACGCGTGTTCAACATTTTTTACCCATCACAAAAAGTGCATAACGCCGCAAAAGAAGTTTTCACTTCAAAAAAAAAAAATCACCCTAGACGCGCGGCGTCTTAATTTTTCCATGTCTAAGATTAACATAATGTACCGATCAATATTCGATGTTTGCTCCACGGAGTGAGATCAACATTTCCATGCTGATTGCATACCGTCATGATCGTGGACGTTGTGTGTCACATACTTTATTAGGGTGGCCAACTCTTTATGCGGACAACAAAAATTAAGTTTTACGATCCAATTAAAATAGACTTACAGATGTTATTGGTCGCAGTACAAGTAATAAATGTTAAGTTTCAATTGAAAATGTTACTTTCTTTATTACTTTTGCTAGACTATACTAGAATACGATCAAAATATTACATGCCACATTATCAGGTTCTAGTATAGTTAAATATCAATAATTGTGTTGTACATTAATAATTAAATTGTTCTTGCTGATGGAAAAACGATAATTGAACATTTTAAAATTATGGGTTAATTTTGTTTATACAATTATTACGATTCAGAATTGAATTTTAATTGGTTTTGTGTACATATTAAGTGAATTATGAGTTTATGAATATTGAAAAGATTATGTTGTCTTGGCTGCCAGTTGCCTAATTGCACAAAATTTGTCATTAATGATTTTATTTAACTAATTATAATAATAAAGTTTGTTATGCGTTTGAGATTGTTACAAAATAAAATCCTTAATTAATTTGAGTTGGATCTTCAAATGTGTAATTCTGTTTTTAAATAACTTGGAATTGAAAATTTTTAAAAAGCCATAAGCCGATTATTCGGCGCTCTTTGAAGATTAGTAGCCGTCTACAGAAGTGGGCCAATATTTCCACATAGCATATACCATATAGTCACACTTTAAATGAAAACAAACAAAAAGGCTTAATTCCAGTATTGACACACCTCGTTATAATAGTGATGAAAATGGCGCTAGTATCGCCCGCTCACCAGCCGGAAACTTTACAACAGCATGGTCACCGTAACTCAAAACTATTATTGCATATATAAAGAAGCTGATTTGTGCGTCTGTATATTTTAATACTAGTTCTAATATGAGGGCGATGACCAGTTCAACGACAATTAAAGCTAACTGAATATGATTAATCAAATTTGATTTCAAATGTTACAATATGCATATATTTTTCGGCAAACCTTTTAATAAGATAATGAACGTGACTTATTTTATAAATACCAGGAGAAATTGAAATGGAAGAGTGAGATATAGATGATATATGTTTAAGTTAATTACCACCTATTAAAATATCAATCACCTATTAAAATATCAATCTCATTCGGATCTGTCCAATCAAAATGCTAATAATAATCGCTCAGTTTTAACACCCATTACTGCAAATACAATTTTAAAATGCTGATTAAAATGCATACCATCAACTTCGATTATGACGGACGGCTTATGCCAAATTGATTAATTTCACATGTTCTGGAAGCGGTGGTGGTAGATTGGTTAAACACTGCCATCGAAAGGTTTCATGTTTGAATCCAACATGAAATGAATGACATATGAGTTTATATACCATTAAGACTGATTTCAAGCCTCTGGTATATACAAATCCCCTTAATATATTAATTTTGTTTAAAAATTTAAAAGCTGTAAACAAAAATTATCTACATCTATCAAATTTCAACTGAGTTTTGTTCTGTATTGGTGTTTCTCAGAGTTTTTCGGCCGCTGCGGCCGCGATTTCATAACAATTTTTCAAATTTTAACAAAGATAAGAATTACTATTACTATATGACTTAAAAATAATTAATCCGCATTGTGATAATGTAAATTTTGTGAACGATTGATTATGGAAATGATTTCTTCTTCGAGAAAATTGACGGATGGTAAAGACAGGCGCAGCGGTCGAAACGCTCTGAGAACCACCGTATTTAAGAGTAATGTAACAGTATGACAAACTTGGAGTATTACTCGAATTGAAGACGAAGAAGTAGAAATGGAGAACTTAGGTACTAATAAAGTGTGACAGAATTTCTCATGGCATCCTCATCTGTCTACCCTTTGTTTATTAAAATACTAGTGTTCCTAGCATAGACTAATATTCGAGGGGACGGCCCAGCTACCTGTAGCACTGGTTCGCATGAACCTATTACAAGAACTAGCCTCTCTTCAAAGATTGATGTCAACATGCCAACTTAGCTTAGTACTAGCATTAAGTCTCCTTCTCGTACAATCTTTGTTAGGTATCTGAGGAAATAAACGATATTTTTATTTATTTTATTTATATCACTTTATGTGGGGTCGGTCGGTACAGCATGTCCGATTCCTTCACTTCTCCCTATGAGATGTTAATCGATCTGTTACATTACACTGCCTTCATTCAAATTCTTTTTTCAATTTCTATTTTTTACTCAAGAGTCACAACAAACAACATATATTTGAATTACGATATAAATATTTTTAAAATAATATTTAAGACCCTATAAAGAAAACTTACCCGAAGTTTTCTTTTGGAAAGTGATTTAAAATTTATAGCATTAAATAGCGTATAACATTTTCTAATAATTGTTGTGTGTTTTTCGGTGTTATTCTTATATAATAAAATATATATATATATATATATTACCGTGAGATATTTATTTACGAGTCTCATGTTATAACAGGACATGGCTAAGAGCTCTCCATCCATTCTTTTTTGGCCTTCCTCCTTCTATTTACAATAAATGTATCCATTTAACAACAACGTTGTTAAATAATAACATTTATTGGTGATTGATATTGATCAGAAGAATGATTAACACGAGAAGGGAGGTGTCCCTTCTCGTGTTAATCATTCATCTTAATATAATATCACATGGCCCAAGTAATGAACACTACCTACCTAATTTAGTAACTTCTAGGAAAATGCGATTTCAACAACCACTTTCGCATGCTAAACAAAATATCGTAAACGTAAGGAAAGGTGTGTAAGAAATAATTTTCGCACGTATCTTAGCATGGCGAAGTGCTCGTAAAGAATTGAGGTAGTAACAACGGTAAAACCTATTCATGCATCCATCTACGAATAAAATAGCGAGCAAACAGATGCCGCTCTTCAGACGGCTCGTTGAAGGTGCCGCCAATTGGAAATCAGGTTTATGCCGTGGCCGCATATGACGGCAATAAAGAGGTAGATAGATGCAGCACAGATAAGAAAAACACATTAAAAATTAGTTTTCATGAGTAAATAAATAAATCCATAAATAAAACTTCACTGAGTAGAACTTGTTTGCAATTTTACATTTATTGCAAACTGGTTTAATAGTAGATTAGTAGCCAATCAATTGCAGTCCGATATATTTAGGCGCACGAGCGCAGCGAGGCAAAGTAAAAGTTTTCTATTCCCGCCTTTTTTCTTTAAAAAGAACCAAGTAAAGAACTTTTATTTTTTTTAAAGAACGACATTGAGCTTCGCCGTTCGATACCTAAGTATTTAAAATTGATAGCTATTATATCTATACACGAAGACAAGGCTGAATAGCGAAGCCACCTCTTTGGTCATTGGGCGGAATTGGTTAGATGTACGCGAACTTTTTGAAAGAGTGAAGTTTTTTTTTTAAATTACTTACCGCCCTAGGGCTTTTCTAGCTACATTATAACCCTAGAGCGCTAATTGCTCACTTACAAGCCTCATTTGGGGGTAATACCGAATGTGCAAGCTGAATTTACAAGCTTTTATTGCACATGTCCGTGTAGTAAACCGTATTTTTTATGCCTTCCCTCTAATATTGTATTAATAAGACAGAGGTGAAACCTTCTTTTATAAACCTTGTTCATCAAAATATACAGGGTTTCACCAGCAAATATAATGAAATTTGTTTATTCTTGGAACATAGAGAGGTTGATATTTTTTGTGTTACAGAACATTTTTTTAAAAATGAAATTAAATTAGCTTTTCCAAATAAATATATAGTAGGAAGTACATTCCTAAGACAAAGTTCTGAACACGGAGGGTCCTTAATTTTAATTAATAGAAATTATAAGCATAAAGAAAGGAAAGACATAGTACGGTTGTCAGTTGAATGCAAAATAGAACTTTCCTGTGTAGAGTTGGATAAATACATTATTATTTGTGCTTACAGACCTCCTACAGCCTGTTATGAAACTCTTTTAGATGTTTTAGAGGAAGCCCTCAGGCGAGTTACCTCCAGCAATAAGCACATAGTTTTATGTGGTGATTTTAATATAGACATTTTGATTTCATGTTCTGAAAGCAATGGCTTTAAAAATTTGCTCGATTCATTTAATTTAAAGCACACATTCTTTGAACCCACTAGGATAACCTCGACCTCAGCCAAATGTATAGATAATATTTTCTGTGATTGTACTGTTTCTGAAGGAAAGCTGTTCGCCTGTCTGGGGTCTGACCACCTGGGCCAACAAGTGTCACTTATTCGTAACGAAGAGTCTAACCTTATCTCCGCTCCTGTAATCCGTAGGCCGTTAACTAAGTACCGCAAAATGCGTTTTCGCGAAACCATAAATAAGAAATTGCCTGAATTAGATTTAACTAAAAATCCTAATGAACATTATAATAAGATTTTTAATACAGTGGAAACAGAATTCAAAAAAACTTTTCCTCTTAAGACCTTTAATAATAAAGTGAAACTTAAATTTTGCGATTGGGCTACAAATGGTATTTATATTAGCAGAAACAAGTTGTATGAACTTTATGGTCAAAAACAGTATAATTTTAATGCGGAATTTATATCATATGTTAAACGTTACTCTAAAACTTTTAAAAAGGTATGTTCAACAGCAAAATCTTTATATTTAACTTATAAAATAAAAAATTCTAATGACAAAATCAAAACAGCTTGGTCAATCATTAATAAAGAAACCGGCAAGTTTAACCCACGCGACAACAATATTTCTTTAAAAGTTGGTGATAAAACCATTAATTCAAATGACGAAGTGGCCAACGAATTCAATAACTTCTTTGCCAATATTTCTAAAAATATTACGGGCTCCCTTTCGTCTTGTCCCAGTGCTGCAGATAGTCCCAGTGCTAAGAAATGCCTCAGATCCTAAATCTACCTTCCGATTTAGACATATTTCTCCTGAAGAATTATTATCTGCTTACAAAGCACTCAACATGAAAAATACAGAGGATCTGTGGGGTATATCTGTCTCAGTGCTTAGCACTATTATTGATCTGATTGCTCCCCACTTAACTATTATATTCAATAATTGCATCTCAGATGGAGTTTTCCCTGACCTCATGAAAATCAGCAAAATTATACCTCTTTTCAAACAGGGCGCTAAAAACGATCCCACTAATTACAGACCCATTTCTATTCTACCTGCATTAAGTAAAATTTTTGAAAAGCTAATTTTAACTCAATTAGTTTCTTATTTTAACATAAACAAAATATTACACAATAGTCAATTCGGTTTCACTAAAGGTCGTTCCACTACTGATGCAGCAGCCACTCTAGTTGGAATTATCAATGATGCTTGGGAAGCCGGACAGGATGTTATAGGTGTATTTTGTGACCTTTCAAAAGCTTTTGACTGTGTCGACCACAACATACTGAAAAATAAGCTTAAATTCTATGGTGTCACTGGAGCGGCCCTTGATGTACTATCTTCTTACTTAGACAATAGAACTCAGAAAGTAGAAATTAATAGAGCAGCCTCTAACAGCGCTCCTGTGCACATGGGCGTGCCTCAAGGCTCCATTATTGGTCCTTTTCTATTTCTAGTTTATATAAATGATCTTCCTTGTCTTGCCCAACAATTGTGTGATGTAATTTTATTTGCTGACGACACGTCACTACTGTTTAAAGTTGATAGAAAAAGTAGAAATTATAACAATGTAAGCAACATTATGTCACTTGTGCTTGAATGGTTTACAACTAATAACCTGGCTTTAAACACAGACAAGACCAAGTGTATTAAGTTCTCTCTTTCAAACGCACCCCAACTTGATATTCCTTTAGTAGTTAATGGTAAAGTATTAGAATGGGTACACAGTGCCAAGTTCTTGGGCATTACTGTGGATAGTAAGTTTAAGTGGGATAAACATATTGAAATCACGGCCAAAAAACTTAGTTCGGCAGCTTTTGCAGTGAGAAGGATCAGACAGTGTACAAACATCGAAACAGCTAGGCTCGTGTATTACAGCTACTTTCATAGCATAATGTCCTACGGATTATTGTTATGGGGTAATGCAGCTGACATAGGAAAAATTTTTGTTTTACAGAAACGAGCAATTCGTTTTATTTATGGGCTTAAGCCACGGGATTCCTTGCGAGAATTATTCAAATCGATAAATATTATGACTGTTGCATCTCAGTACATCTTCGACGTACTTATTTTTGTTAAATCTAACTTACACCTGTATAAAACATTGAGCGATGTTAACAGTGTAGTCACTCGTAATAGGCATAAACTTTGTATGAACAGATTCCGACTTAAAAAGGTTAGGCGGTCTTTCGTGGGTCAAAGTGTTAAATTGTTCAATAAACTCCCTGTAGAGGCTATTAACTTGCCAATGCCAAAATTTAAATCATATATTAAAAATGCTTTAATGGCTAATGCTTATTACACGATTAGCGACTATTTAAATGATAAAAAACCTTGGACCCTTCCTAAAACTTCCACCTCTCACACTTGATTTTAATTTTTTTTTATTTTTTATTATTATTTATATATTTTCTTGACATGTTTATTACATATATTTTGACATTTATTGTAAAACATATACGTGATTTGTGATCTCCAAGTGTCTGAAAGTAACATAGGTATCTATTATGTTAGATTATGGAGATCGAATATGTCATGCACATTCAAATGGTCAAACCGGTAGCGGCATCGTGGATCGGGTCGGGAGGTTCCCTCTATTGTGGTTGAGCTTCGCGATGTCACTCTGTCACAATGTCACTCACGCGTCAACTCGTGAACGGGTGCTGCCGGGGGAACTGGTCAGCTCGATCTTTTATTAAAAGTTTTTTTTTGTTTGGTTAATTATACATATATATATAAGTATATATATATTTTCCTTTCATCAGCACTTGATCACAATCATAATATGTTTCAGTATACCTTTTGACCATGTACTTTATTATGTACTTAATGTTATATTACTGATAAAAAATTATAACAAAAAAATTATACATAAATTTATATATAAAAAATGGTAAGCCCTTCTGGCATAATAGGGACCAACACTGTTTGAATGAGTTTCTTTCGGCATTTCTTCTCAGCAGTGGTCGTTCCGAAATGCTAGTAGTTTGTAGCTTAGTATCATTTAATTTAGATTATGACGTGAAAAAGTGCCTGTGAAGGCCTAATTTCTGAATAAATGATTTGATTTTGATTTTGATTTTGATTTTGTGAGAGATGTAAAATATATTATTAAATATATAGTTTAGATGGGTTAAAAAAATAAAGTTAGTTATGTGATCTTTATACGACCTTTGTTTGCGTTATTACAGCGTTATGGGATTCCTTCCAATAAGTATCTAAGAGAAACTTGCAACCGAAACGGTAAAAAATTGCCGTAACGCAAAAGGTTATATTGCGATGCCGTACCCTGATTGAGGAGCTTCTTATGTTCATGTAATGTATTGAGTTCCAGCATTACAGAATATTATAATAGTTCACACACAGATACGATTGACGACTATGATTACGATACGACTTTTTATCTATAAATAAATAAATATATTAGGACAAATCACACAGATTGAGCTAGCCCCAAAGTATGTTCGAGACTTGTGATGTGGTGTACTAACTCAATGATACTATATTTTATAACAAATACATATATAGATAAACATCCATGACCTGGGCCAATCAGAAAAAGGTCATTTTCCATCATGACCCGTCCGGAGATCGAACCCATCGGACCACTCGGTTCAGAGGCAAGTGCTTTACCACTGCGCTACCGAGGTCGTTAACATCTATAGTATATATATATATATATCTATCTACGAAATGTGCGTTCATGCGTGCCGAAGAAATGGCATCTTCTGGACATTAATTATTTTGGACAGCCACTCACAAAAGCATTTCTTATGAACAAACAATGATTTACTTAAGAACACATCATATACATACAGACAGTCATGACAGGCAGCTGTCTGTTAGTCAGCTAATGGCCAATTTATACTGGGCAAGTAAACAATAAACCATACGACCTACATAAACCAGTCATGTTTAGGCTTGTCATAGTTATTGAAATCTTTTTTCACACACACACAGCTAGACGAGGCTTTTAAGTTTCACAGCTCATGGCTCTGTAACCACCGTAAAGGAAAAAGACGTGGTCTGATTCTTTTATACAAGTAGCTACTAGCTTTTGCCTGCGGTTTCGCCCTCGTTAGTTTTTCAAGGGAATAGCTGGCATTTTTGTCGTACCTTAATATCATGTCAAACAGTTCGAACTGTATTTTAAGAAGATTGCCGGAGATGGCGCGCGATGAAGAACAAATACACCAACTTACATAATCAAATATTGGCTGGGATTGCGATTATATTTATTAATTTTACAAAACTTTGTATGTGACAAAGATTAAGAAATTATATTGATGATAAAGCCAAAAGTGATATGCACCATTTAGTTTAAATGAACGGAGCAAATACCTACCTCATCAAGTTTATAATAGGAATTTCCGAAAATCTATCCCTAAGGCGTGAAAAACGAAACACCGTTGCACGTACTCTAAAATAACAGCTTGTTTTAAATTTCACAGATATTATCAGATTGATGTTACTGTATAAAAAGAAAAATGCGTCATTCTGGTATGATTGTAAAGACATATACATTGTTCTGTGTCGCACTAGTGTGACGAAATGGTGGGACACCGTGTCAATAATGATTTTTTCAATAAAACCTAGTCTAACCTAGGCAAGAATTACAAATATCTTGCGAAACAAAACTCTTATTCCCAAGTAAATGCCATTCCAAAAAGGTTTAGGAATTCAGATAGGCTTGAAGATAGGCTATCACGTCTGTCAACGAGAGATCTCGAGCTGCAGGAATGTGGTGTAAGGTATGCGAGGGAAACTAGTATAGTATTACAGTTGGTAGATTGTTGATTAAGTGTTTGGCAACAACTTATAGTTAAATTCGATAACGTAGTTGCATGTACAAAATAGTTATGCCGCGGTGAATTCGCTATTTGGATAGTTGGGTCTCTTATCTGAGGGTATCCGGTTTCTTCCTCAGCCGTTGCCTACTTTTTTGTCTCCACTTCTTTCGGTCACGGCGTCCCTAGTTGTCAGACCATAGTTGATGTGTTATCCTCTGTATTTATTACATCAACTATGGTTCATATGGACCGCACAAGTTCGCTGTAAGTAATACATGTAATACAATTGCTTGGATTTGATGAGATTCTGCAATTTGTTATGGTCAATTATTAGTCAATAGTACTGTTGAAATCGCGAAACCTTAATGATTTATAGGAATAAGGAAGTAAGGGAGACATCGCACACATTTTAATTTGACAAAAAATATGACTAACATAACACTATAGTTATGTAAATGAATACACATTCAAATTAATAAAACTAATTTTTCCTTTTAAGTTCGATAATGGCGCTGTTCATTTGCCATCAACGATCTATTTAAAAAATATCGATGACGATTAGAGCCAGGCCCATTGCTACGTTGCGTCGACATAGCACATTGCTACTCCGTCGTGCACCGTTCTTTTCGCGTTGACGTACGTCGAAACTCCATACAATTTCCGCGTTGTCTGTCGACGGACGTCAAAATGACAGAACGCGACTGAGCAATGGAACATGTCTTTTACTGACGATACGATTACTTACCTGTCTCAAAAACTCATAACTCGTGCTAACCTTACTTGAGTACGAATTTTATTTTATTCCACAGCACAACGTACATTTCATGGTCATGGTTCCAACTTAGTATGGCGCCGTCTAACAGCCTTCTCAAAATGTCCACCTTTACAATATTTGCTTTGCATATACGAATGCGAACAGAGCCGGAAGAGGGGGCGTTGACCTTGTCAATAAACAGACAAACAGACATGCCATATGTGAGACTGAGCGGATTGGTGGATTTTTCTTCCATTCAGCTGAACTGAATAGGTACACGTTGAAAATGGAATCAACTACGTTATTATTGAGCGTGTTACTGCTAACACTGGTGTAACATTTCACGTCGCCTGAAAATACATTTATGACTACCTACCGCCATCTAGTGGCAAGTCGCACAAACTTGCAAACTAAATAGTTTCTTAGAACGATATTTTATTTGCCGTTGATGTCGTGACCTATGAAATTTACATATGAGAAACCTAAATTTTTGTTTTACAGTTATACAGAGAAAACATAGTATCTATATACCTACTTCCGTCGTAGTTGAAGCTATAAGAAGCTCAACGGTCATGTGTCCCCAGCTTAACCAATAACTCAACAGCCATTCCCGAATAAAGAAGCACATTCTATACAGGAGTCTTTCATTCAATACACTATGCTGTCGTCGTAAAACTTGTGATTGTAGCTTCACGTGTCTTCACAAAGGTTTAGCTATAAAATGATAAGCAAACAGAAGGTAACTTCAAGTCGTCAAAGCTTGATGTCAACGCTCTATGACAATTTTATTGTATATCAGCTACCAAGGCTATGTGTCCCTTAGTCGTCTCGTACGTCATCCACGGCAGGACATCGAGTGGTCCTAATCTACACTCCACACTTCCACGGCTATATTCCAACCAGTTGAATCAGATTCTTTTTTGTAATGTAAAAAAAAACATTAATCACTATTATTATAAAGTGGTAAGCGTTTGTGAGTTTGTATGTTTGAGGCAGGTAATCTCCGAAACTACCGAACCGATTTCAAAAATTCTTTCACCATTAGAAAGGTACATTATCCAAGATTGCACTAGGCACCGGGCAACATCTATTTATATTACATGCGTTTACATGTTCGATGTTTTCACATTGATATCCTATGACGTTAACATTTTGGAGTCATAAAGCATTTCTAATTTCCTTTAAACATATCATATAACAGTCGTGTAATTAATAAAACTGCATAAATTATAGCATTTGATTATTCAAACATCTTAATGTTTTATCCAGTCAAATAGAAAATTTTACGCACTATTTCCTTTCTGATTTATTTATATTTTGTGGCTTAGGGTTCTATTGAAAGCTGAATGAAAGATATGCGATAGAATTTATATGGTCTGCCGACGCTTTTGAATGAATTGACCGGATGTGAAAATTTACCGACACTGTGCTAAAAACCCGTTAAAATTGAAAAGTATGTTAACATTTGCTTCTTAGCTTTCCTAATAGTTCATGACCTTATTGACATTATATATATATAAACTTTTATACTATAAATTCCTCGAAGGTATACTAATAATAAATTGTTGTAGACACTTTCTATGTCTCATTGTCTCGTGTTTCCGTTGCGTTTGCGGCTGTGATACTTGAAGATGCGATTCTGTTATTAAGACTGGCCGCGTGATTTTCGTAAGTCCACTTTGGAAATGCTTTTGTATCCAGCTTTCCAAGCTTTATGTTTGTCGTCCTCCGTTATTTTGACGTGACGGACAACGTAGAAATTGTTTGGAGATTTGACGTAGGTACGTCAACGCATCAATATTAAACAACTAACGTTATGTCGGCGCAACGGAGTCATGAAGCCGGGCCCTTACATGCCTTATAGGACTTTCGCGTCTACCAAAATTTTATGGAAATCCTCTCTGTTTTAAGTATTTTTAATAAAGCGTATCTAGTCCCAACTTCTATAATTCTTTCGCCAAACAAAAGCCGATCGCTCTTGACTTGGGACCCTGGGGCTCTGTCAACAGGCTGTGCACACATACAGACATAACAGTGGACTTTCTCACGACGCCAGTTCCGGTCACATCGGACAGAGGGGGGTCAAACACTTAGAGTTATTTTAATGTCTGTCATTCATGTAAATTTTACAATGTCCCGATCGCCACTAAAACACTGTTTAGAAGTCAAGGATTTCGTTAGTGAGAGCTTCGAAGCCCGGGTACAACGTAAAGAAAACCTTAAATTTTTGAAGATACGGCTGTGATTTTACAACCGGCCGCCTGCCTGACGTCCTCCTTGGGAGTGCTAATGTTGCCTATCAGCTGTCTAGGATGTGTATCCTATTCTAGGGTGGCACCCCACGCCATATTTTTATGAATAAATAATATTTAAGTAAACACAAAACATTTCAAGACTTTTTGTCCGATTGTCAATGAGTTGTGTAAAAAAAACTAAAAAAATATAATATATTTAACTGATTTTCATTGCTTGTTCAATAACTACTGTATAAAATAAAAAGCAGTGTATTAACATTGAAATTTCTCATTATTATTGTAATTTCTCATTATAACGATAAAACGTTTAGTTATAATGAAAGTTAAGTAATGATTATGTCATTGTTAACTAGCTTTTGCTTGCGTTAATTTCCGGAAGGAATTAACTTATTATTGTCAATGTCTTGGGTTAGCAACGTATCGCGATGAAGGATATACCAGATTTTAAGTAAGGCTGTCCACTATATACCTGTGAAAACCTCATTAAATTCCATGTAGTAGTGTTTACGTGATGCTCGAACAAATGTACACACGGGTAGACAGACAATTATTTAAAAAAAATGTTTTGGCATCTATTAGTCCCATAGACCCTCATAATTATTTTTCTTTAATATCTCCTATGTATATTCGACTCCTATAGCCGAATTAGTTTTATTATATGAATAGATGTAATTATACATTTTAAGTATAAGTTGGTACTAAACGTGCTACATATATTATTATTAAATATTAAATGAAATGGAAACTTAGTGTTGGAATTATTGAAAATAAATATATAATTAATGAAATAGCATTTTACGGCTTATTTTCTTGTATAATCTATATTTATTTGACAGTTTCATTTCTTTAGACAATACCTTTCAAAAGTCGCAAATAATTTTATTAACATGTAAACTTATTGAAGGGATTTTTATAATCGAATAAATAAATTTAGTCCCAAAGTAAGTTCGAGACTTACGTTATAGGATACTAACTCAACGATACTATATTTTCATAACATCTTGATTTGATCAGGGATCGAACCCGGGGCCAGAGACCTCCGTGTATCGATACATCCACAGGTGTAGGTGAGGTGGTCAGATCACCGTTCTTTAAAACTTAAAAAAATTACACGTTTGAGGACAAGAACAAAATGGCGGATATACACAAAATGTAATTTACATGCCAATCGTTACATTACAGTCTTCATGAAGCGGAGGCTGCGGTGACCACTTCCCATCTGGTAATATAAAAAAAACTAGTATATAAAAGCATTTGCGTGTTTGGCATGCTCACTGCTTTTTACACCTTGAGTATAATATCATAAGTACGCGTACAGTTCTATGAAACAGGGCCAAGCTGAGGCCATCTTGAGTCCAATCAGGATAACTATTTCTCAGTACCTGTAATTGAGACAATCAGCTAGTTAAGGCGAACGCGTACTAAATGCGACTTGTAAGTATATCCCTATTGCTTGATAGCATGCTTGCCTTGCTTTGGGTTGCCATAACTTCTATTACCATGCTAAGATCATACCATAAGGGATGTCTCGGTAGGCCGTAAGCAGGTTTAAATGAACGTCAAATTTGTGCAACTCATACTAAGTTCGATCATATGATCAATTGATGTAGACAGAAGAACAAAAATATCAACGGAGTCCCAGTAATAGATCCTATTAAGTTTTATCATCTTTGTACGGAACCCAATTTCAGATGTCCACTCGCTTCATTGTTGTGAGTGCGGCAAATGCATATACATTATGCAGTTATAAATGCTATGAGCATGTGGTTTGAACATCTTGAACGGGCCCATTCCTCGCAATAATTGGTCAGAAACAAGTCATTACGCAATTTGTGGCAAAAACCCAAACTAATTGTCCATCCGTCAAAATTGAAAGAAAATAATCCTTATTTTTCTGTATGTCAAAAATTCAAGATCATTTTCTCAATGACTCCGGGAGCTTGCGATATATTTAAAAAAAATGACTTCCCGAGTTAATATTTAAAATTTATGATACTAGCTTCTCCCCATAGCTTCGCCATCATGGATTTCCCACGGGAACTGTTCGGTTTTCCGGGAGGAATTGTATCCTTTACGACATGATGTATGCAAAATATGAAGCAGATTGTTCAAGAACATAAAATGTGATAAAACAAACTTACAAAGATTACTAGCAACAACTAATACTGGTTCCCAAATCGTCACTTACATTATAAGTAGCTACATCTGGTTGAAGTGAGATTCGAAGTAGTGGTATACGATACATGCGTGTAGTTCTTTTAATATGAAAGAATGAAAGAGTAGTTACTCTTTCATTCTTTCATCAGTTGATGACCGTGCGATGTGGGAACGAAAATGTAGGAAAGCAGACCCTGGACTCCGACGCTCAACGACTGAGGAAGACACCGGGAATACGCTCAGATGAGAGAGAGAGAAAGAAAGAGCTAAAGTGTAATTGACGTGGTTTTATTACCTCACCTATTAAAATCCCATAGAACGCATAATTTTACTGAAATTTATAGTGTAGTGTGAGAAATTTGAAACATGGGAAAATACTTTTTTTATAAACAATGAAAAGAAAGTTAATAATGTGTAGTTATGGGAAGGAGAAATCTACACATACTTTACTAACTGAACGACAAATTGATTCACTAATGTTGTGTATGCGTCTTTTTGGCACTAGATGGCGGTAAGTAATGTAATGTAAGGTAATTATGAAATCTGACACTAGTATAATAAACGGTAAGAAATAACAAAAATAATTTTTGTCTCAAGCATTTATTGTCGTCAGAGAGTTAAAATATATATATTTCCGCTGTACAACTATGAAAACTGCATTAAATCTCATCCAGTAGTTTTTGCGTGATGCACGAACAAACATACAGATGGAAAATAAATATTATACCCATAATATTCCCCCATAATTATTTTTCTTTAATATCTCCTATGTTTTATTATATGTATAGATTGTGCAACCGGCGGTCAAGCTACAAGCAATGTGATTGTGCACAATCTTGATTTGTCTATGGTCCACAGGTGACGCTGGCTGATAGACAATTCAATGGCCCCGACTCTGTCCGTATTTGGCCCGACATTGTCTGACCCAGGAAGCCGGCGATCTCGCCCTGGGAATGTCTCTGTGTAGTATATGGACTGTTACAAGTATGCATGTTTTGTACGTTTTTGTAGATTTATACTGAACTAGCTGTTATCTGAGGCAACGTCTAAACAAAAATAAATAAATAAATATATAGGGACAAATCACGTAGATTGAGTTAGCCCCAAAGTAAGTTCGAAACTTGTGTTAATGGATGATGAACTCGACGGTATTTTATAACATATATATGTAGATAAACATCCTAGACCCAAGTAAATTTGAAAAAGATCATTTTCCATCTAGACCTAGGATCGAACCCGGGACCTACAGTGTAGCATGCGGCATGATGATCAGACACACGGAGATTATAAGAACGTCAAAATAAGTAATAAGTAAAAACGAATAGTAACTTTAATGCAATTTAGCGAGGATTATGGAAATGAATTGAAAAATTCCAAATATAATAATTCTAAAGAAAAATATTTCAACTAAAAACTACATATTTACGTCACATATTATTGTCAAAAATCTATCTGGCAATTTCCAAAGCACGGGTGAAGAAGCGACGCAATTTCAGAGAACGTAGTCATTTCTTTAAATACTTTTAATTTATAAATGGACAGTCTTATATGGTGCCATGTAAAATATCTAATTTTCACCAAAACCTTCGAACGATGAATTTGACACCTATATTAAGTAGTCAATGAACAGAAGAGAGTATTGTCTATTTGTGCAAATCTAGTTATATTTACTAAAATACCAGAAATTCGTTTCTAACCACCTTTTAGGAATTAGGCATTACTAAGTGTGCATACTAATTTATGAATCAATGACTAAACGATATCAATGTCAAATTTTTCCTAGAAATCGTAGTTTGTGTCATCATTCGAGGGCGTAGGTATCTGTGGTACCTCCACAGGTACCTCATTAGCATGACGCAATGCTGTAAACAAAATATTTACCATGTAAACAGACAGACACCCACACGAACGCAACCGCATTGAATTATTGTATGGAGTTGACAATAGGGATTATGCACGGAATAGAAACCATTTTGACGAAGTATAAAATAATAAAAAAATATGTTATATAATACGCAATGTAAAAATCAGTTTAAAAACGTAAAATATACAAGCAATTAAAGTTTAATTATGAAACTCTGTTTTTTGCGAGTACGTTTTAATAGTACATATATTACCGTAAATGTTAATTTACCGATGTATGAGTGCAACTATCGATTATCACGTAGGTACTATGAATTCAAATCAAGCGAAGCATGGAGGATATTTTGTAAGAGGCATCATAATTAATGCATTTGTGGTGACTACCTGCCTTACCTTCTATCTGCATGGAAATGTAATGATTTTCTCATTGAATGGTACGATACTAAGCCAAGCGTGAATCGAATTTGGCAACTAGGGTTCTTGCGTCGACTTTTAACAGAGAAAAATGGCTGGGATTTTAAGAAATAAATATATCATTTATTCAAGCCATTTCTGATGATTCGATTATTTTACAAAATAAAAAAAAAAACAAAAAGGTAAAAGTAGGTAACTACGTGCTTACCTTAGCCACCTCTATGATATAATAACTCAATGGACATTACTACAACTGTCCCAATTTGAAGCAATTCATTATAATCTAATGTGCTTTAGTGGGAGGAGTAGAGTTATGTTATTATTATAATCAGTACTTGAGATTTGGAGATTTTACATGTTAACGCGAACATTAATGATGTCAATAAACTATAATGTCGTAGACAGAGATAGATATGGTTCCGCATGTTCTATTTCGCTTATACAAGAAAGAGATATGCGTACTAGAAATAAATGAAAAGAAACGAAACAGAGCGCTGACATCTTGTCTCTTATAACGTGCCCGGTTTAACCTGCTACTTTGTATGAGATTAGTCGTATTGGGCTGGGAAGTTACATAGAGATCTTCTATCTCATTTGGTTATACTCCACTGTATTATATATAAATTTCTTGGTCTTTCATCAAACTTACTGGGATATTCTTATAGTATTTTTTTACAAGAAGAATATACTTGATACCTCAATATTCTTATGTCCGCTATGCACCTAACAGTAAGGTCCGTGTTTCGCGTTCACCATTATATGTGTTATAATGTGCGTAAATAATCCTGGATTCCGACCCAGGTAGTAAAATCTCTCCATACCCGTGAAAACTTTTGATATGAATAATAAATATCAACCGTACTATTTATCAAACTCTTACGTAATGTTATTATGACGGAACCCTAACCAATACATTACAATGTAACATCTCACAATTTGCCAGCATTAATCTCGAACCGCTTAACGTAAAATTAACAGTTTAAGTT
The DNA here is from genome assembly GCF_027563975.2 of Plodia interpunctella. Taxonomy (NCBI): domain Eukaryota; kingdom Metazoa; phylum Arthropoda; class Insecta; order Lepidoptera; family Pyralidae; genus Plodia; species Plodia interpunctella. Next base: position 8,199,530 of record NC_071303.1, read on the forward strand.
TCGTTCAAAACAGTTTCGCATTAGTATTGAGATTAATTCGCAACATTGTATGAGCACATCTAGTCCGTTGCTTGAGTAGTGTAAAATTAATGTTTTATGAGTTAGTGTTCTATATTTATTATCATACTTCTTCATTAAGGACGCCTATGTACGATATTGGTCCATCTTTCTTCATGATTCCCTGTCTCTAGCCTTCCTCATCCATTTATGAATGACTTTCTGTTGTCGTCCAACCATTTCTTTGCTGAACGACTTCTTCTTCTGGTGGTATGTCGAGGTCTCCAATCTAGCACTCATTTAGTCCACAGGTGCAACATTGCCCATCTCTATTTATGGTGATCATTACATCAACAGCCAGACAAATAAATTTTAAGAATTATTATTTTTTCCTAACACAGATACAGCATTACGTTTTTAACCTTTTCGAGGTAGACAGAGGCAGAAAATGGAAAACTCGAAAGCCACGCTCTCTTTTTAAGCAAAATTTAAAATCAAAATCACTCAAGCTGTTTAGACCTAAAGGCTTACCAAATAGACAGATTTCCCCTCTTTGTACACTTCTTTTTTAACTAGACTATGTATATTCAAGGATGGTTGTTATGGATGGAAGTATGGACTAGATAACAATTTTTATAGTTCATAACTGTATCAGTTAAGTGATCGAACAACATTCTACGCATTTAGTGACCGCGGCTTTATCTTAATACTTCCATTTCTACAAACCAGAGGGCGTTATCTAAACTACGCATGCTGGAAACATTTTCGTTTAGCTTGTCTCTGATCTAAGTGGACTAGGCTATAGAATGACGAGTGTACAGAATGCTTAATTCTATCCAAACTGGCTGGCTTGATATTATCAAATAGGATAGAAATGCCAATGATCTTGAAAGGATTTCAGAGACTGAGTAGAGAAGAAGAAATATGAAAACGAACCCCGGGATCTCACGCTTTATGGCTAAAGATAAAAACAGATAAATTCAATACTTTATACTTTGTGTCACGACGGCAAAAGTATATTTATGAAAAAACATTTTTGGCACATGGCTAATCGTAGATGAAAATCTTGTGTGACTCGTCGGCGTGGACACAGTTTCTTTTGGATTTCAACAAGCAAATGTTATTTTTCTTCCTTGCTTGTTCACATTGTTTGGGTCGACCCTCCTCATTCTCAGACGCGAGAACGGTTCAGTCCTAGTTGGTAGATGTGTTGTCCATTTTTTGCACACAACACTTTGCCCATTCCATATCCTAGGAATCGTTCGTCCATATTGTCGGTTGGATTTTGTCAATTTTTTTACGGTGCCAAGTCTTGTAGTTCGATATAAGTTTTGCTGTTCACACGACTTCAAAAAGAAAATAGTATTTTTATCGTTACATATTTTCCGTGGTCACACAACTGCTGTTATGAAAATAAATAAGTAGATATTTTTCATGATTCACTTTGCACACTTAATATTTTGAGATTGGACTAATGATGCTTTCCAAACATCTATGCCCACGTGATTTTTGAGCAATGTTCACAACTACATTTTGTTCTGTTGATGCATGTTCTTGATCCTACCAAATGCCCAAACTGTTTTATTTAAGAGCGCAGTTGTTTTGTTGTGCGATGAACTGTTCAGAACATCGTAATTCGTTTGCCGTGTACCTATTAGTCTTTTTTATTAATATACTAATTAGTAATAGTAACAATATCATGCTTTAATAGATTACAATAATAAGGTATTCAAATATAAATTAGGGCAAAGGCGGACTCATCGCAAATGCAATTTCTTCTAGCTAACTTTCGGGCTGGAAGAGACACAAGTAAGGGGGTATACTAAAATTAATAGTGTTCAAAAAACTTTATTCACATTATTATTTGGAATGAGCTTATTTATTTATACACATGAACACATAAGTTATACTAATACATCTTATGTAAAAAAATGTTATTCAATTGAATTATGCTTTTATATAAGGTTATGTACTTGTTACTAACGTTTTATCAAACGGATTAACAGTAGAATCTATCTCAAAAATGAAAATAGAGTTTTTTATTAATAAATCTTCGAGAATCATGGTCCTAATATCCGGGTAGCGCCGAAGGGTACAGGTGTAAGGTCGCTTAAATCTTGCAGGTAAAATTCCTGACCCTTCCTATGAGCTCAGGGGTAAATAACATTGGTATACATTTCAACGTTTAGACTTCAAAAATTAGTTTGACTTGTAATTGGTATTGTGTTTTTATTTGATAAATTACATTAAAATTTTTGCTGTAAAACTTGCTAAATAATAAATAATAATTACCATACTGAACACTTGTCGAATCACAAGAACTTTTTAAATCTCAGCTAGCGTTTCGTCTGTTACATTTAAAACTATTATTCTTCTTCTTTGATCGCTTGATCACGACAGATGTACAATTTACCCTCCATAGAGGAGATAAAAATATCTATAGAGAAATTATAATAATAAAATTTACTGAAAATTAACAAAGGTTAAGTAATTTTGACACCGCTTCTAGGTGAGGAATATAGGCTTCTATGCATTATGGCTGTGGAAGAATCTGATGATAGATAATTGGGCAGTTTTTCTAATAGGCCCTCACATCGTTTCCTATAAAAATGTTGTTCAATTGTTCGATGTGAAAATGTGAATGTATTAGAATGAGTGTCTAATGAATTTTTTTGGTTAATCACTAGGTATATGACGGATGTACGTAGCTGATATATAACGGGCACTCAATCTCTTAAACTAGAATCGAAAGTTTGAGACAGTATCTTTATTCCTGCATGGAATTATAAAAAACACTCCACTTCTTTTATATTTGAATCACTGTAAATTTATGGCAATTACCAATAAAAATAGGCTATCTGAATTCGCCGTCCGTTCAAAAATTACCATTCGGAATGGTTTTATTGATCAATTTATTTTTACAACAAAATCGTTCCTTAATTTGACACTTCGCTAATTTGCCAATCAGTGGAATAAAATTTAATTATTATTTATTACAACAACTGTAATAAATTATAAAAAGCTTTCGAAAAGGACCGCTACCAAAAATGATTTAATATTTTAAGTTCAAATTTTCGAAATGTTTTGCAACGCTGGCTTTAATTTTTTTTTCTGAAATAGATATTATCATAAAGATCTGTGGTAACATATTTTTTGTAGACACAAGGATTTTGTTTTTAAGAATTCGTCCAATAATCGTAGATCACAGTAACGAACTTTTTTAATTCCGTAGAGTATGTTATGGAATTCTGTGTGTACGTTACGGCTAAACCTCGCAGTGTACCTGCACTGTGCTGCACACAGGTGCAGCCGGGCTCAGTTGGCCATATCTAGATTTAGTCTGTTTACCTTCAGCCAGTCAGTTCAGTCTTAGGTACTCAGTCGGTCTCCGATGGTTACACGTATCGTGCTCATCTATGGGTATCTTTAGCTTCGTTTAGCCTTTATCATAACGGTATTCAGGATAGCTTTATTATAAGTAGGCTAAACCTAGGTGAAGCTACCTGAGACCGGCTGTTGTTTTAGAACAAAAGTAAGTTTAAGTTAATTAAAAAGGTCGAGTGGACGAAGAAGTTTAAGTTAAGGCTGAATGAATACCAAATAGATATCTATACATACATACCTACCTGTATTTGATATTTACGTCATAATCTTCATTTGGACTGTCATTAACAATTTATATGCAAAACTTCTACATGACGCAAAAGAAACTAAATTTGGGAGAGTCAGTAAAGGCATGAATTGATAATTACAATACCAGTTTTGTTTTACATGAGGCATTCTCTGTCGTCGTCGCATTTTCCCAGTTGTATTCGCGGATGTGACGCCCAGAAGCCCATCGATAAGGAATAGAGAAAATTGACCACAAAAAGTTATTTTTAATGTTTAATAAATTAGGGCAGTTTTAGAGCTTCCGAATTGTGCATTGTTTTGTTAAATTAAATATTATGTATTTGATTGTAAAAACAGTTAACGAAACACGTGAACTTGTTATAACATAATCCTCTTCTTAAGGCACTATTTGTCCGCACACTAGCGCCACGATCACATTTTTATCACTTTATTTTATTTCTTATCGAAAAATGAAAAGATACCTTAACAGATTATGCCAAACGAGATACATAATTAGTAGTCTTATAGTTTTCCATAACACAATGTGGTCACAATTGACTAAATCGAACGAGTCTAATCGGTAGCCACCAAAATCCTTTTAGTCAGCTGTGACCACATTCTATTATAGAAAACTATAATGTGGCATAATTTGTCAAGGACATTTTTTATTTTTCGCTGAACAAATGAAAAAAAATGTGATTGCGGCGCTAGTGTGCGTGTATATGTATACTTATGCGCCTTAACGTAGTCGATTAAAAATTTGTGCGTTCACCTTTCAGCACACCTCTTTGTTATCTGTTGGCATTCAATTATTTCGCAAAGCCTCCTCTTTGAGGCTGATTAAAACACCAATAAATTAAGATAATAATTTAAGCCATAAACTCACTATCTAAAGTTCAAAATCATTTGTATTGGATTATCAGAAGTTATTTTACCCTTACCAAGACAATAACAAGGCGCAAAGCACGCGCAAAGTACCTAAAGAGAAGATAATTATATACAGAATTTTCGCTTTCATTTATTATTATTATATTGATAAAAACACTATTGTTATTAAAATAAATGTATGATTTCAACAACCATTACATATACCTATTTAGAGCATCAAGCTAGATTTAAAAAAAGATATTTTTTTATGTTACAGAATGACAAAGGAACGAGCTGGCAGTCAAGGGAAAATTAAAAAATAAATTAGAGTGGAATGAAGACATCTTTATTTAAATAGTAGCGATAGAATTATCCTTCACCGGTTTAAAGTTTTTATTTGGGTATTTTTCATGACATGATAATTTGACTCTAGATTTTAAGAAGCACGTTAAAATAAGGTTAAGTATTTTTTTTTACTTTTTGTTATAATATCATACGCAAGACCTATAATATAAATAGGTCTTGCGCGTTATTTTCTGTCCTCTCTCGATTTTGTTACGAAAGTAGGAAAATGTTAATCCGATAATATTTAACGTATGTCCGGCATTTTTAAAGCCGTAAAATCCTATGGTTTTGGAATTCCGATAGCGGCCTAGATAGGTGCAGTTGCATCTTTGTGTGGTGAACCATAGGTTAAGATACCTATCTGTGAACCAAAAGGCCCTAAGTTCAAATCCTATGTGACGCATGAGTTTGTATACCAGTCAGAAATGCCAATGCCCCAGCTGTTTTGACGATGATGATGAAGATGATGTTAGCATTAACACATTCGAAAAGAAGATCTTTATATGACGAAAAAGGTGAAAATTCCTGACTACGTTTTCGGCTAGTAACCTATCGCTGTTTAAACTCAGTTCCACCAATAAAATCGCGTGGCCTTGGAGTATTGCAACTCTTGACTATCTCGTAAGCTGTGCTCGTAAGGGATAAACAACATGATATATTTTTCGTTATTTTTTTTTATGAAAGTTTGCATTTTACACGAACCCATAAAACCCAAAAGAAAGATTTCAATGAATAAAGAATATTTATGAAACACGTTGCCTAACGCTTAATTAATGTGTATTCAAGGATAATTTACCAAAATTAACAATCGATAATCGATTCGAACACGTATAAATCATAACGTACGCCTAGTTGTCAGTATGTTATTATAATTCTTGTACGTGGGCGAGGATCGTTAGATATTGTTTCCTTTAGTTTCCAACACCATAGTAATCACGTGTTTATTTCGTATTTACAACTTGCTAAATGTTTTTACTACATAAATTTCCCTTTTTTTTGGTTTGGTTCTTTGTTGATTTTTTTTCCGGATAATATAGGTTTTTCTCCATACTCCTAACTCTATTTCCCATCTACTTCGGTTGCGCAGTGGTAAAGTGCTTGCCTTTGAACCGAGAGGTCCCGGGTTCGATCCTCGGTCGGGTCATGATGGAAAATGATCTTTTTCTGTTTGGCCAGGGTCTTGGATGTTTATCTATATATGTATTTGTTATATAGTATCGTTGAGTTAGTATCCCAAGAAACTGCTCTATTATTTTGTGTGTTTTTTAGCAGATGAGGTAATGAGAGTCATTTTGACGACCTCGGTGGCGCAGTGGTATTTTCTGATTGGCTCGACTCTTGGATGTTTGGATTGGATTTGTTACAAAATATAGTATCGTTGAGTTAGTATCCAATAACACAAGTCTCGAACTTACTTTGGGGCTAGCTCAATCTGTGTGTTTTGTCCTAATATATTTATTTATTTCATCTCAACGTTTTTTTTTGTTTCTTCCGCCGCCATAGAGTATCGGAGTTCAGGGTTTGTGCTCCTGACTATACATATGAGATGATGAAGACTGATACGTAAATAAAATTGAAACAAAAATTGGTTTAGTACATAAAGCGTCAAAAGGTAACAAACTCACTGTCGTATAATGTAATATTACTAGCTATTGTTTAGTTGTTTTTGCTGATACTGTATCCGATTGTACTCTCTCTCTTTCTCTCTCTCATCTTCCTACCTTGGTTCAAGGAGAAAATCAACCTTTATATTTTGATTGCGATTCAACTGTTTTTTCCACAGGCAGCCTGCCTTCAATCATCTTTGGGAATGCTGTTATTGCCAATCATCCGCAAAGGGCATGTGTCCTATGCCGTGTATAACAACCACGGAAAGAAACGGAGTAGTCCACTCACACCATCAATTTTCTGAGATCATATAAAGAGATTTTCATATAAATCATACATCAATAAAAAAATACGGTAGACACGAATTAAAACTCATTAACTTTTATATAACTCATTAATTGTATATATCGTCATTGATCGATCAGATCAGGCTTTGTGCATGCACCGGCTGATACAATTAGTTCCAACGTCATCGCGATGTTAAAAAAAAAACAGGTTGCAGGCTTGCAAACTTGGACCCCCCGCAAAAAGCACCACCTGTAGAGATATTTGATTCAACCCCAATGCTCACGCTGAGAAACAATCAAGACGGAGTGACACACTTCGATGATTTTTTTATTAAAAGTTTTTGTTTGTTTGTTTGGTTAATTATACATATATATATTTTTTTTCATTTCATCAGCACTTGATCACAATCATAATATGTTTCAGTATACCTTTTGACCATGTACTTTATTGTTAACTTATATTGTTATATTACTGATAAAACATTATACATTAAATTTATATTTTAAAAAATAATCCCTTCTGGCATGATAGGGACCAACACTGTTTGAATGAGTTTCTTTCGGTTTTTCTTCTCAGCAGTGGTCGTTCCGAAATGCTAGTAGTTTGTAGCTTTGGTAAATATCATTTAATTTAGAATATGATGTGAAAAAGTGCCTGTGAAGGCCTAATGTCTGATTTGATTTTGATTTTGATTCAACCGAGCCAGAAATACAATTTTTAAATGATTCTTAGCTCAGTGTAAAAAATTTAATTATTGAGTCATGGTCATTAAAAACACACGCAATTAATTACTTATTTCGAGCAAAAAAATATATAAAAATACCCAAATAATACATACATTTTTCAAAACATCAGAATTCTCAGAAATATCCGCAACTTTACTTCATTCAAAATTTCACAGTGTTTGTATAAAACACTGCACAAGCATAATTATTTATTTTTAGTCATCCTTTCTACAACAAATGGCGCGACAATTCCAATAGGATCTAGTGTTAAGAAAGGAAGGATCTAAAATTAAATGGTTTATCCAAAAGTAGAATCTTAATAGAAGTGTTTAATTGTTTATTTTTATATTAAATATTGTTTTCGTTGTTAATAAAGTTGCATATTGCTTACACCACTTTTTACCTATGACTATTATATATTTCGACTTCGATTACTCTCTTACGGAGCATTCAGTCTATATTTTTACATGCTGAGCCCCTCAGGTGATAATTTCGATTACTCGTTCGGGGGCAGCATTCGATACTATCTCGATGGATCGATTACAATTGCAAGCATGTGGTTGAGGATTAAATTTGTAGTTTCCGTTATTAAAAGTATAGGCGTTTCGCTCGCGGTCATTACGCAAGATTAGCCGTTAGTAGTTAAGACTGTTAAATAAAATGCAATATAAAATAAAAGCCTAAGGCTTCTTCTGTCAGCCAATCAAGAGGTGAACTTTTTTGGCAAATAAGAACATTTTTGGGGTGTGAAAATGAAGTAAACAATAAGAAAAAAAACCATTTGGATTGTATGAATATTAGGAAGATACAGTAACTAACAAAATAGTATAAAAAATCCAAATAATATGATTATAAAAATTTACAAATTAACATTTGCAGGCGTGTACACTAATTTTGTATGAATTTAACTACACACATAAATTTGTCATTTATTTTAATTTTTGATTTAAATAACATACTGAAAAGTAATAACTTGCTCCCAAATGTCGTAAAATCCGTAAAATTAGGCAACACTAGCTAGGCGCCATCTTGAAAAAGGTCAATACACTATTGCGTCATTCTGAGATTCGGGTTGCTAGGCGATTTTTTTTTGTAACCTTGGATCGTACGGTCTCTATATTTGGCGTTCGCAAAGCGTTAATAGTGCGCTACTTTGTAAAAAAAACCACATCAGAAGGTAAACTGTCCTACAGTACATATTATCTAGTACAACAGATGACTTACTTACGACGAACGATACTATGATACTTGACCCGGTGATCGCAACACGGCATTTTAGGAACACAGTTTATGGAACACAATTTTTATTTTCTCTCACAAAAAACAAGAGTTAGAAAAGGTTATCTAATACCTAAGTATTACACTATATATATATTGAGGTACAAATATATATTTCTGAAATAATTCGAAAATTTAAAAATCCTTTAATGTTGCATTATACTGCTGTGAATAAAATAATAAATAAATATATTAGGATGAATCACACAGATTGAGCAAGCCCCAATGTAAGTTCGAGGCTTGTGTTATGGGATACTAACTCAACGATACTATATTTTATAACAAATATGTAAATAGATAAACATCCAAGACCCGGGCCAATCAGAAAAAGATTATTTTCCAACACGACCCGACCGGGGATCGAACCCGGGACCTCTCGGTTCAGTTGCAAGAACTTTACCACTGCGCCACCGAGGTCGTCAATGGTCAAAATGGCATGATTAACAACCTAGTAGTAATTATAAGTAAAATGTGAAGAATATTCGAAATATTATGAAGATTACATATTAAGCCTTCTCACTATAAATATACAGATCACCTTCTGATCCATATTTACTAAATTGTAGTAAGTCGGTATACGCGAGTTTAGCTAAGCTCAAGGTTACAAAACGGCTACAAAAATCGTAGTAGTTTTAAGCCCCAGCGTCGCCGTTGCTAAGTCAGATAAGTAAATATACCTACTTTTTTTATTCCAGGAAGAAATAACATTATTGTTTGTAAGGAAAAGAATTATGACTTTTACAAGCGATTATTTAACTGGTTTTAATATTTACATTTGTACGTTTTGTAAATAACTGTTAAGAATATTTCGTATTTGGTATTTATCTGTCCGTTACATAATATTTAGAATAAACAGTGAACAGTGAGTGCTATATAAACCTTCCTTTTGAATCTCTATATCTAATGAAAAAACCCGCATCAAAATCCGTTGCATAATTTTAAAGATCTAATCATACATGAGGACAGACAGCGAAAAGCGTCTGTCTTCTATACTATGTAATGATATGCAGTCTTTTATACTATGTAATGATTATATCGCTTCCTCAGCTATATAGATATGGAGCTCAGGGTCCGCTTTCGTATTTTGTTTTTTCCATTTCATATGGACTTCTTGGGTTTGTCCCTTAACTTTAGACTACGCGCGTGGCCACTTTCGTGTGGCCATACCAACACATAACGGGCAAGGAAGTCCCAGCTATAATGGCTTTAATAAAACCTCAGTTCATTCAACTCGTTGCTACAAAATCATTCAATGAATGCGTCTACATCGATACGTATTTGGCGATGCGTCGACAAAAAGTTGACGCGCTATATGGAGACCCTGCCGACCGGGTCGTAACCGCGTGCCAAAGAAGCTGCCAGCGATATGTGTTGCCGCTACAAACAGTTGACGCCTTATAGAAGGGTTTACGCCCATTATTCGTCCATTTTTAATAATTGACGTCCAAATAATTGACGGCAATTGCCTTTGATTTGCCAACTGGTTGATGGGAACAATGCTTTCAAAGACATGACAAAAATAAAATAACACATTTTTATACTCATCCAAACGCTCCGTGAAGCGGTGGTGGTGTAATGGTCAAACGCCCGCCTGTGAATCGAAAGGTCCCAGGTTCGAATCCTACTCGTGCCACATGAGTTTGTACACCAATCTGATTCATGTATAGTAGTTTTCATCGTGACACTGGTTGATTATTAACTTATGTGTGAAATGGAGAAGGCAATGGCAAACCACTCCATTACTAATGCCAAGAAAGTTGTTGTGTGTGTTTAATTCCACGTAATGACCACGACCCTCAGCCATGAGAAATACGACTATGACGAAGAAACGCTCCGTACTCAATGACACGACTGCGCTGCGCGTTGCGATGCGCTGTCACTGTCAATAGTGACAGCGCATCGCAACTTGGTAAAATGTTCGCATAGAACGCTTGTTACGATTATTGTGACGACTTCTTAATAAAATATCCAACGGCATTGTTATACAGCCTATGAATTATCATAATGATCCTAAATATATTTTATCCAGATTATACATATATTTTACAATTCTTTGACCATGACAACTACTCTATTTGTAGGTTAGGGCTTGTTAGTTTACTTGTGACCAATATTGAAGTGAGCGAGAGAGAGAGAGAAAGATAATGCTTCAACACTACTTACTATGCATAAAAATTATGATAAATTGTTGTGTGAAAATAATATTATGATAAACACAATTATGTCATGATATATTAATATAACATGTTATTGATTTGGTAAAAAAACAATAATAAACAATCAATATTAAAAATCAATCAATAATACCACCCTTACGTACCTGGCTCAAAGGTGAAGAAGCGAAGAAGAAACGTCTCAAAAAACTTCACTGCAGCCGTTTCTTCAAAATTAATGACAACATGACTTTTAAATCGATAAAATCAATGTTGATTCCAAAACTAACCGGTTCGGACAAGTTTAATCGATAATCACGTTCGATAATACAAAAGCCTGCTCCCGGATTTGGCCCGTAATTGCAACAAGCATTGTTGACAACAAATAGCTTACTTCCAAGATTATAGTTACGAGGAGATATGTCTAGTTTTTACATCATTTTACAAGAGTGGTTTTAATAATAACCATATTCAATAAAAAGTTGGGCAAAAAATCTTACATTTACTATCAATTTAGTTACGTCAAATAAATTATTCGAATTCTCAAACTACTTCCGTATTATGAAATGACCACTGTTTCAATTGCGATCGATCTGAATTGATTAATGGAATTTTAAATTAATAATGTTGTTGTGAATTTGTGTTGTATATAGAAGTTTATGTTGAAACAGTCCCCCTAATCCTTACATATTATAAAACAAAGTCTCCTGAGTATGTCTGTTAGTTATAGACTGAAAAACGACTGCACGTATTTTTGATAGTGTGATAATTTATTATGTTTTTATCGAAGCCGGGACGGATCTCTAGTATATGGATAATTTAATTAATTTAATTACATGAATTAATTTAAAAAATAATTGACATTTTTCAATTTCCGTGATCAGCATATTGCTATTGCACAAACGCACAATGACAAACCAAGTAGTACGTTAGTGTCGAAACGTTAGCGGTGACAGAAAATTATTTCTAGATCAACGGTATGTACACTCAACAGCATATTGGCTTACCTAATTACATTGGAAACTAGCCGCTATAAACAACACATTCACATCTTCCAAACGGCATGGTGGGTCCATGGCACAAAGTTATGATTGTAGGTGTCCAGAAAAAATATACTTATTTTGTAGGTAGTTCTTTAACTTAGTACTTTATTGTGTACTTACATTGTTATATTACTGATAAAAAATTATACATACTTATATTTAAAAAATGGTACATATTTATATTTAAAAAATGGTACGCCCTTCTGGCATAATAGGGACCAACACTGTTTCTTTCGGAATTTCTTCTCAGCAGTGGTCGTTCCGAAATGCTAGTAGTTTGTAGCTTTCGTAAACATCATTATATATCATAATTTAGAATATGACGTGAAAAAGTGCCTGTGAGGGCCTAATTTCTGAATAAATGATTTGATTTTGATTTTTTATAGGACTACCTACAAAATAAGTATACCTACCTAGTAGACTACCTACAAGAAAGGTCATTACTATTCTAGACTGAAAATACGATAGTTGTTGTTTTGTTCTATCAATAAAATGTAATGTTTTGATAATTAGAATTTACATTAAAGTCATAGGTAATAAAATACAATTTGTAATTCGAATAAAAAGAAATATATCAAAGGATTAAAAATAAATTAGTCGATTTTTGTAACTATCTTGTGATCTACATAATTTATACTAAAATTATTCTGTCGAACTTTTACGGCTATATGCCACTGGGCCGATTATGACGAAGTTAGAAATAGATATAGATTATGATGCGAGGTCAAACACAGACTAACGCGGGCGGAGCAGCGAGTAGTTAGTTTAAAAAAAAAAACCATTTTTCACAACATGTCTTATGTGATTTTTCAGACGATGGAAACTTTCTATATTGTCTTTCGTCTTGACTCTCACATCATCTTCTAAAAGATCTGTTCTGAAAACCCTGGCCCTATACAGTTGACTGTACGTACAAGTAAATTGTATATTTATCGAATGGCGTATGGCGAGACTAATAGCACTAGTGTCCGTATTTGGTCACACATCGTTAAATAAATTGTTTTAAAATAAGGTAAAATTAATTCCCTCGATCCATCTAAATCCTCAGTAATAACAAGGCCAGATAATCTTAAATAACAAGCTTGTAATTTAAACAGTGGTAAAAAAATAAAGAGCCACTTTTTCCAAATATCCATACGGTTATGTTAAAACTATTTATTATACATACATACATTATATACATTATTAGACTTGTAGTTTTTTGCTTATTTATATGTACAACTATATCGAGATTCCAGTGTACCTAATTTAATATAAATTTATTTGGTATGCATCCAAACTTTCGCATTTATCTATTAATAGAAAGGATTATGTCTAATTTATAATAACATACATTTGATATTCATAATATAATAATATTTAACGTGTTACTTATTAATTAAACTTTTAATGCAATATGTTAAAATATCCGCTGGATACACTTAATTATTAATAAAAATATTCCATTTAATTGTATTGGATTTTTTTAAAATTTTAGTTTCTAAAATAAAATAGTAAAAAAATATATTTTATTCAACAATACAATTCAATTTCACTGCAACATATTGCAGCAATTTTTATAAACACACACATTTTTAATACATTTGTATCATATGAGAATTACTTTTTATGACCTATTTACTTAAATCAATCTATATATCAAGTTTAAATGACTACCAATTGGTAAAAGTCATCGATTTCCATATCTCAATTTTAATTGGTCAATGTACTTCGACCAAAATTTCTTATTTTACACCTGTTACGATAAATTTGGGACATACTGTATGTAAAAAATGCAGGTGTACACCAAACGCACTCCTCAACTCCGCACCTTGTGTTTTTTTAACAAAAAAGTCCGTTAAAACGTCGTTTTTTCGGTTCGATTTTCGAATTCGTAATTCCAATTTCGAACCGTGAAGATGGCGGATAGATGACATGTCTATTAATGTAATTGGTCAAGAGATTCTAATGTCTCTCGTTATCAATTCTTGACATTTCTGATTCGTAAATAATATGTTATTACTCTGTTTTTATTATGTAGGTAATCAATATTATACTATTAAAAATACACATTTTTTTTACAAGTACTACATCACGTGTGTAACAATAAACTAGTTTTTGTACAAGGCTAAGTCCATGTTGCTTAAAACTATCAAAAAAGTATCAAAATTCCATCAAGGAATATTTTCAAAAAATTCGAAATTTTCAATAAACCTGCACACAATGAAAATAACTGTCCAGTGTATTTTATCTCTACGGTCAAGCAGATCTTTGAAACCGGCCACAAATTAAGAAACGCCTATCACACATTCTTAGCCATTAGACGCAAGCTAAGATAACGTATTGGTGAATAAATAAGCTAAGCGCATTTCTTCCCACCTGGGGAGTACTGTTCCCATCTGTACTCTTCGTATGGCTCCTGTTTATAGTAATTATGAGTTATTTTTATTTTTTTTCGAGTTCATATAGCAGATAATTATATTAAAAACATTTAAATTAAACAGCAGATCATATTTCATGTAATTATGATTGAGTTATTGTTATTTTTTTCGAGTTGAATTAATTATATTAAAAACTTTAAAAGTAAATAACGTTTATGTGTCAATATGATTATATAGCTTCCATTGTTCTATTTAGATAGTGTTTTCATATACTAATGAATGAGATAATATGTTAAAAAATATATTACGTTTATTGGTAATCTAAATCGCGGTATTGTAAACTGTTCTGTAAAATCGTTATGTAACTATTTATCGCATTTTTGTACAAATAACATGTAATCTATCTGTGTCTAGTTTTTGGTTGGCATGTTTTTCTTTTAATTGTTTTATTACTAATAGTTTTTGTCCACGACTCCATCCGCCAAAAATATCTTGTGTGGTTATCATCAAGGCCCAGGCGATTACATTTTTGAAAATGAAATACCCCATATTTGACCACGGATGTAGTTAAAGAGCTAAATCCATGATAAATTTCATCGATATCTGTGTAGCAGCGTAACAGCACCGTAGCTTTCTTCCACTATTCTTCCACTATTATTATATATAATATTCAAAGAAAAAAATCAGAAACAAACAAAAAGCCGCCAAAGGAACAAACTACTAGTGGCATTATTCAAGACGACATCTAACACACGCAGAGGTTATGAAACCCAAGACGTCTGGTCCTCAGTTTATAATGTTGGGTTCGTAGGTCGGTGAATTTATAGACTAGCCATCGGCTTAATAAATTGTTTTCTCATACATTTGTATTGCGGGATTTATTGGTTTCCCTTTGTTGACGATCTCTTGATTATATTCGAATTGAGTTGTTGCAAAACTGGCGTAATAGATCTAGTATATGCAACTGAATTTACAAGTATTTGTCCAGACCATGAAAAAAAAAATTACGTCAAATTTTATATTATATAGTAAATTCTTAAATGGTTACAAAATACTGGCATTTAGGGACGAACATTGCTGAGAAGAAATGCCGAAAGAATCTTATTTGAACAGTGTTGGTATGTCAACAACTTAATTACAAAAATGGCTACAGTTAAATTATCACTTTTAACTTTTATTATAATGGTTATTTTATTGAAATTTGCGTTAATTATGTATGCTAACAAACATATTTAAATTGAGCCCTATAAATAAAGTTTAAATCGTCAGGTAATTTAAAGAAATATGTCTATGAAGAATTATTTTATATTGAAAAAAATATATCTTGTGTTTCCTGTACATAGACTTTTATGCTCTAATAGCTTTTGCCCACAACTTCGTAGTATTCGAATAAAAATCCGTCCGAAATTTTAGGAAATCCCTTCTTAGTGTTCCCCTACACTGTCCTAGGAATCTACACACCAAATTTCAGCTTTCTATGCCCAGTAGTTTCGGTTGTGTGTTGTCTGTCAGTCAGTCACTCAGTAACGCAAGAGTTTTATATGTATAGATTCAACACCAACACCAACCATTCGTTCATCTTTGAAATCTATGTCTTCTTCAAGTTGACATACATAGAATTTCTGAAATGGACAAAATGTCAATCTGTGCGAAGAACAATTCGGAAAGACGACCCCTGGGTTCCGTCGTGCTATGGCTGAGGAAGATGCCGGTCAGGTGCTCATACGAGAGAAATGCATGGATTTTGATACTTTATAAGTATTTTATCCTACTAATGTTATATAAATGCGAAAGTTTGTGAAGATGTATGTGTGTGTGTTACTCTTTCACGGGAAATCTACTGGACGGATTGTTATAAAATTTGGTACACAGATAGAACATAACCTGGTATAACACATAGGTATTTCTTTCCGAAATTTCCACAGGAACGAAGCCCCGGGGCGCAGCTAGTTATATATACATATGTAAGCTATCATTTACAAGAGTTAATACGTGTGGAACCCGCACTGCCTTTCATTTGGTCGTAAATCTTTGGATGGCATTTTCATTCGATATTAGAAGCTTATAGGAATGACCTTTGGCTTCGAATCAATTTATTTACTCGTATGGGAATATACAGTATCAGTTTTTAGCATAAATAAAACTAATAGGAGAAAATGGATGTTACAAAACTGTTAATAATAATGTGTTTTGTTTGAAATATGTACATTTACATCTAATATTTAAAGTATACGACGAAGGACCTCCGTGGCGTAGTGGTCAACGGCTCCCGCTATCTTGAAGTCCTGAGTTCGATTCCCAGTGTTGACAAATAAACCTGTAATCACCGTGCTGTGCCCGTTTCTGTGTTTGTGTCCATCGGACCCGCGATACAAGCTTAGTGCTTGGTGTGGGCCGTTGAGTGTTGTCTATCTATAGTGTACTTTGAAATGATGTGGCGTGTGCATCCGCTTTAGAATATGATTATTCCATATCCTTCTAAGGACGTCGTACGATGCGACAAAGAGACTAATAACCTTGACATATGAAAAGCAACAATAGCATATTCAAGGGGGGTTGACATCAGGCAGGCGGCAGATTTTAATATCACAGTCGAATCTTCAAAATTTGAACAGAGAGTCGAAGCTTTTACCCAGCAGTGGGACATGTTATAGCTATTAAAAAAATGAAATCTTAAAAATTTTAAGGGTAAATAAAAAACTTTAAGAGGTAAATAAAAAAACCTATTCTAGGTATTTATTTATTTACCTCTTGACTACAATCCATGCAAGCGTACATAGGTTGAGGTGACCACTTCATATTAGGAGGTTGCCTGTTTGCTTGCTCAGCAGTATAAAAAAAAATCGTGGCGAGTCAACGGAACATTTTTCATGTGAGGAATAATTTTGTAATATTTGACCGAATTTATCTATTCTTATTTTAGACATTTTTGTTTGTTTTATTTATGGCATCACAATTTTGTTTCAAGCATTACATTTTTATTTGTACTGTGCTCAGCTGTATGTACTAATATGATTGAGCAAATAAACGTATTTCTTTCTTTCTCTCTTTCAAAAGTTTATCTTGAAATCGCTACCGTCTGTATATTGCTCCAATAATAAAAGAACGGCCGACCTCCTCACTTGTTAGTTTTCCATTTAATTTTAGACATAAATATGAATTTTGTTAAGATATACGACTTTTGAAATGTCGAAAATATTCAAATAAATATCGTCACCGTTATCATCTAACTGTTCGATGGTGTCGCAGACATAACGCAGATGTAGTGGGCCGGGTTGCGGTGTGGTTTGCGTCTCACTGTGAAAGTGCGAATCGACTCGATTGTGGTGCCTTGGACATATAAAAAAAGATCTTTTTTTATACGTCCATAGGTGGTGCCATGAAGGTAGATAAATAGCAAAGTTGGGACTGCGGTGTGGGCACCGCACTACGCTGGTCAGCTTGATGCTCATATTTTTTTTTTTTAAACTGAAATGAATTCGAATTTTTTGTAATTTGTTGTAACTATTAGAATTAAAAATAAATTGAAAAGCAATATAGCACTTCTGACGGGCCCAATTCTGTTTAAATGAGTTTCTTTCGGTACAACTTCTCAGCATGTGGTCGTTTCGAAATGGCAGTAAGTAGTTAGTAGCGGAATATTAGAATTAAAAAATATATAATTATTTATTTTTCGTTTCGAAATATTATAATCAAAATGTTGACGTGAAAGTCGTCAAAGTGTGTGAAAGTCTAATCTGTGAATAAATGATTATTGTACAGTAGTAAGTGGCAATAATAAAAATAACAAACTAAACAATATTTTGAATAGATAACGAATGCCTTCCCTGTCTCGTCTGAGCGTTTTCTCTGTTATTTCCTCAGCCGTTGAGCGTTGGAGCCCAGAGTCCGCTTTCCTACTTTTTCGGCATACCTTGTTGTCAGACCAGTAATACTGAATATAAATATCAGGTTGACTGTACTGTACTGTACTGTACTGTACTGTGTGGTAGGTACATATACGTAACAACGACAACATCATTCTATACTATTTTACCTGTACAATGTCCGATTTCCTTATACATTTGTCGTCTAACAAGAACGAAACCCCATACTTGGCTGACAAAGCCATTTGCTGGATGGAGATCTTACTCAAGATATTCAACTGACGTTTATATTGCAGTTTCTGTGTGTCTGTCAATGCACAGAATAGCAAGTTGGATTGCTCCTAGGAAACTCACAATTATAGCAAACTCGCTTTTACCCGTGGCTTCGTCTACGTGAACTTCCCAGGGGAAATGAAAATATTTTTTTTTCCCTGAATAAAAAGTAGCCTATGTTCTTCTCCGTATACAAACTAAAGAGTAATGAGAGGGATAGATAAACTAAACCTTGTCTTCAAGTGTCGCATTTTTTATCTCTGTCTACCCCTTAAGGTATAAAGGTCTGTATCAATTGAAAATGATAGAAAATCGAATGAAGTACTTTTAGTAAAGCACTGCAATAATATTTTGATTTTTCCGTTAACATTTTTAATTAAACAATCCATCAATAATTTCTTAAATTTTTAATCACAGGCATGTCACAGATCACAAAACATTTTACAAAATCTAATGTTTACGAATAAGGAGACTTACGATTATGGCAGTATGTAAGTTTGACAAGAAATCAAGAAATGATTGCTAATGGAAAGATATTACTATTTAATCTTGTTAAATAGCAACTTGTCTGTCTGTCTATTTGCAGAGAACGTTCAAACAAATGTTTGTTTTCATATAATGGCGGTTGGCGGACATCTCACAGCGTGATGTAAAATGTTTGCCCAAAAAGTTTGGTTGGAAAATATTGGTAACTAATTTACATTTGTGAGTACTTTTTGCGACGTTTGTCATGTCGGAATAAATACACGAAGGCTCTCTACCATTCCAACAAATATAATTTAGTTTATTCTTAACTGGCTGTTTACCCGCGGCTTCGCTCGCATAAATTTTCCACGGGAACAGTTACCCTATGTCCTTCTCCACGCTTCAAACTACATGTACGCAAAATTTCAAGACAATCGGTTAAGTAGATAGAGCGTGTAGAGGGAACAAAAAACCAAACTTACTTTCGCATTTATTACATTAGTTAGGATTGGTCTATAGTACAGTCAACAGTATATCTGAGGTATACCAGTTCATTGCAAATTAGCCACTATTATACCGCTACATAACGATCTACGCTGAGTAACTTCATATCGGTTGATTGTACTAGTACCTATTGGATTTTCAAGATTAGACATAAAAGCAGAAAGTGCCCATCGGATCCTTTACAGTTTGAGTCTACACAATCTCGAATAATAAATTAATTGATGATTGGAACTATTGCATTATTTTACGATGTTTATTACTATATTGTATAAAACAATTCAATATATATATATATATATAGGTATGTATATATAGCTTCCCTCCATGTATGCCTATAGATACGGGTTTTTAGGGTTCCGTAGCCAAATAGCAAAAACGAACGAAACCTTTATAGTTTCGTCATGTCCGTCTGTCCGACTATTGGTAAGTCACAGTTATTTCATTTAATAGCTTATTTTAGGTGTATTATGGTTTTACACGAGCGAAGCCGGGACGGGCCGCCAGTCTATAAGTACTATTATTATAAAGAGGTAAGCGTATGTGAATATGTTTGAGGCAGGTATCTCCGAAACTACCGAACCGATTTCAAAAATTCTTCACCATTAGAAAGGTACATGATCCAAGATTGCTATAGGCTATATTTTATCTCAAAATTCTCACGGAAGCGAAGCCCCGGGCAACATCTATTGATAATATTTGTGATTGATTAATGAGTGCTATGCGCTATGTAATGAAGAAGGTGTTCTATTTGTCTCACTTTAAATTGTTTAAATCTTACGTAAAGTGATGACAAGCAATGAAACGAAATTAAATTCATGAAACTCGTGAGGATGAAAAAGAATGGTTCGAAGTCGATATGAAACGGAGCGATTAGATACAGTGGTACTAAATCCATATGGTTCTATGATTCCGTTGTCTGTACATACATAGGACAGTTTCTGTATTTCGAGAACCGCGCTTTATTATTGTTGGCTAAACAACCGCCCACGCGTAATGTGCTAAATTTCATGGACTTGTGTTAAACGAACCGTCGATCACAAATATATAATGTGTTGCTAACAACGCGTTTGAATTTGGTATATTTATATATTTTTAAATTCTATCATCATGGAAATTTAAGACTTCCTTTTTTAACCATCGACGCAAAAAGTGGGGTGTTATAAGTTTGACCGCCAAGTGTTTCTATCTGTTTATCTATCTGTCTGCCTGTGTACGTGGCACCGTTGTTCATAAACGGGCGAACCTTTTTGGTTGAGCCGTTCAAAAGTTGTAGCGAAATGAATATTAAAAGTCAGGTTTTTTTTATTTGTCTCACAAAACAAACTTTTTCCCTCCCCACTCTCTCAACTTCGCGTGTTTTTTCTATTCTGTGACGTAGCAACATGCCTTAACAACTGATAGGCAACAACAGTATCCCCATAGAGAGTTGACGTCAGGCAGGCAGCCGATTTTAAAAGCATAGCTTGATCTTCGAAACGTAATGGTCGATTATTTACGCGAACCCTGGGCTTCGGGGCACCACAGCGGGGTTGAGTGAGTGTGACGTGTCAATGACAAGAATCAATGTAAAACATTCCTTAAAATGATAACACGACTGTGATTTACCTCGCCTATCAGCTGTCAAGGTTTCCTATCCCTTAGTCGCCTTACACGTCATCAACAGAAGTTTAAACAATGGTCTATGTCTTATCTATATAAATATAATCCGCTTAAAAATTGAGATGCAGGATTTCACTCGAACATTTTTGTATTCATAAAAATAAAATAATACACGATAAATGCTTGTAAATATAGACATTTTTACACGCGCGAAATCTTGTAACAAAATAAGTTCTGTGTAAAATCGATTACAAAACGCAGTTCCTTTAATCAAATGCTGATTGATGCAGCACCTGTTTCATTTATTTGCCCACCCAAAGGATTGACGTGTCCGTCAGTATGTCAATCTGTCTGTCCGTCAGAACGGAGGAAGTGCGAGCCGCTTAGAAAATTGGTTTTTGTCCCGCATGTTCAATGTTAAAATGAATTATGAATGTATGTTTTTCATTATTATATTCGAAGTTTAAACAAAACAACGCTGGTTTGCTTTAGTTTATTCTCATGAATTCAAGGATATTTTATTTATCTAGAAAGTACGAATAAAATTGTTTTGTAAACACTTCGTTGTACACAAAAAATAATAACACAGAAATTGTAACAAATAATAGACAGACGTACAATGGTCAGGAAGGAATTTCTTCAGAATTGCAAGCATTATATATATAAATTAACTATGTTTGCAATAAATTGTGTCAAAAGTTCGGTAACAAAATATACATATAAGGTAATCAAGGGCTAATATTTATGTTCTTAAAGTATAATTTTGTCTCCACGGTCTTTAGCATTTATCTCACGTTCGACATAGTTAGAATTTTTATCCGATTTCGCTTTTTTTTTGGCTGAGAAATGTCACATTTGATTAATTACAGATTAATCAATTGCGCCGTCAAATTTAATGTTGATTTTAATCGGCGCGCTGCGGACGTTTCTACAAAATGGGGTACTTTGCGTTTTTCTGCGCATGTTAAAGTTAACGTGAAATTTAACGGTGTAACTCACACTAAAATACCAGTTTAAAGCGAATTCTTCTCTTTTAAAAACATAGAATTTGACCACTAGGGTCAAACCAAAACGTAGGAAGTAACGCGATCGTTTATATGTTAATAACGATCAAGTGGTAATTTGTCTCTTATCGACTTCCAATATTTCAAACTGAGCGAAATCAGGTTTTTTTTAATGTAGATATTAGTCTAAACATTTTATTTTCCTTGTGTCCATAATTTTTCAAAACGCCCAAATGTACATGTGTATGAGTCAGATTGGCCAATGAACTCGGGAAACACGTATAACATTCGCACTCTGGGACCTTTCGATCACAATCAGGTTTATCATGCAAATTTTACTATGTTACAGGCATTTTGTATCGTAGGAAAAATAGTTTTTTTTTTAATTATAGAATTGTACGCAGGTGAGCATGCGGGTCGACGATGGTAAGCAAACACTGCAGCCGGTAACCCGATACGGGTCACTGATTCCTTGCCGACTTTTATGTAATAGATTTTTCGATGCTTATCTTCCACTCATTAAGCTAAGGGTCTGTGACCCCTAAACTGCTAACCACTGTGATACTACTTGCCAACTGACCAGTGACTTCTCGCTTTTCGAAATTACTTCGAACTTAACTTGCTTGCTTAAACTGCAAGGTAAATGAGCAATTGCGACACAAATCCTTGATTTGAAAATAAATAGATAAAAATATTGTTCTCATGTTATAAAAAAATACTAATAAAATTGACTTAAAAGCATGCACGCTGTGTGCCACAGTAGCACTTAACGCTGCAGTTCAGTCTAATGTAACCACGAAGAATAACCACTGATTTTCAATGAAAATAAAAAGAATCGGAATCATAAATTTTCAATAGAAAGTCGTCAATGTATTTGAATTTATTATTCTTGTCATTCCAACGCGAGAAGAATGTGAGCACGACACTAACAGTTAAAATAAGTTTATTTTATATGCACGACGGCCGAACCTCGAAATGAGCATACGAATCACATGTTAACTTTACACAACAGTTAGTTGCCATACGTGGGACACACCGGTACAGAGAATGGCCAACTTCGTCGTATTTTGAATGAAAATATTGCAATTTTTTTTTTAATTTACGACGAAATAATTTTCCTATACTTCTTAATAGAAGTAAATCAGGAAAAGCTTGCTACTCTTTTTACTAAAACATTTTCTGTTGTGATGAACTCCTTAGGACCATTGTTTTTACTTTTAACAAGCATTAATATAGTAATATGCATTGTTAAATAAAAAAGAAATCTCTGAAGTCTAGGTAATGAAGAAATCGAAAAAAAGCTCAGACGAGAAATTGTTATAAACAATAGAAATACATTATTGATGAACTGAGATGTATTAAAACGAACAATTGTTCTACAAGTCTTTTTTTTCTTTCTAGCTGTTCTC
The DNA here is from genome assembly GCF_027563975.2 of Plodia interpunctella. NCBI lineage: Eukaryota > Metazoa > Arthropoda > Insecta > Lepidoptera > Pyralidae > Plodia > Plodia interpunctella. Next base: position 8,222,926 of record NC_071303.1, read on the forward strand.
TTGCCATTTCTCTTTGAATCCTTTCAAATCATCCGACAAACTTGTCCTAAGCCTTGCAAGTGTAACAAACACAAAACATATGCCTTGTTGTTCGTTCTAAATAGCCGTGTGTCCGCATACGAATAAGCGTGTTGGTGTAAACGGGCCATTTCTAGTGAGAATAGGCCTGCATTTACAACGTGTTGCAAGACATGTGAGAATTCGCTTTGTGGGCCGTTTGCTGGCCACTTTAGTATAGACTAGCGTCCCTACCCGGCTTCGCTCGGGTAAAAACATAATATCTAATACTTCCTCGGGATTTACACTAGCTATTGGTGAAAACCGCGTGAAAATATTTGCGGTAGTTATGTAGCCACATAATGGCGCCCATTGACAATTATTGTCAACAATTGTCGTAGTCATCCCAATTACTTATTCCACTACACGAAGAACAAAAAAAGTCTTGTTAACATCTCGTCTCTAATAAATCTTGTTAACCATAAAAATGCCGTATAAAGAACACAGTCGTGCCAATTTATCAAATGAAATGCTAATAGACACATTCTCATTAAAAAGTGACGATGATAAGAATCAATACAACCATTTAACATCTACCCACGCTCTACTCGCGCTAAAGATACTTTTTAACAGTGTTATCTGACTGGAGATAATATATTTAGTATGGTGGTGCACTGAAGACTTACTCATTTGTTTGGGTGTGGAAACTTCAATTGTCTACCTACAATTCTACATGCTTTCTGACCTCGGTGGCGCAGTGGTCATCCCCGGTCGGGTCATGATGGAAAATGATCCTTTTCTGATTAGCCCGGGTCTTGGATGTTTATCTATATAATGTATTTGTTAATACAGTATCGTTGAGTTAGGACCCCATAACACAAGTCTCGAACTTACTTTGGGGCTGGCTCAATCTGTGTGATTTGCCATTATATATTTATTTATTTATATGCCAATTGTTTTCTACGGTGTTTAGGCAATGAACATACCACAAATATTAATTTTCGATTTATGTTAAAAATAGTAACAATTACAAGTCGTTTCTTATCGTCTTCTTTTACATCGGTAAAGTCTAAAGTACCTCAAAAGTTTATGCACCGGTATCAAGCTTAGTAATTTTCATGACATACAATTTGAACCAATTTGAACCGTTATTAAATGTAATAAAGAACCAGTTTTGGTCGTCACAAAAAAACAACAGTTACAAAAATAGCCTGAATGAGACAATTTTTGTTCTAAAAATAACTTTCTGATGACACACTGGTGTCAAAAAACTGTTTACTACTGCATAATGCTGGCTTGGATCATAAAATTTACAAGAAACAGAAAGTTTAGTATATTTCAAGATTCAAATCAAAAACAAGAAGTACCATTTAATTCGCATGGTCCATTCGACCTTCCCAAAAAAGTGAATATTCAAAGCGAGTATTGGACATATTTTTGGAATTCATCTGGTGCTTGAAAAGCTTTTTCTTTTTTAGCACTTGGCATTTGCGCTCTTATATATGTATGTGGGATGCACGCACATACATATCAGAGCGCATAATGCCAAGTCATCTTCATAGATAGAAAAAAATATATTTATAAAACAAGGTATACATCTTTTTAAACAAAAAATGTTTGTGCTAGGAATCTCCGCTCTTCTTACTACAAATTATATGTTACTGAATAATAAATATGTTTCTACGTCCTGCCATACATGATTGGATATACCACATCCAGGCCTTTCTTATGGATGGAAACCCATAAGTAAGGCCTGTGCCCCAGCACTGGGGACCGATTAAATGGCTGTTGATCATTATTGGTGTTCGTTCGGGTGGAATCTCGCAACTCAATTTTGAAGCAGACATTTTCAACCGATTGAGCTAAAATTGAAATTGCAATGTGATAAGCAGGACTTGGTGGTCGACTTAGGTCGGCTCCCGACAAGGTTACTCCTTTACTGCGCGGCCATGATTTTTTGTCACGCTTTGAATGAAAAAATAACACTTTGACCAATATAAAAGTGATTTTTCGAAACTTATGGATATTATACAACGCGTGTCTAGTTATTCTTATCGCCGACTCGCACTTGGCCATATTTAAAATATTTATAGTCTATTGTAGTCTACCTGTCGGTGTATTATTTTGGACGTTGCCTACGCGTCGAGAATATTAAAGTAAATCGGTTTATTGAACTTAAAAAACGTGTAGAGTGCGCACTATGGTATCATCTATTTAAGCCATAGAATAAAACTGGCAGTCCTGGCTTGATGTAGTCAAGGATGCTTCCATGCTAACCGTTTGTAAACTAGGGTTGTCGAAGTGGTGAAGAAAATATAGGAACGTGGAGACTGCTCTAACGCTCTATGGCGTCAGAAGAAAGCGCGATAACGCTCAGACGAGAGAGAAAGATTTCCGTCCTTTCATTATAATCATTCTGACAGACATAAAAATAAGCGAAACAAGTAATAAATTTACAAAATTGAAATAGACTAAAAAACAACAGAAATAGAATAGAAGAAACGCCTTAAGCAGCACGTTAAAAACGAAAAAAAAGATTGACGACAATCTTTTTTCGTTTTTAACGTGCGTAATAATTAAAACAATATAACAACGGAACAAGAGATAATGTGTGCGAGTAGGACTGAATCTGAGTTTTTGTTATTAGTAGCAAGACAATAGGATACACCAGTATGACCAAATTATTGGCGAAATTTGGGAAAATACACCTGCAGTGGCTTTGGGGCATCACAGCCGTGAATGCAACTGAGAACAACGAGAATAAGAGAGAGAGTCGTGGATGCTAATATGTGTGTATTTCGGCGACGAGGCGGGTACAACAGCGTGTTCAAAGTGAGTTGACGTCACGCAGGCGTACACAGGTAGTAAAAGCACGAAGATAAATAAAAAGAAACAAAACTTTCATGGTCACCACATCTACCCTATATGTTAAGTAAGACGAAAGGATTTTATTCTAAATGCGGATAAATATGTGTACTTGTCTACACAGGCTATTTGTCCGCGGTTCTGGGTGTGTTGAGGTGTCCATCGGAATTACGTTCGTAAGTACTTAAAGTAAAAACTTTTAATATATACTTTTTTTAGACATCTGTGGATTACATGTAGTTTCATCGACGACTTTGACGGACAACAGTTGGTTACCTACATCAATATATGATATTTATATGTTATCTCCAAAACCAACTTACTTTATTATAAAGTAAGACAAATAACAACAAATTGTATTCTTAAAGTAGCAAATACAATGTCTTGTGTTAACATAAATTTTTTTGCAGTACAATAAAAATAATCATCTAATAATATCCTATCGTAAAAATAACATATGGTATTCGTATAACATGAGCTTTTGAATGACATTGTGGACCGCCCAGCGCACATCCGGTTCTGTGCTCGCGGGATTCGAACCTGCACCCACTCGACTGTTCATTTCCCGTTAGCAAAAGTGTTTTGTTGTGACAATTTTCAATAATTTTATTGAAAATACAACTTTTATTATTTATTTAAATTTTGTCATTTTTAATAATGATGTTAATTCGTCCTCCTAATTTTTAATATATGTATGTATAAGACCTATATTTGTTAATTGACGTCCTTGGAAAAAAGGCTTGTTGCGCCGCTTCTTCTTCACCTGCGCTTTGGAAGTCGGCAGTGGACTTAGTTAAAGTAATTTTGTGACGTAAATAAGTGATATACCATCCTATATTTAATAAAGGATTTGAATTTTTTTAAAGACGACCTCGGTGGCGCAGTGGTAAAGTTCTTGCCACTGAACCGAGAGATCCTGGGTTCGATCCCCGGTCGGGTCATGATGGAAAATGATATTTTTCTGATTGGCCTGGGTCTTGGATGTTTATCTATATATGTATTTGTTATAAAATACAGTATCGTTGAGTTAGCATCCCATAACACAAGTCTCGAACTTACTTTGGGGCTAGCTCAATCTGTGTGATTTGTCGTAATATATTTATTTATTATATTTATTTAAAGACAATTGTGGCCGGAGGCCTCTACTTCAGCTTCTTCGTACAAATAAATACGCAGTATCTGTAAAAGGTGACTAAGTTATAAGCACTATTTGTAATTACTTTACGATCATTGTAACACTTGATTGGCGAATTAATAATATGTATGGTGAAGGTGAAACCAAGACTTCAATAACTAACCTACCTTTCCGAAGAAGGCACATTAGTTTATTGGATCTCACTTATTATTATTATTAATAGTCGATAAAACCACATCAAAGCCCCAGTGTTCTAACAGAAGTGACATTAAATTAATCAGCTCCCTTGTCCAGAAACCAGACCAGAAATGAACAAGTTTGTTTTGTTTTTGTATTCGGAGAGCATCGGAGAGATTGACACGAAGATTATTTTGATTTTTTTTTCCCAGAATATATTGATTTGGTCATAAAAAATATTTTGTTATGCCGTCTAATAAAATCCGTGAACAAGTAAATTCAAGTATTTAAATATCTCATATTTCAAGTACTTTCTATAATTTTACTCGAATACATAGTAAGATACTTCAATGTTACCATATGTTCTATAAGATGAAATTGCATTTTCATTTAATGACACTAATGAGAGTCTATAGATGCATGAGTGCGAGACCCGTGATTGGAACCGTAGGTGTACACCTATAAAATAGATTAACGACCAAATTTTGGTTGGTTTTATGTTCCCGAGGTATGTCGCGGGTTTCGAAAACAACTTTCTCGATGGAAAGTTATGGTTATTGTATATCTAGTTGTTACATTATTAGCTTCTGTCAGTAGTTCTTGATGGATTTATTGTTTGAAATCAAATAAATTTACATAGCGCAGTTTGCAATTGACTGACCTGCAATGTACAGATGACCATACATTAGGCTCGAATTTTAGTGTTAAACTTTTCCTTTGAATTAGATATGACGACCTCGGTGGCGCAAAAGGTAAAGTTCTTGCCACTGAATCGAGAGGTCCCGGGTCCGATCCCCGGTCGGGTCATGATGGAAAATGATCTTTTTCTGATTAGCCCGGGTCTTGGATGTTTATCTATATAAGTATTTGTTATAAAATATATTATCGTTGCTAGCTCAATCTGTGTGATTTGTCTTAATATATTTATTTATTTATATATTTCTTTACTTACATTGGATTGCACCACTCAAATTTGACGTTAACTTCAACTTGCGCCATCGTTTAGATAATATGGCGTACTTTGCGTTTTTTCCGCATGTTAAAGTTAACGTCGAAATTGGCTGGTGTAACTCACCTCTAGAACATATTATCATTTTAAGTTTAACGTTATAATCTGTACACTTTTTACTTTCTTCGGGTGTTAAAAAAAACGTAATTGTTACACAGTAGCCTCACCAACAGGTGGCCTTTAAAAATAAATTATTTTCTAAATTTTGGAAGATAAATTCTCACCAGCCCTTCACGTAATTAATGAGTAAGTGACTGCATCTTCATACAATGTATGATTATTGTGTTACATACCCGGTGGTTAAGAGATACGATCTGTTCTACTGCGTTTACTAATCGTGATCGGGGCGGGGGTCCATCGAAGGAGAAGCGAAGCTATCTCCCTGATTGAAAATGGAAAAATGATATAGAGCCATGTTCGCATTGCTCAGTCGCTCGCCCTTGCGATAACGCCTCGCGCGTAGAGGCTGGTGTGTTGATATCTCAGCACAGCTTAGTTCAGACGCCAGTCTCTGACAATCTTAAAATATTTTTTGTACCTTGTAGCTACTTTAAGTCTGTATTATGTTTAGATTGTGGAGAAGAATAAAGAAATTGGACACTGACATTGTGTTAACGTACTTCGAAACTTCATACAATTTCTACGTTGTTCTGCGTTGATCTGTCGACGGATGTCAACATGACCGAGGACGAAGCCGCGCAAATGAGCATCGGGAACGCGTTCCCATGGATTTAATAAGTACTTAATTCCACGCGCGTTTAAAGTGTGAGTTAGTTTTAAGTAAATTTTTGACATCAATAAGTGATGTATATCCTCCTAAGTTAAATAAGGAATTTTGAATTTTGTGACTGATACCAGATGGCACAATACCTTCGCTTTATTTAAAAAAAAAAACAATATTGCTCCTATAAAAATTTTTGGGATAAACATACCTAATGTAATGTTCAAAATTATAAGTGCGCATTTTGAGATAAAATATATTTTTTCTCAAAATTAAGGCTTAGCCTTAGCAATCTTGGATAATGCACCTTTCTAATCATGAAAGAATTTTCTCGAAGAAGAAGAACTCACAAACGCTTACCTCTTTATAATAATAGTATAGTATAGATTAATTATAAAGTTAGATGGTGATTAATATTCTATTATATTGGTTGATAGAATAAGAGAAATGATATTAATATACCTTAAATAACAAAACATATCAAAACACCACTCACGCATCTACCTGCCAATGGACAACAATCTTTACATAGTCTGCGCGTACGCAACACAACTTTATCTTTTCTAGCTGAGGTGAATATTTTAGTTAAAATTAACCGTTGGAAGTTAACACACGTATAATGGGAGCTGGTTATTTTGTAAGACGCTGATTTCGATCATGTTTTCATTGTGTTAGGTTTCGAAGTCGACCGTGTCAAATACGATTCCTTTTCCAATCTGCTAACGCCAGCTTCTTTATGACCTAAGATTGTGATTAACAACTTTTATAATGCGGCAATATCTCTTTTTCATCTCCGCATGTTCCCCTCCGGCTGCGACGCTGCGAAGCCCGGATAAAATAAAACAAGAGACGGATTAATTGAAAAATAGGTTTGATTTTTATGACAATCAAAACTATTTTTTTTTTCATTATAGTTTTGGCTGAATTATTGAAAACCGAAACTAGATTTTATAGCCAAACCTACTCTTACAGTTATAGTAAATAATTATAGAAATTGTCCTGTTAAAAGACTTTCAGACGATTTGGAATTATATAAGAAACGACGAGTGTTTCCGTATGGGTATAGTCAGTATACGTAGATATAATTTTGTACATTTATAAAATCACCTTTTTTTTTAATTTCTTCAATTTCTATATCAAGACCGAATTTATTTTAACCTCGATTTATGTATCCATGAATTTTATTCCCATGTTCATATTAAGAAACTATCGCAGATCTCAAAACCGCAAGTACCGACCTAATAGCTTTTCGAGAAGTTAATTCTTTATGAAAATCGATTATCCTTTTCATTTCGATCGTAATGATTTTAAGGCACAGACACAACTTGCAAAGTAGCACAAAAATATGCTTCTTTAATTTTAAATACAATCAAATTAATTCGCATGTTATACGGGGCGTTGAAGGTTTAAAAAATAAACTGGCTGAATTTAAAAAAAGAATTTCTCTTTGGTTCATGAAGATATAGATGATCCATACATTAATTGCACTTTTACCCGATATGACCCGCCTACAGCTACTTCGTGCAACTATCATTGTACAAAATTGTCAATGGTTCAAAAATATAGTCTTATTAAAAAAATTCCTCGATTTGGCCCTTTTTAAAGACCTGGGGGCTTACCATCATCTCTTACGGCGATCCACTTTGCGACCTAAACTGATCTGCTTCGCAAATTCGTACTATCAACTTAGTTTTTAGTATGAATGCGATTCATTTTAGGTTCCTATATTGAACTCTGAACTGCATTTGAATCGTTCCGTAAAGGTTGATGGTAGGCCAGCTGGGCTGAAACAGGAAAAGTCAACTTTTAGTAGCTTTTTGCCCAACAGTCAAGTTTCATTTTAAGCAAGTGTATGGCACCTTAATGGTCAACGCACGCACGATTCTGGTAAGAGGGGTGCTCATAATATTTTACGATTATGTAGAGTTAAATAGGCATTTCTTCCCGTTCTTTTAATATTACTGTTTACGTTTCGTATTTCTTGTAATCATTTTTATACGATTAAATTTTTAGATGGGATCTTGGAGGCACTTTTATTATTTTTTTAAAATCGTATTCACAACTTTAAATCTTCGTATTCAATGGCATTGTCTATGAATTAGTCTATGAATTATGACAATGGTCTTAAATAATTAAGAACAGAAATAACATATTTCAGTCGTATGAGCACCTTCTGTATAGGTATTGTTACGCTTTGCTGTACAGTTAAATTTCTCTAATAATTTTGACTCCTTACCAAAAATTGTTCGGCCATACGAACGAAGTCGCGGGCATCAGCTAGTAATATACAATACTTATTTTTTACAATTTTCTAAACTTGTCATCTACCCTATTATGTAAGCAAAAGGGGATGGCCTTTACCGAGCAGGACACACAAGCTATTAACAAAAATACAATGGTTTTCACAAACTAACCAATTTACATATCAAAGTTTACTTTAAAGATACTATCAAGTCATAAACAACATTATACAATCAATAAATACTAACAATAGACAATTGTATGAGTAGCACTGAATTAAACCTACACCTACACACCCTTATAGCTATAGCAATAAAGTCTGAAATTGCACATAATTATACGATAGTATAGTATGTCGCTACGGACCATGAATTCTTTACACAATACATAGTTTTCGGATATCATCGATTGGAAGTTTTGATTTGACAAAGTTAATTTTGCGGACGAATCAAACTCAAAAAGGTAAGCACCATGGGTAAACAAAAAGGTAGTGGTGTAATCCTACATGTGGCACGAGTAGGATTCGAACCTGGGACCTTTCGATCCACATTCACGTCTTAACCATTACACCATCACAGCTTCAAATTAAAGAACAAGAAGAAGAGGTACTTTTAAGGTTCGACCCAAAATCAAATAACATTGAATTGCACTTCTTCTTGTCTAAAATTGAAATGTATGAAAATCCGTGCAGTTTTTGAGTTTATGGCTAACACACTTTATTTTATATTATGTAAAAAAAGATCAGGAAAATTTATTAAATAAATTTCGGCCTCGCTGTGTAAAAGGCGAACAGACAGTCAGACGCAACAATAAGTTTGTACGATCATGGGCTGGAATTAGATGAAATTAGGCGCTATTTTGACCGGCCACATCCTCGTTCACTCTGTTGCTAGCGGACAGTATATAGCAGAAACACAGATAAATTATACCTAAGTTTTTTTACAAAAATAAAATTTTTGATGCAAGCTTTTATTTTTGTCAGATATATCTTCGATCGATCTTTAATTGTTTGCGTAACAAAAAAGCATGTCCGTGCAGTAAGCCATTGAAGAAATCCCTTGTTGGGAGCCGTTCCTCTGTTCCTGGGTGTCATCTAAGCTAAACATGGAGACACAATGTAAATCCGTCGAAGAAGTATAATACTTTCCCTAGATTGACTTTTACAAACTGCGCGGGTGGTGAAGTATCTAGCATATTCTATATTTTTATGTCACTGCTAGACCACCATGAAAATATTATAAATTGTAGTCATCACTTATGTTCAGTATGTGCTTTAAATATATTTTTTGCACACAAAGTTTTTTCAAAGAAACAAACAAAAATGTAAAATTGTTTCATTAGACCTTTCTGCAACATCAATTAGGTGTGATTTTAGTGTGAAGATAGCGATTGCTGGAGAGTTGACACAAGACTACTTTTTACTGCGGTCAAAGTCGAGATTAAGAGTAAATAAACTATTAACCAATTCTAATTTAAACTAGTTTCATCTGGACTTTTTATTCAACTATTTAAGCTGATGCTTTAGGGAATTGTTATTTTTTAAGGAAATTATAGTTGTACCATGCTGGCTAAAATATTTTTTGAAGTGAAAACTTCTTTAGCGGCGTTGTGCACCTTTTAAAATGTTAAACTCGTATCAGGACACGTGACCCTGATCGAAAATTCGTAAGATGTAAAAAATGCACAAGGTTAATATTCAAGTTTTCACTTCTGCCGGCACTCCCGGAGTGCAACCCGGTTTTTTTAATCATATAATTTCGGTCATGTGTTTTAATTCGATATTTTATTTTTCAGATGTCACTATGTGGATGCTGGATATGCATCGCTAGAAGTCTCGAGCTAGAAGAGAGGAAAAAAAAAACAATTATAAGGATTTAAAAAATACAACAATTAACTTTTCAAACAGTCGCTGTTGAACAAATAAAATAACTACTTTAATTTATTGTGTTCTTTATAAAATAAAATTCAAAACAAACTGAAATCAAACTTAATATAAATACATATATATGTTACTTTTTTAAATATATTATTTTATCTGCGACATGTGCTTATACTAAACATCGACATTATATTGCGACATCAAAATCAGGAAATGACTCTATCGCGGGTCGCTGCGTCTACCCTAACATACATGGACATACATACGATGGAAACGATTTAATCTATACTATTATTATAAAGAGGTAGACTTTTATATGAGTTTGTATATTTGAGGCGGGTAATCTCCGAAACTACAGAACCGATTTCAAAAAATATTTCACCATTAGCAAGGATAATGTAATTCAAGATTGCTATAGGCTATATTTTATCTCAAAACTCCCACGGGAGCGAAGTCCCGTGCAAACTCTAGTATTATATAATATTGATCTGTAATATCAGCATTATCTGTGGAATAATCCAAATGCTGTTTGTTTTCAGTGAATTCGGAGATTTTGATGGATTTATAAAATTAAAAAATAAATATATAATCAGCACAAATAATATAACAGTTTTGAATATGTAGTTATGAGTCGTGGAACTAGGGATCGTGTTTCCTTACATATTATAAAACAAAGTCCTCTAGCGCGTCTGTCTGTCTGTCTGTCTATTCGCGATAAAGTCCAAAACTACATCACGGATTTTCATGCCGTTTTCATCAATAGATAGAGTGATTCCCGAGGTTTAAGGGTATAATTTATTGTGTTTTCACCCGAGCAAGTTTGAAATGAAGATTTTTTTATATATTTACGTTATTCGTGTGCTCTCAATCTAGCAACGAACAGATCTATCCAATTTGATGTTAGCACATCCAGTACTACTCAATATACGTCACACACGTTGACATTACACGCCGTGATGGTCACACACGAGAGATATTTACACATTAGCACACGTATTGTCCGCAGAGCGTTTTTCATACGAAATTAGATATCTAGTCTATTATACCACAGTCACGTGACGAGAGCACAGAATTGAAAATGTAAACAGAGAAAAGGATAGATAGACTTCGTCTTTCGTTTATACAAGAAAATAAACATATTAGAAACTAATAATATCGTAAATGCGACAGTTAGTTAGTCTGTTACTTCTTCACGCTTTATATACTCAACTAATATTCATCAAACTTTGAATACACGTGTTTTGAAGTACGGAGAAGGACATAGGCTATCTTTGAAAGTGGAACAAAATAATTCCCGTGGAAAATTCACGCGGGTGAAGCCGCGGGTAAAAGCTAGTTAAAATTACACAAAAATAAATAGGACAATCAATTGTATTTTGTTCCTCGTCATGTTTTACAACGTTTAACTTAATGGCGACAACGTAGGAAAGTTCTAAAAAAATACCTAGCGAAATCTGTTTAGCCGATCAGACCGAGAACATTCTCGTCAGCCCCGAGAGTATACACAATGTATAAATTTGAAAAAATAAATTGAACATGCAGTACAATTAACAAAGACCTCGAGATAATATAGTATTTATTTTGGCATTGTTTTATATTAACCCCTGACGCAAAAAGAGGGGTGTTATAAGTTTGTTGACCGCTAAGTGTGTCTGTCTGTGTACGTGGCACCGTAGCTTATAAACTTGTAGCGAAATGAATATAGAAAGTCGAGGGTTTTCTTTTATTTGTCTAACAAATTTAAATAAATCGTATTGATTAAATATTAGTTAAATTATGTATTTTTTTATTTACTTGACTGTACTAAGGGACAATAACGGCATCAGTTGGAGCACGGGACCTTAGAAGTCCCCGTGCTTCACCCAGGTGAAAAACTTTGGTGAAGCACGGGTCCGGACTCAAAAAAACTTGTGATGATTCTAGAACAACCTGCTCTGGAAAAAATATTGGGAGAGCCTAATTGAAATGGGAAGAAAGCCAGGAGTATGAATACAGACAGCATGCGGGCGTTAGTGACGCGCTGTGTGTTTATTATAGTATTTTGTCACAAATGGTCAGAATAGTAAAAAGACAGATTATCATACAGGTGTGCAATATGACAGATTTTGATTTAAAGACAGAGTACTATCGCATTTAGCAAGAAATGTTTGTATTTGTTTGTATTGTGTATTTTTAAAAGGACACCATCATGCCCCGTTTCACAGTTGATTTCAGTTTTTGAAAATGTATGTTGATTTATCCTGACAAAGAATTTTGTTAATAATAATATGGTAGGCATTCTGAGTTTGTTGTATTGTAAATGTACCTTCTGTTCTTTCCATATTCCGTGTTATAGGCCTAATGACTATTCAGATCTAGCAGATTGGAAAATTAACAGAGCGTCAACTCATATGCATAACATAACGTAAATTGTTTAACAGCATCAGTTTTTGTGCAGGTAAATGAATTTTTATCACTTCTATGCGGATGTGATAAATAATAAATTTGTGTAAGTTCCTGTTAAATAATGTTAACAACGGTCAATGAACTTTTTTGTACTTTAAATTATTTTGGTTCACAATATTTTTCCTATTCTTCTTCTTAGTGTATCGAGAAGGCTTTATGAGGGCCAACACGACACCACAGAACATTATGAGAGTCAAAGTAATCTTATCTTCTTAAAGTATCATGTTGATGAGAGAGAGTCATTCTATAGTCTGAGGCGTCGTCCTAATTAACAACGATCGTACGAGTTAGCGATGCGATTTAGTCACACGATGAAATTAAACAAACACACTAAATAAGTGTGTCCTAATTAAAGCTCGCAAGTCATCGCACGAGCACAATAAATGCTCAATAACGATCGTATATTATGGATTTAATCGTGCGATCGTGCAATCAAAGATACCAATCTCTTTTGAGTGTCCTACCTAATTGGTAAGCGTCATCGCGCGAGCACAACTACCCGACAGCAAAAACTGTGCATCTCTGTAGACAGCATTTATTAATAAATAAAATATGGCGGCGCTTTGTAAGACATCCCAGGTTCTATAGGACACTGCTGGACCATCAACGCCCTATCATTTTCATCGCACGACCGATCAACGCCACGTTTGCTCCTGCAATCTCAAGTCCCCAGCATGGATCTTTATGTAGCGGTGATAGGGGCGAATTTGAAATGGATTTGGGTAGCTTGATGTGCTGTTGACTGTACGATCTTTAGCCAATTAGGATGACGCCTGACGTCTGATTTTATAATTCGCATACGTTCTCTGATATGGTATGTTTGATGACTGTCATATGGCAATATGGCTCTCAAGCACTTCTCAATCAACAATGGAACTGCCCAATACCGTGGGTGTTTCCAAAAGTCACGGTTGCACGCATTACGTCCATGTCGAACCACCGTTCGTGAGCACCTCGCCTTTAATGGAGGTCTATTCTGAAATTGAAGATATTTCGTTTTTGAACCGGGCTAAAAATTCATTGCAATTTATCTGTCATCATTATATTTTTTACATTGTGTCATTACACTAGCGCAATATGTGTCTATTTCATTCATATTCACATCCACTCTGTATTTTGAACACGTTAATCAAGTTCATAAACTTTATCTCATGCTGTTTATCTTTCTACGCAGCCCATGATAGACATACTAGCTCTTGTTCACTACTTATATAGTTTTATCACGAGGAAATTTCGTTCCTTAGTGCTCTGATCCCATACACTACTCACAAAAGTTTTAGTAATTTGCCTGTTCGTTTTCTGTAAGGCTTATAAAATAAAATCACAGATAAAAATTGTATATAAATGGTTGAAGTTGTGTATACTTTCAAATACTTATTTATTTCAAATAAGTAAAGTAAGTTTTAATTTTGGAAATAAATTTATTTGGTATGTGTACACTTTCCATGATTTCAACGTTGCAATACTAGATAGAAATATAGATACGAGTATACCTACTAATTGCGCCCCGGGGCTTCCCTATATGTTTTTCCAGCGTATATTCTACTTTTGAACAAAATTTCATAACAATCCATGTAGTAGATTTTGCGTAAAACATACCATATTCACAAAGTTTAGCATTTAAAATATTAGTTGAATCGAAGTTTAGCATTTAAAATATTAGTTTCTACGTATGGGATATATTTTATTACAGAATCGACCACCCAAATAAAGACACGCAACTGCCACAGAGTATACCTGCAGGCGTCGGCTGTCAAACGAATCCTGGCTGGAAATTATATGATTCGAAATTCGAATGCACGCCGACATTTCAGATACATTCATAACAAAATAACAAGGAAAAAGGTGAAGCTGGCTATTATTTTTTGGTCAATGTGCACATGGGTTCGCAAAGTTCATTCCAAGAAAATTAAGTCTTATGCTATTCTAAGTACTTTATATTCGAAGGATTTTCAAAGGAGTGGAGGTGTAGGAGCAGTCAGTTATAATAAAGTTGTCTAGTAAGATTTTTTTCAACACAATCCGTGCATTTCAAATGTTTCCATTGGTAAATAAAAAGTGAAACGAACTTAACCTCTGTATTTTCGCGAGTAGGTACATGTTGATTTTCGAATTCCAACGCGCTGAGGCCATTTTGTTTACGTTTTGTCGCAATATCGACTGAAATTGGGATAGCACATACTCTTTTAAATTACTCATTACTTAATTATTATGCGAAGTGGATGAGAAAAAGTAGAAAATTGGACCCCGGGCTTCAACAACGCTTGGCTTTAAATTATTTATCAACTATTTATACAATTAAAAACTTCTAATTTAACACCCCTCTTTTCTGAGTCACAAATTAAAAATACTTCAGTTTACGACTCTATAAACAGACATATCAAGCATTTCTTAAATGGAACACACAAAATTCTTAACAAATTGCTAGATACTTAACAAATCAACGTACTCGTAAAGTTGCTTAAAATAATTATAAAATCGTCAATTAGTTATTTTAAACACGCGAGTCGTTAAAATGGAAATTTATAGCATGTAACGAAACGTATTTATTTTGGGCGTAAAGTGACATACCTCATTTTGTCACTGTATACGTGCCTATATTTCTGTTTAATGTAGTAAGTATTGCATGTGAGATTTAAATGCAATGAGAACTTAAATACGTGCTTAATGCCTCGCCAAAATGTGGGTAAACCGCTTACTGTCAAATTAGAGAGTGTTCAAATATTATTTCCGTAATAGTAGGTTAAGTTTGATTGAATAAACTTTCTTTCTTTGTCGATTGACCGCGTACTGTATACTGTCCAAGACTATACCGCTCGAAGTAAATATTGTTCATGAGATTAAAATGCAACACACGTCCTAGCGTTTATATGCGAGTGGATGCCGTTTGCTGTAAAGCTGATTGTCCACCGTCCGTACTATGGTAATGATGGGACAGATTTTATGTTATAGATTTAGATTAGCCACGCGAGGTTAGATTGTGCAATAAATGATTCAGGAACAGCTTGGGTACTTTTTACTTCGCAAGAAGGGTTTATGTCAAGCAGGCGACCTGTTGTAAAATCATCAAAAATTTAAGGTATTTTTAAGAATTTGGGCTTCGCAACCGTGAATTTTCGCAAACATAACAAAATGCATTATTTTCAAAAATTGTCAATATTATATAGATATTAATTTGGGTCGTTTGGCGAGTGGGTCTGAAATAAAGTGGGACCACGTTCACAGACGCTCAAGAAAGCATTGTATAGCGGATGTGTATTAAACAGAAAAATCTGTTTTGACCGGGACTACAGATCCAGTGAGTCCAGAACCGTATTTGAACCACTGGGACCGCGGTTCCAGTTTGTTGCGATCCCAATCGCTCGACGAACCAATAATTCACCAACTGATATGGATTGTTCAGTATATCTATAATATGCTGTCGTTGATCAAAAGTTCTATTTCTTACATAACAAAAATAATGATTAATTTAGTTACATCAATTTAGTGGGATGCCACCCTAATTCTGTAAGCATATTTTATACTGTTGCTACGCTAACTTAGGATGTGTTACAATGTCAGTTGAAAAAATCATATTTTGAAAATATGCCGCACTATTTTTCTGCTTCTCTTAATGCTTAGTTGGGACTGAATGCTTTTAGCAATTCGCTATTTGTTTATAAGTATGTTTTTAGAACTATAAAGTTTAATCCCATCCCGCTAATATTATACTTAAAGGCGAAAATTTGTGAGTACCTACTTCTTCAATTTCAAACGAGTTGGCTAATTTTAACGAACTTTAGATAGCAGATACCTTAGGTTAACACATTCCTTTTTACCCCGAAATGCGCGATTCCCTAAGGATTTGGTATAAAAGTGGTAAAAAATATTGTCATGGCGTTTTATAAAGTAAATGGCGCTAATGTGCGTAAAATTTAAAAAGTAAGAGCTAGTAAATCAAGAAATTCATAAATAGGTATTAAAAATCGTCAAAAATAACAGACACCCAAATGTCGCCAAAAACTAGATCGTTTAAAAGCAGACCATGTAACCAACAACAAGACAGTAAAATAATACTATAAAAATAATAAAGATTTACATCGCCCATCAAATTCGAGTGATCCTATCTGACATATGTCGCCAAAACCATAAAATCGCTCGAAAAAAACTTTTTACTACATAATGATTTAAGGTCGCGGCCATTTTGAAAACTATAAAACTAATGCAAAATGGCGCCGACAGTTTATCAATGCGAATTTATAGTTTTCTTTCACTTTGATGTAAATGTATCTACTTGAAAGAGTATTAAAATCGTGTTTCTAGGTTTTCTAAGGTTTAAATATATATTTATTTTAAATTTGTTGTATACTGGGTTGTTAAATGACAGTTGTATCAATATACTTAAAAGCTAAAGGTTATTTTCTACCCAAGGCGTCAAAGCTCTGAACGAAACCAAGAATATACGGAACATATGACATAATATGTAGTGTAACTTGTTAGACAAATGCAATAAATATACACGATTTATTTTTTATTCTCCCATCAAATTTCGAATGGGTTTTAATTATTGACTCTCAACGACCAAACGCATAAATACATTAATCCTGTGATTTTACACTTAAGAAGGCAATTAACACGTTTTATTTACTTCCTATAGGTAGGTACATAGTTTTATTTATCAAGACAGCTTATACAGTGAGGCAATTATGAAGCAATTTAAGTAGAATATATTATTTACATTTTGAATGTAATTTATTTTTTGTTCATTCGTCATTTCGCTCGTATGGTGCAGTTTGCATCTTCAAATTGGTCCGTAGAATTTCGAGATTAAGCTATTTATTTATATACTTACTTACTAGCTATTCCCCGCGGGTTAGTATTCGTTGTAATTATAAAAAAAAATATTTCCTATTTTATTTGTATGCGTAGTAGCGCCATCGACTATCAGACTTTTTGGCCAAATCTTATGTGAATCGCGTGCTTTCGGGATAAAAAGTTAATTAATCCAAGATACCATTAGCTATTTAAATATCAAATTTCATAAAAATATGGCCAGCCGTTTGAGCGTGAAGAAGCCACAAACATACTCAAAAACTTTGGCCCTTAATAATATTAGTGAGATAATCAAAAGAACAAGACAACGACAGAACATGAATCAGCTGCTTACCAATTTAGAGTAGTTTATATATTTTATACTAGTATTAAATGATTATACTATCAATAAATAAAATTACAGGCCATCCGTGGTTGCAATTAATGCAACATTAGTAAAATTTATAGCAAATTGTATTGCCTTCATTACACAAAACTAAATACTTTCTACAAACACCAGTTCAATCAAAATACAACTTAACTACCTTGTGATAAAGTCGGAATCAATTTGAATTAAAAACTGTATTATTATGAACAGTGTTATGGATAAGGCGATTACGTATCTTATAGGAAACTCAGACATTTTAATTAAAGTCTAAATAAGGGAATACGTTTCGTTTTACGCGAATACCAAACAGTTAATACATAATTCTTGTTATATTGATCGGAACAGGTAGGGTAATTTAATTAATTACAACATGGCCTGTTCTATTAATATTTTAAATTTTCGATTGTAAACATTGGGATATACTGAAAATATTTAATTTGTAGCACTATAATTGTTGGAAAAGGTACCTACTAATATTGAATACTAGATGTTGCCCGGGGCTTCGCTCCTGTGGGAACTTTAACATAAAATATAGCCTATAGCAATCTTGGATAATGTTACTTTCTATTGGTGAAAGAATTTTTGAAATCGGTTCGGAAGTTTCGGAGATTACTCGCTCAAACATACCTATTCACAAACGCTTAAATCCTTATAATAATAGTATAGATTTAGAAGAAGGAAAGTCAAGTGGTATACCTATATTATTTTTATAAATTATATGTGTCTAATACTTTATTAACTCCTTTATTCTTGAACCGAGACAAGAAAACATTTTCACTATGGTCCGCGATGATAGATAAAAACTGTTATCGTATTTTATCGGGACAGGATATAAACGTGAGCCAGAAAGTGAACCAACCAAACTATTAAAAAGGCAATTTAGACGTTAAAACAATAAATTTATTGTGTAAAGCCATTTCGGATATCAATTCCTGATAGTAAAATTTATGTGTTGTGTGTTCAGGTACCATTTATAAAGCGTCAGAAATTGCTTGTTATGATTTATTTTATGGTATATTTTCTATAATATTTTTCATAAAAATGTTACCAAATTAATAAGTTTACTTTATTAGTGCCTAAACACTTCAGGGGTGAGTAAAATACAATATTTTATATATACTATAACTAATTCTTTTATATGTTATTAGTTGTACGTTTTACACGTATTATTAGTGTCGTAGTGACGTAGTATTATTGACACGTGTTATTAGTATACGTGGGTTTTCATGCGATTGAGACCGTGTGATGTTTGTATTAGAATAGGTTCATTCAGACCGTGGTGTTTGGAGCTAAGTAAATATATTTTTTGGGATAAATTAGCCTAAAGGGTCCTTTATTGCTACAAATACAATATAAAAGTGAAAAACAATCACTCACTCACGTATCACGAATCTCGAAAGCTGCTGAGCTCATGAAGATGACATTTGGCAGGAAGGTAGATTGTGACTAGGAGACATCCGTTAAGAAAGGATATTTCGAAATTCCATCCCTAAGGGGGTGAAATAGGGGTTTGTATAAAACATCGTCATTTTTGAAGTACGACACATCTTTTTAAAATTTTGCATAGTTCGAAATATGGAGAAGGACATGGGGTACCTTTCATTCCGAAAAAAAAAATTGTTAGCGTGGGAAATTTACGTGGGCGAAGCCGCAGACAAACATACAGTTATATACAGTATAAACAAAGTCGCCTTCCGCGACTGCTTGTTTCTAAGTCTTACTTAAACCGCACAGCGGATTTTGATGCAGTTTCACTGTTACGTAGGCAATTGAATCCTGAAGGTATATAGATCTCGTACGAAGGTAAACCGGGTCGCTAGTAAAATATGTAGTAATGATACGTACAGTTTTACATTTATATTTTGGCGTTACAAAAGCACACGAGTGTCACAAAACCCGCATGACTTATCATATCACAATACCGAAAAAAATATTAAAACAAAAATAAAAAATAC
This sequence comes from Plodia interpunctella, assembly GCF_027563975.2. Taxonomy (NCBI): domain Eukaryota; kingdom Metazoa; phylum Arthropoda; class Insecta; order Lepidoptera; family Pyralidae; genus Plodia; species Plodia interpunctella. The sequence continues at coordinate 8,242,529 of NC_071303.1, forward strand.
GTATATATTTGCATAAAAAGGAACGTACCTCGCAGGGCGCCGAAACAATTACTCTATTGTTCTTCGAAAACGCTTTAGAACGTTTAAAACAAAAGCGCGCAGTGTGCACAACTCTTTATTTCGAGAGCAACCCATGCGGGTATATAGTTTTTGTGCAACCGGCTTTGTTTTGAAATAGAATTTTTGACAATTAATATTATTTTTTACACTTATTCATCTGAGGACGAAATTTAATTTCGTCATGATTTATATTAAAATATGAATAATTTTAAATTTGTGATTTGTTTCGTTTGTGATGAATTAAAATTAGCATTTTATTATTTGGGATGAATTGACATATACAGTCGACCGCACGTCAACCTCCGCCTCGTTTTGTCAATGTCAAATATTGTAAATTGATTTTTTTTTCTTTATTCCCTCGTTTCATTGAGGAGGCAAAGGGCTAGCCCATACAGCCAAGTCTTTTGTTAAATATTTTTTTGGAATAAAAGTGGCTATAGTCCACTGAATGTAAATTGATATAGTGACAAAAGTATTTATCTTAAAGAATATTTTAACTTTTTATGTCTATCCTTCCACAAACGCAAAATCGCCGATATTGCCACCACATAAAGGTCTCCATGAACGTTAACTTAACACTAGTTTGACTGTACCTAATCGATGTCGGTGTTAGAAATACCAGAGCTTGTCAATCACTTGATCATAGAATCTATTATTTATCAGCGCAAATGGATCTGTTTATATGAAAATGAAGCTAGAACGTAAACAAGAATCAAGAAAATTTCCGATAAAGCAGTATTCTATACATATTCAATTAGAACTGGTATCTGCGTGCTTAGTTTCATAATAGAGCTGTAGATACACACAAAATACTTCAATAACTATATTATTATGATTCCTTCTATGCTAAGCTGGATATTTTAGTTTGTGCTTATAAAAAACGCCGATAAAACAAAATGGCGTACTTTGCGTAGTTGTGCGCGAATTAAAATTAACGTCAAAATTGACTGGAGCAACCGAGCCTTAGTAATAATAAATCTTCTATTATTTAAGTTTTTATGGAATACTTTTGTCTGTTACTTCCCTGTTACTTTCCCACAGGAACAACTGTTTTCCGGGACGAACGGTCGAACTAATATCAATATTATATTAATAGTAATATTAATAGTAGTATAAGTAAGGTCTGTTTGTAACCTTTTCATTTCTACTCAATAAAACTTCTTGATAATTTTGCAGTGTTAAGAAAGACATACTTATTATAGTACCATTCGTATCGGAATTGTATCGATATCATATCAATGATTATTTAATTAAATAATTTGTTTCAATGATTACTATTTAAAATCAGAGTTCCGAAACGATAAAGGTTCATGTTATTTTTTTATTTTTAATTAATATTACGCAAAGCTCAGCGCAGATGGCGCTACTGGTACAAGTAAGGTACACAAACATTGCCAATGCAGGCAAAAAGCGCCAATTTTCAATACTGACGCAGATTTACGACTAAAAATACCTTCTACGCAATCGTGGTGCGAGTTTAAAGGAAAAAGGAAGGATTTAGTGGATTATCATCATAAACTAGGTCATAAACTGATATTTATAAACTTGATTTTGACCGAAGATCTTACCTGTATGAAATCCATATTTTATTAAGTCTTCACGTGTGAAGTGTTCCGAACTTCTTTTCGACCGTTTACTGGGTCGAAAATTTTACAGCGTGAGACGTATCCCATAGTTTTCGAAGTTTTAATGACTAATGGAAAACGATTTTTCCCAATATCGGCACCCGCATATGCTACAGTGTTGTATATTTTCACAAACAAATGCTTACATAATGAAAGGATTAATAAGTAATGTAACGTTTTAATCGACATAGCAAAAGGCGGCAAAGCTTTTGTGTACCTAACATACAGTGCTGTACTCTGGCGGGATAAATGTGCAGTAATACTCCTATTGCCAGTGGCAAAGCACCAAGTTGAAAGTTGTTATCCATAGACAGGCCGCCAGGAATTCCACAACACAAAAACTTTTTAATTGGATGCATCATGTAAAAACGGTTATGAAACATCTTAAAAAAAAAACATGCGCTCCAAATTCGAACCCCTGTTATACCGGCGATGTTTTTAATAAAATATTTCATGCACGGATTCTCGCTTATTTGCATACGTGCGCGTTATACTCACCCCGAATTTTTTTTTCTTCTCGGACCAGATGCAATGAGAAAAAACAAAACGCAGGGTTAACGATTTCCATCCGAAAAAAATGTCATAATAAAGAAAATGTTGAAAAAACCGTGGCATCTGCTTCTTTTTTTTTTGCGGATTTATTTTTATTCGTTTATTATGTGCTGAGCATTTCGCATATCGCGTCGGTAATTTGCATTTTGGTGTTTCGCATTATTATAATTATTAGGATGTTATAAACATCTGCGTTTTATTTCTTTTTTCGCTAATATTTCACTAGTGAGTCATCCAACCAGTAGGTACCTATTTGTTTTTAAAGCTTTAATAAATATGCATATAAAATCCTTGCTAGCTAACTTAACATACTGGTCTGTGAACCAATGTGTCCACAATTTCTGTGGGCTGCATTCTTCAAATCTACTTATTATTATTTTTAAACATGCACAGAACATTGTTATTGACGAATATTAACGATGGAATATATTTTTCGTTATAGGATTTAATTATTAGAAAATACTTTGGACTAACATCTACATCGTATAACAGTAAACCATAAACGACGCAAGAGTCGCGGCCAATAACTAGTTTTATGAATAATTCATTTTTTTTAAGAAAGCAAGATATTTACTAAGGCGATTCATAATCAACATTTATTACCCTCGCCGCATAGTATTGGCCATTACAATACGTATACCAGTTGAAACCGGTTCTAACCGAACTTTATTGGTTCCCATCAACTTTTTGGATTTTAGTAAGCATTTAAGTTTAAATTATAGGTATGAAAACCTTAAAGTGATGTCTTGAGTTATGGATTATGAATAAAAATAGAATTAGAAAGTATAATTTATGCCTTGAAATTTATTAATATTAAGATTATGCTATAATATTAAGGTGCTATTCGACTGGCGGTTAGCGATAGTTGATTTAAAACATTTCAAATAAATTCCTATTGTAATATAATTCTTTACTCAATATTTATCGTCATTTGATATATCAAGATTTGGGATTATCAAAGTTTTTAAATGGAGTGGTATGGGTGATTTCGGTGTTTTACCCGCCATGAGGAAACGGTCAATAATAGAGTCAATGAGATTTTTGTAAAGAAATAGGCATACTAACTATGCGCGCACCGCGTCTTCTCTTTAGGCAAATAATACACAATAACAAATATACAAAGTCTTTAAAATAATATCAATGTTCATGTTTGTTTCTTGGTGTCTATCCCGGGGCTTTAAGCTTTACTTTGATACTAAACAAATCTAAAATGTAAGTACGAGAATTAAATTGAAAACACTTAACATTTTCTACGTCTTCTTTTAGGTACATTTGTGACCATTTCTATAATGGAACGGCTCTTTATACTCATTTTATTCAAAAATATTTTATAACGTATTAAGATTACATGAATCTTATTGCATTCTATATCTGCGTAGCAAATGGAACAGTACCTTAAATGAATAAGAAAATATTAATATGATTATAATAATAATTGGTTTTCATTTAGAAGTTTACTTTTTATATTTCTTAAGTTAATCTAGTTGATTAAAATATATTGGCGATTAAAATTGATTAATCATACCAGTAATTTCATCGCTTAAATCGCCATTAATTCATTTACAATTTCACTATTTATTTGTATTTTAAATTAATTTTTATATCAAAAATATAAGTCAAAAAATATCTGGCACAAAAAATATACGTTTTACACAAAAAAAACTAACTGGCCTAAAAATTAACAATAAAAAGTACGTAACGCAAAAATATTAAAAAGGAATATTGTGTTCCAAATTTGAATATCTTCGCTACCGGTGGCGTTCACACTGGGACTTTTGACAATAAGATTTGCATACACCACAGGGACGTGGGAATCTGGAAGGATTTCAAACGATGTCAGCTATAGAATGTTTGGGCTTCGATTGATTACTTGTATTTATGTAAATGCAACTTTATATCAATATTTAAATGTATTCGAAATGTAAATATCGCATGGATTCCTTCAAAGTCCTTATAATAATAACAAGCGAGTCTTCAGATGTTTGAAATTGCAATGATGTTGGGATTCTGCTATACATATGGTAATGGTGAATTGCTACTGATAAATTATTATCTTCAATTTAGAGCATTAAATAAAAAATGTGAAGTTTTTTTTTATTTGTGTAGTCGTTTGATGTTGCATCGGAATATCGCATTGGCGAATCGCATCTTTAAATTAGATACATTATTAAGTTCAAAGAGGCTAAGCAATTTTTTTCGACATTATTCATTCGCTCAACATTTTTGAGATATATATACCCCAAACCTTTATTAAACTAAGCTGAGCATACGAGTTAAGTCATCTACAACGAAAAATAACATTTTTCACCATTCATCTAATGAAGTAGAATCATAAATTGTGGTCTCTAAGTAACTCTGACGTTACACGTGGGAAAAAGCCATCGGAGTGGCGTTTGAATCAGAGAAAGGTGTCCACAGAACAGATTCATATTTATTCACTAACGGTAGTAACGTGTGAACTCGCCCTTACCTGCGTGGGCGCGCGCGTATTGAACGCGGCGGCCATTTTCCTTTACAACTGTCAGAATTCACAATTTACGATTTTGAGTCCTATTCCGCTGGAAATAAGTATATGTGATGTATAATGAACATAATCAATTTTTACACATGATTGATTGAATAGAACGGATATTATGAGCTACTGTATGCATATATATGTAAGTTGTACACTGATACTCATTAGATTTTTTATTGCATCTGTTAATGTTGTGTCGAGTATTACAATGTCGATTACAAGTTTAATTTATTATTGTTATAAGACTGTAGAAAACTGGCTAGAGAGTTATTAATTTACTATTATTTTTCATTAAAATTAACCGTTGTTACAAAGATAATATATTAAGTGTTACTCAAGCACAAATTTAGTGTTTGCTATCTAATCAGTATCACGAATAAATAAGTAAAAATTTAAATTCAGATATCGACAGGATTAAATAGAAGAGTCACTTCACCATGAAGATTGTTTTTTTGCTATACTACCCAGTATAGCAAAAAAACAATCTTCATGGTGACCTTTCTTTAAAGTATTAATAAATAGGTATATATAGAAATCAAATAAATGATTTAAAAAATCAGTATTTTTCTGTTTCGGAAGAATACATGGTTTTACCTACTCAATACAAAAATCGCATAAAGCTACTACTACACGGCAAGTCCCACCCACAATACACGACAGAAATTGCGAGCCCCCATGCGGGGAACATTGCCAAATCCCCCATGCCAATCAATCGCGACATCGGCTCACCATTGGTTACCCCACACGTCTAAATAAATAACCAACTCAACAAGACCCCTAACTTCACAAAAATCTAAAACATTCTAAGATCAAGCAACACTGGCCATCTAACACGTATGACGTAATAAAAGTTTTATTTTCCTACGATTTCCCCCGATTCGAGCATCCCGCGGGTATTCGGCCAATCAAATTAAACTCGCGATTGACGTTCCGACATTCCAAATTCAAATTTAATTTATAACTGTATTTCTAATTGAAATGACATTTTTTTTTTATCAATAATATTTAAATAGTATATATTTTTGTAGACAAATGCCTGATTTATAAATGGTAGCTAATTCTTCTTGATTGTAGTTAAAGGTTATTTTATTGAATGATTGTTATATTACACAACCATGGGTTTAAAACTAACTATACACTAACGTACAATGGATGAAATGACACACAAATTCAAATTAATGTATTTGTTGTGGAAAAATAATTATAATAAATTGTCATGTAAGATATTCATAGATAGCAATTCAAAAGACATTGCAGATCTCATATCTCTAGAACTGATGTGCTCATACCAGTATACCAGTAGTATTAATTAGTAAAATTAATTTATTAAAAAGAGACCGACGACAAATTAAAACAGAACTATAAAATAAATCCTGCTTATTAGGTTGTCATCGCAACGATTTTTTTAGAAATGTTTAATAAATTTGTACTATTTCTCAAATTCAGTTGGTCGCTTGATTCTTTTTTGTTATATAACTAAACAAAAATAATATTATGTTCACCATAAATTCTTACACAAGAAAAACATTACGAAACTATAATTTTAGAACAAGATGTGGGCATTTGGTTACCTTTTCGAATAATAAGTACGGTAGCTTTGCTCATTAACTGAAACAAAATAGAAAGAAACCAAACATGCTTTCTTACCGGTCAAAATTAAAGCGTTTCTGAAATTTAATGGCTGTTGAATTTGTAATTTAGAAAAATAAAAAAGGACAATGGAGCAGATCACCTATGATTGCCGGGGGTTGCGCCCCTATTACATTAAACACTGAACCCTTTCGTTTCATTATTTCTAAAACTTATACGTGCTTCGGCATCCGACGCTGTTTTTTATTCACGTCTATTATTTTATAATATGTGTGAGTGTGACGCGTTGCTTTGCTTATCGTAGTGTAAGGAGACTACGTAGTCTAGAGATTGATTTTTGTAAATTCAAATAAAGTTTCATGTGGAATTTTTGATCGATAAAGACTAGTTGTTGCCCAGTTGTTGCTCGGCACGCCGTGAGATATAAAAGGCGATTGAATGACATTTTCGATATATTCCAAATATTAATTTTTACTTCATGGCATTGTGTTATTCAAGGTCTTACTACCCGTATTACGAATCCCATCAAAATCCGTGCAGAATTCTGTTCTGTTCGTACAAAATTTCACTTCCATAATATAATGTTTCGCAACGCTTGGCTCTATCTACCCCGTAACGTATAAAGACGTTATACTGTATCAGTATCCATGCTAATGTTGTATATTTTATTTGAAACAGTGTTTGTCCATATTTCATATCAAAATGGAGCAATGAATTAAAAATAACTTTTTTGAGTGACAAAGGCTACTTTTTGCCGCAAGGAAGAAATAGCTACTAATTTAATAATGTTTATATAGAAGAAGAAAGTAGAATAAATATATAATAAATATTGCATCTGGTGACACCAGATCAGACTCCAAACGATGTAGACTACTTGGTCGCGCTACACGGCTCTTCAGTGAACGAGTCGCTTCCAGCATGACGTATCACCTTTGCATATTAATTCACCGTTTAATGCCTATAATAATAATACCGCGGCTTTGTTTTAGTTCGTATCCCGTCTGTTTGAATTCAACGAACTTTTGAATGTATTCGAATAGAGAGAATCGAGAAAACTTCGTGCATTGATAGATATAAACCGAACTAATCAAAACTAACTTAAAAGAAATTATGCTAAAATGTTTGTTCCATTGGAGCACAGTTTTTTTTTATATATATTTGTAAGATAATTGAATGTAATAAGATAATTCATGGCAGTAATTTCGAATAATAAGTATCGTAAATGCGAACTTTAGTTTGTTTTGATTTGTTTGGTTTAGGTATATTTTTTGTCATATTTACGTAAATATGACAAAAAATAATTTTATTTTTTCATAGATTCAATTAAATCTTGTCATTTGGATCTTATAGTTTCACATAGACATGAAAAATCCTTAATGTTTTATAATAATGATAGACTATTATAATAGACCAAAAATTTTACCAAAACGTGTGTGAAACTTCAACTTTTTTTCTATGTTTATGATCACTATGATCTAAGAGTCAAACTCCAATGAAAACCTGTTTATGGTACATTTTAGGTGTCAATAAAAAACATTGTTCTTCACAACATTTCTGTCATCATGACTGACAGATACAGAAACACACTCAAAAAACACAATTTACTATTTATAACAAAATGTTGAGAAAAATGCAACCGATTCCAATATAGTTTTTTTGGAAACAATAAAATCAATATGCCCGTATACTTCACCTAAATGGCGTCACCAAAGTCTAAGATGAGCGACCTCTATACAGATTACCTGCAAACATACCACCCCCAGCTCTTGGAAGAGCACTCCGACAGCTCTGACTTCGATAACCTCACAGACGTAGATGAAGATTTTATAGACATACGAAATATAAAGAAAAACAAACTACTGCTAAACAAGGCATTACTCAGAAAAGTCAAGCTGAAACGTAGTGCCGCAAATCATGAAAACTTTAACTGTAGACGTGAGAAGAAACATAAGGAGAAAAAAGTTCAAGTTGTAGATAGGACACGTAGAATTAATGGAACAGATACAGATAGTGTGGAAAGATTGTATAAGTCGTATGAAAAAAAAAATATCGAGACAAATGATGAGTCATCGAGTGAGATAAATATAAAAAAGAAAGTAACACGTTCCACCAAAGTCGCGAGACGCCCGAATTATAATAATAATAAAGACTTGTCAGATACTAAAAAAAAACATATAACAAATGAACAAACAGATAACGCATGTCAAGTTTATAGTGTTATGTGTGATAATTCTAGTGTAAGATTTAAGAAAAAGAATCTCAGCATTGAGGAACCTATTCAAGAAGAAGAAGAACAAGATGCACATTTCAATACAAAAAAAACGGTTAATTATTCTTGGCCACGTCATATTCTTCATTCAATTAAAGAATCAGATACCAATCCTTTTGAAACTTTAGAAACGTATTCCTCAATATCTAGTGAAATTGATAATGTAACATTAGATAATAAATCTTATGTTGAAAAACGTTTTAGTCCATATAAAAATAATGCTTCGAGGTATAGTAATGAAAAAGAAATAAAAAATAAGTCGGAAATAAGTTACAAAAAGAAGCAAAATTATCAAGTATTTTCTGCACCGCAAAATGCAAACAAAGGTGTTTGTACTTCCTTTGTTACTGAAAATCCTAAAAGTGATATCATGCCAGCCAGGTCCTCTGTGTTTTGGGATTATGTGGCAAATAAAATTCAGCGCAAATCTCATCATGAAGAAGATACATGCTCGAGACCATGTAATTGTTCAAAAGATTTGAAACTCATAGCAACCATTGAGGAATCTTCTGATGGTACAGATCACTACGTATGTCTTGGTGGTTGTAAAGACAATCGAAAATCATCAACACCTAAAAAGTCCGAATCTTGCGATGATCTGGATAAATACATGTGCCTAGGTGGTTGTAAGGACCATCAAAAACCACCTACGCTCAAAAAGATAGAACCTTCCCGTGACTTCGAGTGCCTTGGTGGTTGTAGGGACAATCGAAAACCACCAGCACCGGTAAGGTCTGAATCATTTGATGGTCTGGATAAATACGAGTGCCATGCTGGTTGTAAAGGCCTTGGTAAACCAGCAATATCTATAAAGACGGAATCTTCCCATGGCCAGGCTAAATACCAGCCATCTCCTAGTAAAGACAACCGAAAATCATCAAAATCTAAAAAAGCGACATGCGCATGTCCGCCCCAACTTCCAGAGTATTTTGAAGAATCGTGTGAGCAGGATTATTATGAAAATATAGAAACAGATGACATTCCAGAAGATACTGCACCATGCCAACACGACCACGATTTAGTGGCTAAAGCTTTATCTCAAAAGTATAACGGTGAAATCCTTTGCATCCACAACCCACCTTGTGTGCTTGTCAACGGTTGTCTCAACGTACCCAAAAAAGAGAGTACAAACCCTACATGGTTTGTAACTCAAGACATGAAGCCTAGTTATTATCAAAATAGTAACACACAAGACACCCACATGAAAAATCATCAACGGCAATCAAAGTATATCAATATAATGCAATATTATAACGAAGAAGATAGAATTGAAAAAGAAATGCAGAGCGTTTGTCAACATTACCCTCCGTGCAAGTTCGTGAGGCAATGTTACAAGCCGAAGCACCCACCAAAATTGGATCATTGCTGTGTGCACGTGCCGATGTGTAGAAAAATACCGCAGTGCATTCTAGAGACAGGTGACTACAAATACGACTACAGTTCTTGTAGTCATAAGCCGAAATGCTTTGATTTGCCGCTTTGCGCAAGGGAATTGGTGTTATATGGTGAAGTCGCAAATGTCGAGAGTGAAGTAAAGAAGCCCGTTGAATTGGTGTGTTATCATCACCCTCAATGCATCAAGATCCCGCGATGTCTGGGTCGTATGTTGTGTGAAACCCATTTGGCTTCCAATGCTATACCTGATTGTACCCATGATCCACCCTGTGAACAAATACCTGCGTGTTACAGACGGTCGCCAAAAATGGTATCCACATATTCACAGTACCCCGCACCTTGCAGGATTGTTTAGTATTCCATACTTTTATTTCACAGCTCAACTCCATGACTTCACAAGAAGAAAATAAAAAAACTCGCGTAAAATTGTACCGTTTTGATTGTTATCTAAGATTCAAGATTCGAAGTTTGTATTATATAGATGCTAATTTCCTTGTCTAGTACCACATCATTAACAGTTTTTATGGTTCATTCATTGGCCCTTTGATAATGTCTTAGCAAATTGGTGTTAAAATCTATGCAAGTATTTTCTGATAATTGGCATATTGAATGTGCGTTTCATAATAAGTCCGTGTCATAAAATAGTGAAAACAAAAAAATGCTTTTTAACCAAACAATAAATTGGTTGCATCAAAATTATGTTTTATTTAAATTTTCAAAAATAGTATAGGTACTTACGACGAGCTCGATGCGACGCCTAATTCTATTTCTTTCAAATTTCATCAATATTGGCCCAGCGATTTAGTCATGTAATCGTGACAGACAGACGTTTGCAAAGTATGTATTGTCTAGTTGCTATTTGAGATTCCGACGTTTTACGGATTAAAATAGACTTTGGTTAAATGCATAATCGTCCACTCTACCTCTATGTGTACATCCAGAATATTTACTACCAGTGCGCTAAATTTCATTGCAATCCGTTTAGTAGATATTGAGTAACAAACATAAATAACATTAATACTTAGTTATTAATAAACCTTAAAGCCCGTGCACACCGGATGCATTTATATAGCACGTCTTCTCTACCATCTGCGTACGTGCCGCATACGCATTCGGTGTGTCTCATTATGCCCTAACTACCATGTAGGTACATATTGGGACAAATCACACAGATTGAGCTAGCCCCAAAGTAAGTTCGTGACTTGTGTTATGGGCTAACTCAACGATACCATATTTTATAACAAATACATATATAGATAAATATCCAAGACCCGGGCCAATCAGAAAAAGATCATTTTCCATCATGACCCGACCGGGGATCCGGGACTTCTCGGTTCAGGGGTAAGCACTTTACCACTACGCCACCGAGGTCGTCATTACATATTGAAATGCTTATCTAAATTGTGTTCAAAGAAACAAACAAAATTTGTTTGAAAATCAATTGAATGGTAATAAAATCTTACCGTACATTCTCTCACGGAGTAAACACATTGTTTTCATATGAACAACTTTACATTCTTATATCTTATATCTAACAGTAAGACCGAATAGTTTGCTATTTATGGGTTCCGGATAAATTATTTTTTTAATGACTAAATACTATCATCGTCTTTATCAAACTTTCTAACAATATTGCACATGCGAAAGGTTGTTGGGCGACTGGGACCGCAATAAACTGGGACTGCGGTCCCAGTCGCCGAAGCACTTGAGGCGAACCTTATGGAATAGACCTATTAAATGAACGTGATTGGTATAAGGAAATATAAATTAAGAACTTCATTAATATTTTGTAGCAAAATTTCGTTCTCATGGCAACGTCACACATCATTTTACTATATAAAATGTTATTTCACCAATAAATATATTATAGCTTTTGCCCGCGGTTTCGCCCGCGTGATTTTCCACGAGAGCAGTTATTTTTCCGGGATGAAAGGTAACCTATGTCCTTCTCCATATTTCCAACGATATATATGCAAAATTTCAAGAACATCGGTTGAGTAGATAGAGCGTAAAGAGGAAACAAACAAACTTACTTTCGCATTTGTAATATAAGTTAGAATTAGGATTCATCTTCAGTTTTCACTGGGCTCTCTGATATCATTATAACAGCCAAGTTGTTTGCCCCACAGTGGTGACATCACATTGATGAGCCCGGCACGATTCTGAATGAGTTCACCAGAAACACAATAAAGAGAAAACGTCTAGTTTCATACAAGTTCAATACACATCCATTTATAGCTATTGCCCGCGGCTTCGCCCGCGCTGAGAAACTCATTCTCAGCGAACGCGGAACAGACACTGATTTTAATAAAACTTTCACTCTTCATTAAAGTGATTTGGGGGTTGATGCATGAAAAACAAGTAATGTAACGGGGGTTTTTAACTACACGCGTACAAAATTTCATCAAAATCGGTCCAGCGGTTTAGACGTGAAAGCGGAACAGACAGATAGACTTTCACATTTATTAGTATGGATTATGCTGTAATTTTTTTCCTCCACGTCGCCCATTCCAAATTTAGTATCTTCTATGAGTTGTATTTATTTTTCCTCGACAAAAGTAATATTTGAGGGTTAATTACGTACCGAAAACTTTGTAGCTGGACTCAGTAAAAATATTGTCATCAAAAAACAACATGCTGCAACATACTTGCTGACTGTGGCGTGTGGTTCCGCCCTGGAATACGACCACTTCATATCCTCCCGTGGATGCCGTTCGAAGTGATTAAGAGACACATAACTTAGATTGGAAATAGAATTCCCGAGGAGGCTCAACGTCAAGTAGGCGGCCGGTTATAAAGTCATAGGGGAATCTTCAAAATATTATTTTCATGTTTTACTGACCAATGTTTCGCAGCGTTACAGCCCCGAACACGACAATACGAGGAGATGAAAGAGAAATATTTTCTTAATATTCATTATTGTTCGTTATTTTTCTAACAGGGAACCCTAAATTAGAAATAATCACCATGCGATACCCACATACCTCTAACTCCGTACGTAGGTAGGGTAAAGTATTTCCTAATCTATAGGTATACGTAGGAATTTTATCATTTCAACCGTCTTAAAGCCGAAACCAGTTGGAAGGCCGTAATAAAAAAAATTCTTCTCAACCACATTCCAAATTCAACCCTAAACTTTGGACATAAGGTTGAATTTTCTACACTAGGAATGCTAATCATGAGTCGTTTCGGAATTTAAGTGGATGTGATCAAAAACTAATGAGAAGAGTACGTTGAACTCGACCAGTTTCGGGCCCAAGTAGTTTTGGGGTCCATCGGGACCATAAAACTACAACTTATGGAAATGACGCAATAAAATACTGGCTCTTATACACTGTAACTCTAGAATATGTTTTATAAAAGTAGTTCAATATGAAATTTGGGACTTTTTTCTTTTAGAAATAAAATATGTTTTATAAAAGTAATTCAATATGAAATTTGTGTTTTTTCTTTTTTCTTTTATACATAAAATGTATACAATTTTGAAGTATGTAATTTGGGACAGCTATTTTGAGATCGTTTTATCAGCTAATGCGTTGGTCAGATAGGCGTTTAAAAAGTTGACGATTTTTCAGCGAAGAAGAAAAGAGTTATTGAGGGGGAAAAAGAAAACAACAAGTTTATTTTTTAGGCAAATTATAAAAAAACCCCGACTTTCAATATTCATTGACGACCTCAGTGGCGCAGTGGGAAAGTGCTTGCCTCTGAACCGAGAGGTCCCAGGTTCGATCCCCGGTCGGGTCATGATGGAAAATGATATTTTTCTGATTGGCCCGGGTCTTGGATGTTTACCTATATATATATATTTGTTATAAAATATGGATATAGATAGAGTTAGCATCCCATAACACAAGTCTCTAACTTACTTTGGGGCTAGCTCAATCTGTGTGATTTGTCCTAATATATTTATTATTTACCTACTTATTCATTTCGCTATAACTTTCGAAGGGCTGAACCGATTTTCATGAAACATGTCTAAGAACACTCAGGATAAAATTATCTATGACACAAAAAAACTAAACGAAAATCGGTTTATCCGTTTGGGAGCTACGATGGCACAGATAGATACACAGCCAGACACGTTGAACTTATAACACCTCTCTTTTTGCGTCGGGCGTTAAAAATTGATGATGTTTCATGCCGCGTGATACTAATCTGACTCATGTATTGTATATTTCATAGAACATTTACTTATTTCCGGTAAAGGAAGAATGAGGAACAGGAACAGGAAACCTGCACACTAGTTAATAATAATAATAGTTGACTAAGTATTAAGTTTACTGTTTATGGCGGTAGGTAAACGTGATGTCAGATGTCTTTAGGCGATTCGGATAACTGACACCGGGGGGTTTACCATCATCTCTTAACGCGATCCACTTTACGACCTAAACTGAACTGCATCGCAAATTCGTACCATCGACTTAATTTTTAGTATGAATGCGATTCATTTTAGGTGCCTACATTGAACTGAGTTGCGTATGAAAAAAAAAAGAAATAAATAAATAGGGATTTAATTATAAATATTTATCTTTTTAAAGTGATATTTCAGGAATAGGTAAGTGAATAATTATTTATTATATTTATACAACATAATTAAAAACGAATATATTATTATGATATTAAAAACGAAAATCTAAATTAAATTTAAAACTAAAATAATATATCATTTACAAAAAAGTCAAACCGCCGGCAATTCGTTGACTCCTGTAAGTTTCGCCTATCTATGTGACAAATTTTATCAAAATCGGCCTAGTAGCTTTTGATTTTATTCATTACAAACAATATTTTCTCTTTACAATATGGATGAAGTCCCCTTCGCGTCTGTCTGTACGCGACAAACTCAAAAATGATAATGTTATTCCTGTGGAAGGTTTACGTGTATAGATGGTCAAGTAGATATTGCATGAAAGGGTGACAACCTTTCATGCAATATCTACTTGACCGATTGTTATGAATTTTGGTACACGGGTTGAATACAACCTGGAATAACACATAGGGTACTTTTTATCCCGAAATTCCCACGGAAGCGAAGATCCGGGACTAGTTTTTAGACATTTCCATTCTAAAGGCAATATATTCCTAGAATATCGTTGTTAAATAGTCTATTAGTGTAAGAAGTTTATAATACACGATTGCACACTGCGTCATCACCATGCCGTGACCACTGCCAATAAGTGAAACAACAATAGAGGAAGAGAAAAAATACTGCCCTCTTACTTTTTATATAATCGTGCACAGTAAGGAGCGTCAGCAACACAATTTGATTTATTAAAGTTTACGTGTTTGAAAATAAACACGTAAACTTTAATAAATCAACTTGCTGACGCTCCTTACTGGAAGGGTATGGTGACCACTTACCATAAGGTAGACAGGCCCACTTGCAGGTCTGATCTAGAAACTGAACTAAAGATGAGAAAAAAAGCGAATTTGAATCATATATGTTTACCAGCCTTACAGAGTACGCGATAAAAAAAATACTGAGATTTTGCTATGAAATTCACGCGGGCGAAGCCGCGGGCAAAAGCTAGTTGTTTAATAAAATTACTTTTTTATTTACTTTTGGAAGTTGCCTATTTTTATCACCGAGACAATAATTGTAACACATAATGCTTACCAAAAAATATACACATAGTATTGATAAAAATAAATATGTGTACTTGTTTAATTTTATCCAGAGTTTATCGAGTAAACATGTAAGCGGGTCTTTGTGAGATATTCTATGTTGCATTTATGTCGTTGTGATATGGCCAAGTAGTTAAATGCAAAAAAAATTACATTGAAAAATTTAACTACATTCATTAATTTAGATATCTGTAACAAAATAATCATATCTTTACAAGTTAATAGATGTTGCCCGGGGCTTCGCTCCCGTGGGAATTTTGAGATAAAATATAGCCTATAGCAATCTTGGAGAATGTACCTTTCTAGTGGTGAAAGAATTTTTGAAATCGGGTCAGTACTTTTGGAGATTTGGAGAGTACAAACTCACAAACGTTTACCTCTTTATAATTATAGTGTAGATTTTAATGAAACACTTTGTAAAAACTTTGCCTAAGTGAATCGCCTGTCTGTACCCTGTCTTTTATGCACTTGCATTTTTTACAACTACAACTGTATGCTATTTTTATTTTTACACTATCACTAAATATGGTACGCGTCACAAAAACTTTTCTAATAAAGAACGCTAACGATTCCGCATTAAAATACCTTGCTTGCTGACGGTATCAAGCAAAAGGCAGATTGACAAGTATGAATACCTCTTTAATTGACATTCATTTCGACACAGCTCTAATTAGGATAATTGTTGATTGGAAAAAAAAATACGAATAGCATGTTGTACAACCAGTGGAAACATTCATAGCATCTGAATGGCTGAATACCGAATTAACTTCATAGGCTTTTTTCGGTGCCACACCGACTTGTCTGTCACTTCGCCCGATCGATGTTCGCCCAACCGGGCGAATTTGTCACATTCAAGTTATTATTTTGTTGTCTTTAATAAACTCGGTTGTAAAAAATCTGTTCAGTCAGTGAACATAGTAATAACTAGGTCGACGCCGGGACCAGTAACAGTCGAACGCATGTCAAGTTACCCTGCTTGGAACTTTACCCCGCGTATAAAAAATAGCTTGAAAGCGTGAACTTCCTATAAACAGTCATTTTAGGTCTTTCACAAAACTACTTGTATGTAAAATTTCAAAATGATCGGTTGAGCAAATTGAGCGTGAATAGGTAACAAATAAATAAACCGATTTACTTTTGCATTTTATATTTAGGAAGGATTGGATTTGGAGGCAATTGAATTATTTATCGGGCGAAACGGCAAACGGGCGAAGTGATGAACAAGCCTATCGCGCCAACGAGTTGCATTTCATTGTATGTAAGTGCAGTTAAAGATAGACGATCAAGTCACATAATTATTTAATGAAGGTTTAAAGAAATCTTGTCAGTACCTAGGACCGGACCGGATTGGACATATGGTATAATTGTAATACCATGTATTCTATATGAGTCCACATGGACCCTGGTGTAATGAAATGGTTGAACTCGGATAAAATGTTGTTTTTGTTTTAATAAAGTTATTTTACGTAAAATCCCAACTAATATAATAAAAAAATGCTAAAGTTTGGATGTGTGTAAGGATATTTTGTTACTCGTAAAAGCTACTGGGCGAATTTCGATGAAATTTGGCAAACACTTGGTACACCTCCGGTAAAATATTTAGATCACACGCCACAAGAAGCAGACTATGAACGTTTGTCCACGCAAACCGTCAAAAGATAGAATGACGGAGTTCATACGATAGACGGCCATTTTGTAAATAGCCATAATAATTTACAATATTATGTCTTTATAGAAAATATCAGACATCGTTTATACCAACGGAAATGGGCAATAGAAAAATCGAGCCGAGGCAATTATCATATTCAACAGCTTTTTAAATATTAAATCCATTTGTATGTTAATTATTATAATGCCTAC
This sequence comes from Plodia interpunctella, assembly GCF_027563975.2. Lineage (NCBI taxonomy): Eukaryota > Metazoa > Arthropoda > Insecta > Lepidoptera > Pyralidae > Plodia > Plodia interpunctella. The sequence continues at coordinate 8,260,017 of NC_071303.1, forward strand.
GTTACTATTTTCGGTTAAATGAGTGGCCGATAGTACGCCATAAATTGTCTCGAGTAAGATGTTAAATCATTTTACTTTTAGGGTTCTTCGAAAAACAATTCGGAATAAATAATTAGTTTGATGTTAAATTAACTTTAAAAAGAAATAATAGAGCAAGATGAAAACATCTCTGTCTCTCTTTCTCACTTGAGCGATTTCCTGGTATTTTCCTCAGCCATTGAACGTCGGAGCCCAGGGTTTTTCTACTTTTTAGTCTCCACTTCGCACGGTGGTCGGCATCCCTAGTTGTCAGACTATTGGCTATGGTAGACATAACTTATGTATCTATATGGGATTTGTACTCCAATCCATGAATTATTTCTACCAGTCAAACGGTAGAAATAGTTTCATATATAGTGGGCAAAAGAAAAAGAACAATCTTGTCAGTTTTGTTGGAAATTTATTTGAAATGAAACGTTTTCCATATTACACAGTTAAAAGTGTCACAGAAAACTACATTAACAAGAATATCAACGCAGCTTTTATATTTTGTCTCTTACTCTAATTTTAATATAGCACATAAAAAATACAAAAATAAAATTTATTTGATTTAAAATGTCAATTATGTTCAATGAATTTATATTTTATTAAAAGAATATTTTCTATATTTAAAACTGTCATTTATAAAAGTATACGGAACCTTACACCACAAATTCCGCTCACGTTTTTGTTTTATGAATAAAACATCACTGACGACTGGCAGTCGAAATGGAAAATAGATAGACCTAGAATAATTTACTGAATATAACTTTATTATCGTGGACACAATGGCCGTAGGGTAACTTGGACATCTTGTATGTATTTGAAATTGACAGTTTTTATTGCACACAAAATGGACAAGGATGAGTGTATCCTTGTCCATTTTCATCACATGTCTTTGATCAGTGTATCAGAATTCGAAATTTTAAAAAGAAATAGTTTGTTCTTTGAAAAATAAATTTTATTTTATTCATTTTTTATTAGCGGCCTGTTTCTCGGCTTCGCTCGGATACACACCTAAACCTTCTTCAAGAATCAAACGATCTATAAAAAAAATCCTTATGTAAACTGAAATATACTTTTATTATACCTACTATTATTATTACTAAATTTTTCTTCGTGGTATGGAGTGCTTTTGGGAAATATAAAGCTAGCTCTCGTCTATAGCTTCAGCCGCGTGAAATTCTCAAGAAAAATTCCTTTGTCTCGAGATTACAGATATTTTACTTATTTCTGTGAATTCACAATTATTTTAAACAGTTGGTCATTAAGCTGTTCCTTGGCTCAATGCACGTATTGGACAACTGTATGTGTTGTGTGTAGCTTTTATAATAAACTAGTTTCGGCCTGCGGCTTCGCCCGCGTTTATTATCCACGGGAACAATTATTTTTCTGGGATGCAAGGTACACTAATCCTTCCTTATATCCTCCTTCTTAATACTTTAAACTACATTGATGCAAAACTTTAAGAATATTGTTTGAGTAGATAGAGCGTGAAAAGGTAAAACAAAAAAACTTTCGCATTTTTAATATTAAATAAATAAAATGAACCGTCTCTAACGTCTGCTCTATCTCTTCCTAATATTTGTATACCTTATGGAATGAAACAGCTACAACGTTTCTTGGCATTGACTTACGTGGAATGTAACATCCACAACGTATTTCTTGGCAATATTAATGCAGTGGTTTGCCATCTCGTCTACCGTTAAATCAAACAAGAGCTACTCAGCTCAAATTGATTTAAATTTCTTGGTACCGTTAGTCCCAAATTATTAAAATAAAGATATATATGGACAAAATCACACAGATTGAGTTAGCCCCAAAGTAAGCTCGAGACTTGTGTTATGAGATACTAACTCAACGACTACTATATTCTATAACATAGTACATATATAGATGAACATTCAAGACCCAGGTCAATCTGCAAAAGATCATTTCCCATGTTGACCTGACCGGGGATCGAACCCGGCACCTCCAGCTAGCAGTCCGGCGTGATGACCATTAGGCCACGGAGGTCGTCAAGATACAGTACTTAGGTTATTGGGACTACAGTTCGATTATCTCGCGGACACGCGGCGGTCATAAACTCCTAAAGACCTATAAGGCTTCCATGAATTAAACACGTACACGTCATTGCGTCCACACGTTCTCTTTTTTACACGATATGGGAAAAAGAGACGACAGCATGTGGACGTAGTAACGTGCTATGTGTTTCTGTGTTTCGTGGTAGGCCTTCGATTTTTTCTGTAAGTGCTTATTTTGTGGCGAAAACTTTATGTTATGCATATATTGTAAAAGTAACGAAAGAATAGATATGGTTATTAAATATTATTCAAGATTGTGATTCACCAATGATTCAGATGCCATAAGACAAAAGAAAAATTACAGTGAATCATAACATAGCTTTGCGGTTATGATGTTATAATGCTGGCATTTTTTTTTTACCGCAAACATTAGCAATCCTGCCCTACTAATATTATATATGCGAACGTTTGTCAGGATGTATGTGTGTTTACTCTTTCACGCAAATTCTACTGGACAGATTTGTTATGAAATTTGGTAGACGAGTAAAATATAACCTGGAATAATACATAGGGTATTTTTTATCCCGAAATTTCCATGGGAGCGAGCGCCTGGGCGAAGCTAGTTAATAAAATGTTGACCTGAGCTCTCTATTTTTCCTTAAAACTTCCTCAGGGATCAGACTATCTATTACAAAAACCTGCATCAAAATCCGTTGTTTGGTTACTAGACTAGCATACATAGGGACAGACAGTGAGTGAATCTCTTGCATACAGCTTGCTACTGGAGTGGTATATACTCATTTTTGTTGACCTCTTCATAGTCGTATTCCTCATGACTATCGGGTCGTGGTCATTACATGGAATGAAACACACGTAACAACATTCTTAGCATTATTAATGGAGTGGTGGGGGTCTTAACCATTACACCACCACCGCTTTTTGTTGTCCAGCCAATCATAATTTGACTTATTTTTGATACATCGTTATAATTTCTCTTTATAGTTAACCTATCACTTCCCGCGCGGCCCGATGTTACTGAGTTGTCGTTCAATCGTTTCTATATTATCTCCAAGATGATATTATTTTGATATTTTTATTTAATAGATGTTTTATATTATTTATTGTAGTTATTTATACATAAGAGATATCGAAAAAAGTGTATTAAACGATTTTTTCACTTCGTGTTCTTCATCAGGCGGGAGCGTAGCAATATGGCAACCCCAAGAGCACGGTATGAAGTTCCTACGGTGAGTTACGTAGGAACTCTATACCTCGCTAGTGGTAATCACCGGTGTTTCCTCTTCTTCTCTCTTCCAGATCACCGTGGAGTCTTCTAAAAACTTCTTCACTAGTTAGAGCATTTCTTCTTATTTTCTTTTCAGTTCTTCTTCGATTTCTGGATTATCTCGTAAATTTTAATTTATTTTTGAATTTGATTACAATACAAACTTAATAATTTAAGTTTGTTTTTATTAACAAAAATATATGATCGAATAACATATACATATATTGTGCATATATCTTCCTTGTATTTGTTTTTTGCACAAAGAAGTTATTAGAAACAAAAGAATAAACTAAAACAGACAAGGTTTTGATTAAAATAAATACTTTAATAATAGAGTAGAGAAAAAAAATATTTTCCATCCTATTTAAAGTGCGAATAACATAACGAAACATGATACCCTTGCGAAAAAACAAATACGAATTCATAAAAAAAGAAAACTTAAGAATAGACATTTAAGCAAGGAAAAACAAAATGACACAGCAAACTAAAAGTATCAAATTAGGTAGTTAGTACTGCATTTTTTCACACGATTCGATATTCAAATTTAAAATGCAAAGATCACACAAAGGTACAGAAAGGTGAATTGGCATTACATTCCACGCTTCCAGATGGCAATGGTAGCACAATAATTAATTTTGTAGTTTGAAATTACCATATTTTATCCTAAAGAAGGGATTTGCTGTAAGCAGATAAGTTACCAACCCCTTAAAGGTACGGGTATGCAAATAAGTTTCGCCGTGGGAAGCAAATTTACATAAGAAATTCGAGTTAAGCACAACAACAAAATACAGTAGCGAATTTTATTATTATTTTCGGGAACAGGGTTTGAAGGTCAAGGATTTGCATATACAAGTATGGGATAATTCAATTCTAAGATTCAAAAACTCCGATCGGAGCGTATCGGGGAGTATTTTTTAGAATGGTTGAAATATAGTATTTGTGTCAATAACTAACATTTTAGTGTCAATCAAGTTTCTGCTAAATACTAGCAGAAACTTGATTGGATTTTGTAATAGTTAAGTTACATTTTTTTTGTTTTTCTATGTACGTGTAACTGTTTATTTCCCAAATAAAAAAAAAACAGAACTATAAAACAAAGGGATTTTTCTGTCAGGAAACTGTAATTCCAGATGTTTTCAAGACGTAAACTTACCTAAGTACTTAAAAAAACTGTTTTAAGAAAAAAAATCGCGCGTTTCCCCTAATTTCTGAAATTATGACATAAAAATATATTTCATATGTTCATATTTCGATAAAATAAATTATTATAATATTAATTTACTATAATAAATAACCTTCAATGAACAACCTATTATATAAAACATATGCTGTAGACTTGTTTTACTGCAAATTATCATATAATAGATTACTATTAGATAACAAATCATTAGACTAGTAAGCAGCAGGCCTATAGCCGCTCTAATAATAATGTTTATGAATTCATTATAAATTTATGCTCTTGATCTTGACATATTAATCAATAATAAAATTGAATGCGTTATATATATTTGTATATTTTTGTTTAGTCTTGAAAATAATTTAATAATAAAGTAATCCGCACGATTATGGCGATTTGGGGTCAATATTTTTATTTAAATCAATTTTACATTTATAAATTAAGTTTTAATTTTAGTTCCTGATTCATTACAAAACTATAGAAAAAAAATGTATGATAACAAGTTTATTTATAAATAAAAAATAGTTTTAAAACATACCATTTCTATGGTTGTTTTTAAAATAAATAAAATACGAGTATATAATATTTTTTTTCTAATTACATCTATATTTCAAGATCATCCATTTAATGACGTCATATTAAGCTAACTATTACATCTCACCAAACAACCGTCATTAATACTACTTACATATAATACCGGCGCTAATGTTTTATATATTAAATGTAGACTTAAAGCTAACTACACATGTTCTGTAAAGTTCAATTTTAATGAGCCGTAACACGTTCTTGACGTTGGACATGTCTGCCCCCTCTTTATAATTAGGACAGGAGTGCAGTGCCAACATTACAACATGAATTTATGTACCATGAATGAAGAAATGAAATTAAAAGGAAATGCCGACATATTTAAATTTAAAAAAAGAATAATCGATTCTCTAAGAACTAAAAATAATGGAAGGCTTTCGTCAAAAAATACCTACATTCGAATCGTTTCATCTGTTGACATATAATTGTATTACGAGTGTGACATACTTATAGGAAATATTTCAAATTATATTTAAAAAACGTTATAACAAACACAGTGGTATTTTCACAGTCCTAATCAAAAATAATTTTATGCTTTTTTTGAAATTTTTATTATTTTACTTCTCTTTGTCGTTAATTATTTATTTTTATTTTCAATACGTGTAGAATGAGTGACACAGAACGACCTCGATTTAAAATGATATTCGACGGAATTCCAGCAGTTAGTAAGATTTACCAAACCTTCTTCTTGACTAAGTTTCCAATAAGAAAAAAATTGTATGAGAAATTATTACCATAACAATGAAAATATATAACACAAATTTAAACTTTATCAAAAAATATTATACAAAAGTCAATATTTAGAAATAGGTATTACTAATATTCGTATTTTTCGCACACGTGAATTTCGGACGCAATTGTACAATTGTTAAAATGTTTACTACTATTTCTCTTTAGTTATTTATGTGCAAAATAAGATCTGCCTGGCGATATCGTTACATGAAGATGGCGGGCGAGAGACGAGTCAAACAAATCCCTCTCATTTTAAGGATTTGCTGTTGAAATTAGTTCGCAAATCTGAGGCTTACCCGGCCCCTGTTACAGATGTAGATGGGAAAGGGATGTAGATAAATAACCCTAGCCGGATTTGCGGCAGCATTTACGTTGCTTATTGTTTTCTTTGAAATTTTGAGTTAATAGGAAAATACCTAGTCTGCACAAAAATTCAAGGTTGTTATTGAACAGACCGTGGTCTGTCAGAAGCTGACCACGAGTGTTCTTAAATGTTTAAATTCAAAACTTATGTCAAAAAAGAAAAAAATGATTTATTTTTAATTTGATTTTAACGTTATATAAAGATATAAAGATCATCAGTCAGAAACATGGACCTATTCGTTCAAATTATGAATTTAGAATAACCAATAAATTATTTCCTAATTCTAATAAGAATTTCAGACTTATTCACATTCTTAAATCAATTAGACAAGTATTAAAACATTTATAAATTTACTCAAAACTTAATTAAACAATTCGAGTCCAAACACACAAATCCAGGTGAACAACATCACGCAGTATACGTGTGACACGTGCGAATGAAAGTTACCCGTAACGCGATTAAACCAATTTCCCTAGCCTAATTCCAGCTAAATATGTATGAACGTCTCAATCGAACAGCCACGCAACACACAATAAGTGCGGTTACACACGATACATAACATATAACTCAAGTAGCGAAAACGGATTCCTTAGAAACTTGATAAGTGAACGTTGCGTGCTAGCCACCAGTTTCCTCGTAGTCACTGACGCGACGCGAATGCCCAATAAATACGACTGACGCGTGAACACCGAGATTTGAATATTTAGACAACAGAAGTGGCGTATATCTGAAGGAAATAGGGGAAAGGGATGACTGCCACCGACGTGGACGCCAAAGATGCTGGATGCTAAAATATAATAGGAAATAAGAAGACGAGAAGTGGTGCAATGGCCTGCTCTATACATCGGAGTCTGGCCTGTACAAGGCTGTAGTGCTATCTCTTTCCAGGGCGTTCTTGGAATTCCAATGTCTAAGGGCGTTTGTGGAAAAAATATTTAAGTGTATTAATAGAAGTGTCGTATGTGCCTGCCATAATCCACATAAATTCCTTAGAACTAATTAAATTAACTAGCATTCAAATTATTTTTCGAAGATATCAGATAGCACTTCTATTTGTCTCATTACTTCAAATTCTGTGTGTAAACAATCTTCTATCTTTGAAAGCGTAGAGCCACTCCTTTTTCAGAATTCAAACTTGGAACGCACAGTCAGTACTGCCAAACAAATAGCCTTAAAAGCAACCTACTCACAATGCGACGAAGCGAGAATACTGCTCATGCGATTCGACTACGTAAATACTTTCTCACATACCACACATCACGAGTGCCTTAAAGATTAGGTGGAGTATTTTAATGCAGCGGATACAATACAAGCCATTTGCCAAGGAAAAAGTCGCCTCTGCCAAAAGCCATTGCATGAATGCGTACGTTTATGGCGACGACATTTCCCGCGCGTTCCATATTCAAATTTTATAGGCGCAATTAAAAACATTGTAGGGGCTAAATGCCCGGCTCTCCTTACATAGACAAAGATATTTTGCGTTTAAATAAAAATAAAAGAGAATAATTTGCGGCCAGTGCGAAGCGAGTTTCATTAATCGTATTCTTACACATGAAATACAATATTGCAACACGAACATTGAAAATGAAATAATACGTCGGGAACCCTCGTAGGGGCAAGCTAAGCGTTTTCTGTAATTATGTGTTAAGTTGCAGTTTAGACTCTCCGACTGCTTTGTTTCGCCTCGCCATTTTATTTTGAATTATGGCGCTGTTTCGTTCGAGAATGCACTTGCTATTTGTCGGGCCGCTAAAATGCAAACAGTCGTTTCAGGGAGGCGTTTAATGGCAGCATTTTAATGGCCATTTCGTACGTTATTTGTTACATTTATGGACGCTAATAAAAGTGTAAAGTATATAAATTATATTTTTGGATTTTTTTTTGGTCGACTCACGTTTCAGCTGTTATCCGCCAACTTTAACGTAGTCTCATTCACATTAAATATGTTATTTTTACTAAATTAATTTGTGAAATTATTCGCATTTGCTTTTTATTCATTTTCGTATAAATGTTTAGCTCCCCTACTATACAATCACTATCTACCAGAACATTTCTCATTTCAAGAGCATCGCATTGCGAGAGGGATCTACCAGACAGGAAATATACTATTATCAGTCCCTCCAACACACCAACACATAATACACACACGCATACCGTTCATATAGGGCGCGTACCCCACGAATTACCCCTGAGGGTAATTTTTACCCCATCATCGAACGTCGCCACCCACTCGACTCATCATTCGATATTTGAATTACTTATAAGCAAACGAAATTCGTTTTATTTTTATTTATTCACTTTTGCGGTCTCGCTGGCCACTTTTAACGTAATTATCTTGTTAACTACTTCTGCTTTTAGGTTTACTTAGTACATTTTGTAAAGAAATAATTACATTGTAATGATATAGCCTTTGGTTTGCTTTCGTATATATTTTTTATTTAAATAAAATTAATACCACAGACTATTAAAAAAATACAAGTAACGCGACTACAGATCTAGAGATAAAGTAGGCAGAGAAATATTTTTTAATTGGATCTGTTGTCTGTCCACAAAAAGATAAGGTTATTTATAGCACAGAATTAAAATGTTATGTATATTTTTGAAACACGCAGCACTTCTGATACACATATAATGAATACACTCAAGAGGTTTATTTCTTGCAATTTTTTTCATTATGAAATATAATTTAAAAGAAATAATGTTTTTGGTAGGTTTTGTACCGATACCAACCAGAGATGGGTTTACACCTGGGCATGAACTGGGTTGAACGTTTTTGCCCGGGCGTGAACCACATCCGATACCAACACCATAATTGTTTCTACCCATGATGATTGCTCAGTTTATTCGCTTTTTCGAAGTTGCACTTAATTTAGTTTCGTGGGGTCGCGTGTGTTGTTGATTTGTGGTGCAAGTTCCATTATATGAACAATAAAAAACAAATAAGATTTGAGCCAATTTATTTAACTACTCGTGTTATAAGAATAATGAATAAAAAAATGCGGCTCATTTTACAAAGAAAACCTTAGATATATATCTATTTTATAGTAAATATAAAAATCTAAATGCTTTTATAATTATTTAAAAAGTTTTCTACGGCAACTGCTATTAGACATATCATAAACAAAACGAAAAATATCACAAACAATTTCAAAACTCCATATTCGTTGCCCACACATCGATCTAAACGCCTAAAGGGGAAAACTACGCCAATAAATTAGATTCAATATTCGTTGATTAACGCTATCCTTCTCGCACCTATACTGTTAGAATAAGTTAGAATATTTGTCCGTGTGTGTACATTCGCACACACGCTAACACACACTGCTAATTTGTTTTGACATATTTAAACGAACGACCACCTTTCCCGCCTACAAGTTGCGTTCGAAATTTGAAGGGGTTTCGAAATTCGAAATTGTAAAAAAAATAGTTGTTACCATCAATGATACAGAGTCCAAATTCGCCTCGAATTTTTGAATTTCGAAGAGATCATTCCGTTTTATTGTTGAGCGTACGCGATTGAGTTCTCGCATATCTATTATATTCTGGCCAGACCCTTTTAGATTTTTTTTTGCCCTTTGTAGTTGAATTCGCGCAATGTTCCTCTACAACGCGTGCCGTTTGAGATATTGCTTCATATCATAAAAAAATCTTTTGGTAGCGATCAAAGGTACACCTTTTTGTAACAAAAATATTTTGTTTAGTATTCATAACCACAGAGCACGGTGCATTGACTCAAAGATGACGCTAGCCTTTGTTTTGGAGTTAACCTCTAATTATGCACGTATAGTATTTTACACGTATAGAGGTTTCGTGCAGACGGCAATACGTGTCATTAGCGAGTCCAATAGACGTCGACTAATTATTACAAAATACGTAACACCAGGGTTCCCGGGGCACAATGCACAAAGACATCTATTGTGTAATCCAACAATGGAGTGACTCACTCCTGACGGTCAGAAAGACAATGAGACCACGCTCTTCTAGGGCCCGTATAAAGCCGATATGCATAACGGATATCGGGGACACTAAAAACTAAAATATCAATAACCACTACAATTACAATATAAAAACGTTGAATAACCTCACCGCAAAGCACACAGCGCATCGGGGTCGGCAACCTGAAACAAAAGAGTTTATAAAATAAGTATCGTCATCAAGAATTGAATGCAACCGAAAAATAATATAATTTAAGAACGCATCCCGGCCGCAATAGCAGCCAGTGAATGGCGCACAGAAAAAAAAGAAAATCAATCGCTCGGAAAGAAAACCCATCAATCAGCGCAGTCATAATGCAACATTTCAATGTGGAATGATTTTTTGTTTGCAGTTCAAAACCCGCACGACCTTGCCTCGGTCAACCGCGCGCGTTTTATCCTAGCCGAAATATTGTTTCTGAACCACAATGTTTTTGTAACTAGTTTTTGTGGCACTAATTTTACAATGGCATAGTTATTTACATGTAGCTAACGATGTAACAATGTTTGACACGCAATGTGGAGCGGTGACCGTACACTGTACAGATGTTCAGGTTCTCGCGTGAATGTCAAACCTCTCGTTCAAGGTTAACTGAAGAACGAGTATAAATGGTTTAACAAGTTACAGTAAACAATTTGCTGGGACCCGCGAATTAAGGTTTATTATTTAGTTTTTATTTGATGCTAATGCATGCTCGATGCGATGTGTCACTAGCCAGTCACACTGCGCGGTGTTCGCACGGAAAGTGAAAAATGACGATTTGTATTTGGAATGGAATGGCCGATTGAAAGAACGAATCATTTTTTTTCTTTTAAAAGTTCTTTACATGAGTCAGTCAGTGTATGTATTATATTATGATACTGGCTGTTTTTGCGTCGAGGATGAATTTGCGATATTTTTTGCAGTTGAAGCAATGGCCGCCACGACCTGCATGACCTGGCTCTTTGTTGAGTATATCCTTTATCATTTTTGTGTACAAATTGCCCGATGTAAATAAATGAGCCACGTCGAGGGATCGTTGTCTCGATAAAGTGTCTCGAATCGGAACGAACTCGATAAAAAACCTGATATTAAATTCGTCAGGGAAAAATGATTTTGTGCCTTCGTTAGTCAGAAGGCGTGGTTGAATCATCAGTTTTGTTAAACCGGTCTATTTTTATGTTATTTTTACTATTTGAATAAGAAAATAAGATTTTTGACATAGACATTTTATGACTTTGTGACAGACAAATATAAATTATGATATTTTTTATTATCAAAAAGTTATTTTTGCGGTCATTGAATAGAGTAGCACATTATTTTTTGTGGCATATTTATTTCTGGCACTCTGGCATAGTCGTATACTACGAAAGCAAAGTTTAGCATTGATATCAGATTTTTTGACTTTGCTGCTCTATTATAAAGTCCACTTTTTAAACCTTTAATTTTGGGTCATCGTATAAAATTTTATGACCAGATAGTTATCGTACCTAAATTACAATTTAATTAACCGTTTCGACCCGTTTGGAAATTTCCGAAGAATTTTATCTCGAAATACGTAGTTAATGGACAGTGGGGTCTAAAGATAAACTAATAGGCGAAGCACTTTCAAAATAGTCACGAATATCGTTGCCTATCTGTAATGCCGTTACCGACAATATTAGTAAGCGATTTGATAACATTAAATACTTGGAATGGTGCAATAGTTAAAGTCATAAATTGTTTTTATGAAAATGTAAAGAAGTTGTTTGTTATTTGTCACGTTTTTCATCTTATTTCCCTCGAGGACAATTTTCCGCAGTTGGGCCTCTTGTCAAGGCCCTTTCTGCATGCGGAGTCTAAGCCGCTGATAATTCCAGCCAGCCCAGCTCCTTCTGGAAGCGGAGCACCGCCGATGGTGTACGGCAGGCTTCGCTCATGGTCCCTGGATTTCCCAGGAACCTCTGTTGTTGATGACGCACGACATTACATCAACGTCTCATCCGACTCAACAGTTTTCCCACATTCATCCGATTTAATAATATCTGCTTTGCTCATCCCGCAGGACAATAATTTCAGGTACAATCTACTTCATGTTAAAGTGATTGCAACGGCAGCCATTTGTAATAAATTTGGATTGATTGTTGTAGTACAACTTTCGAGTACCTACATTAAAATATACTTCCACTATTAGCCATAACTGCTATGATAAGTCTATTTATTTATATATTCAATTACTAACATTATCCTTACAGTTTCACCCAATTCAATAGAATAGTTAGTTAATTAAAATAAATAAATATATTAGGACAAATCACACAGATTGAGCTAGCCCCAAAGTAAGTTCGAGACTTGTGTTATGGGATACTAACTCAACGATACTATATTTTATAACAAATACATATATAGATAAACATCCAAGACCCGGGCCAATCAGAAAAGGATCATTTTCCATCATGACCCGACCGGGGATCGAACCCGGGACCTCTCGGTTCAGTGGCAAGAACTTTACCACTGCGCCACCGAGGTCGTCAAATTAAATTAAGTACTATAATTTATTTTAATTACTGTTTTTAAATAATTCATATATCATTACATGTCGCAATATTTTGGCCACATAAAAATAAACCTGACCCCACTGTTAGCTACAACGTACTCGAAAAGACGAAGATTAAAAAAAAACAGTTGTTTACGTTCATAGTTATCATCTTCGAGTCCTCTCAGTGTATCTATTTGGATAGCGCCGATTTCAACAGCACCTAACTATTATATATATTGGAGTTGGATTGGAGTTAAAAAGTTAAAGTATATATACGTATTTAAATTTTTGTATAAAAAATGCTTCTTAGTGGTATGTGTGCTACTATTGAGCAGAGCTATTTAAATCGGCGCGCTGAGAGGAACTACCTCGGAATTTCAAGAGGCATTAAAAATGACTCGCGCTTAACCATTTTTTTTTTCTTTTGTGCGTAGATGTATCAACATCAAGAACCTGTTCTCGAATATTATTAGCGTAAATAAAATATCGATATGTGAAAATCGATACCGAGTTGTTATTCGAAATATTACATTGGGCTTCGAGAATGATATTTTAATATCGTCAAATAATTGTGAATCTTTTTAAGTTAATATTTCTGTGTGGAGTCTAAAATGTATTTTTGTTTCCTTAATTTTTTGTACCTTTGTACACGACTTGTAACAAAACAGGTAGATATGAATTGACATCTAACAATTAATATACTACATTTATACTATTATTATAAAGAGGTAAGCGTTTGTGACTTTGTATGTTTGAGGCGGGTAATCTCCGAAACTATCGATTTCAAAAATTCTTTCACTATTAGAAAGGTACTATCTAAGATTGCTATAGGCTATATTTAATCTCAAAATTCCCACGGGAGCGAAGCCCCGGGCAACATCTAGTATTGTAGGAAATTTTAGTGTAATCCAACTCTATATTATACTTATACGTAAGGTAGAGTTGCCAATCGCCATAATCGCCATTCATATGAGACAAGAAATTTAATATTTTACAAGCTTTTATAATACTTGGTTCGTATGTAATAGTATGATCTATAAGACATGTGTAAAAAAATCGATTCAACAAAGCGATCTTTCCTGACTGCTGGTAGTTTTTAGACATTTATACTAATACATATTATGTGTGTGTTTGTTGTTATTTCACGTCAAAACGGATCATTGGTTTGGGGTAATTGATATGGAGAGGACATAGGTCATTCTGCCGCGAGCGGAGCCGTGGACTACAACTAATATTATATAATTTAAAAGTAGATAAAAAAAGTAGGTAGGTATTAAAAAAATTTGGAGGTCTAATTTCCGAACAAATTAATTTTGTCTTAACGCCTACCGTAAATCTATATAGTCTCGTAACAATATTTACAATTGTTCAAGCTACATTTATCTCAGGGAAACCAGTATTACTAGCAACTTATAAACAAAATGTATTCCACGTAAACAAAGTTGGGAGATCCCACGGTGGCTGTATGGACCGTTTTTAAAATAAAACGGAAGTTTTTCCCTTTGTAAGACCGGTCTAGTAGCGAAGCAGGTGTCGTGGTATGGACTTATGCGAGATAGACGCAAGACACAGGTTTCTCGTCCGCACGTGTTTTTACGCGAGGAACACGCGAGGATTGATTTCATTTTCAAGTGTGGCCATAGGCGGTCATTCCCAATATTTTCCCAGTTTCTAAAAAAAAGGATTTTAAAATAAAAAAAATGGATTTACGCTGCGTTATTTGAGAAGAAACTGGGAAAAATACTGCGCGTAATTACGGGGTAAAGGCCGGAGCATGCAAGAACCTAAAAAAATTTAAGATTCAGCTTTGACTTTAAGCCTGCCTGTGTTAACTTTGGGAACGCTGTGCCTATCTGGCTGTCAAGGCTCTTAAACCCTTAGTCGCCTCATATGGTGGGAGAATAAGGAGGAGAATAGGACCACTATTTTAGCGGGAACCACACGCCGCAAAATCATATGTGGTACTTACAAGTGGACCAAAAAAATGTTCAAAACAAGCATCTGTTTAGTTTTATTTATTAATGGATTACAAAATGTGATATAAATATATGGATATCTACTTTAAAATGCTGCTATTAGTTACATAAAGCCATCACATTCATAGCAGGTAGATCATTCACACGTATTTCTCTGAAACATTTATCCCTTCTCTCCGCAGATATATGTCTTAACAACATAGGTATATGGTCGATAATTGCTTAAATACTATAAGGGCCATAAAGGATATATAATTTAAAACATATCAAAGAGCTGTGATTGTCTGTCCTCCGCAAAAACTAATCGAATTAACAGATATCTTGGATTCCTAGGAATTATAAGAGAAAAAAATGTAGAGTGATGATTTAAAAACTCTCATGATAATAAAACTATCATATTATATAATACTAGTGTTGCCTGCAACTCCACCCGCGGCAAAATGTAGCCTATTCATTCTAACTATCTATCTTCGAAATCAAATTTTTGTATATAATTAAGTTTCTCCGAAACTGCTCTATTATTTTGTGTGTTTTTTAGCAGATGAGGTAATGAGAGTCATTTTGACGACCTCGGTGGCGCAGTGATATTTTCTGATTGGCTCGGCTCTTGGATGTTTGGATTATCCAATCCAACAAAATATAGTATCGTTGAGTTAGTATCCAATAACACAAGTCTCGAACTTACTTTGGGGCTAGTTCAATCTGTGTGATTCCTAATATATTTATTATTTATTTATTTCGGAGTCAAAGGTCCATATATTTTTAATTTAGTTTTTTTCTTTGTCACTACTAACCCATCGATCGCGCATAATCGAGACACAGTATGTAAACAAATAGCGTCTGCCCGCGGCGTCGCGTTTATTCGAGACAAACATAATTTTCAAACAAATTTTCACCCAATATTTGTGGGTTGATTTTTGAAAAAAGTAGCCTAAGCATACCGAATTTCATCAAAATCGGTTCTGCGGTTTAGCGGTGAAAGTGAACAGACAGACAGACTTTCGCATTTTTATAATATTATAATATGGATGGTTTGACCGGCGCCTTTGCACATTAAAATACATTAAAAGCACAACCATCTATTACGTAGTCAGTTAAAATTAAAACAGACGTACCATCATACATTCTGTAATGACCATATTCTGATGACGTTAATTTTGAACTAAAAAAGTTAACCCTTCTCATGGTGATCATATTAAACTATACTATAACCAATTTTGAAAGCAAAATAAATAGGTTATACCCTATTTTGGGGTTGAAAAAGATAAAAAAAAAAGTAAAAGATACCTGCACTTAAACCCAAAAGGAATGGTCTTGTCAGTCGAAACGAACATAAGGCTTCGATACACCGAGATCGGAAATCGAGTGTTGACGTAAAAACTGCAAATAGCATTTAGTGTATAACTATTTTTATGAGCTAAGTTTAATTTAGTATATTTTAAATTTAGTGTAGTCTTGCTATTTGCATTTTTTTTGAGCTACGATTTCTAACAGTTTATGTTTTAAATTAAACTTTATTCTTTTATTAAAATATTATTTTAATTATTCTGATTTGTTATAGAATATTCGAAAACTAGCGGCTCGTCACGGGTTCGTTCGGGTAAAACCATTATAAAACGTAGTCTACGTTATTCTTGAAGGTTTCGTTCGTTTGTCGCTATGCCAAAATCCCCCAAAACAGGTCCAGGAGTTTATTCATCACAAACCGAAAAAAAAAACAAAAATACAAAACTTATGTGTAGGTATAATATTATTCTCTTTAGTATGAAAGTATGGACAAATTCGTCATGTATGGCTCAGTGTGTCTCCAACCTCGGCACATCAGTATCCCAACGTTTTAAAGGATCGTATTATTTACATTTTTTCGGCTCAAAAAGTTGGGACAAAAAAGTAAAGGATAAATTTGGGTTCACCAAATGTTCCGAGTAGACAGGTTGGTGATTCTCTATTTTTTATGGTTACTCGATTTCTGTAACACATTCGAAGCGATTTTTATCGACCCAGTTTCGAATCCAGTTTTTTTTTTTCGTAATTTGGTAAACACGAATTGGTTGCTCAGAAATCTGAGTGAAAAGTGATATACTATAATATATAATACTTATATTTTATTGATAAATTTAAGGAAAAACATAATAACACCGGCTTAGACTTATGAAATTATAAAAAAGTCCTACCACGTTACTCACAAACCAAAATCTTAAAGTTTTTGAGAAACGTTTTCAAAATAAATGAAATAACATTAACTAATAACAATATTTTGAAAACAGGAAATCAAAATTAAACGTGTATACAAAAATCGTGTCATTGGCCTTACAGCAAACATGTCAGAATCGCAAAACACGTGGAAATCTGCATATTGTTTTAATTAATTATCAAAAATCCAAGTTACTATTTTGTACAGCTTAATATTTTGTATCACCGTTGCCGTTATAAGAACATATTTTTATAAAAATATTTTGAACATTAATTTGTAAACATACTTACACTGTAACCTAAATAATATACAGATATTCATATACATAATATATAGATTTATATATACAGGTATTCCATCGTTCTCTATTTAAATTAATATTTTAACTTTTTTTTCAGTTTAAGTGTTGCTTTTTTATTTTAATTTCTCAATGTGTTATTGATTTAAAATAAATTTGTTTTGAATTTACATTTGTATATACGATCTCTGCAATCCCTTGTTCATTATACAACACAATCAAAACTTTGTAATTGACAAAATAAAAAGAACCAGACAAACCTGATTTAGTGTCACATCACGTTCATTAGCAATAACAGTACACAAACCGGCCAAAATTTCTTATTTTGAAGAGCCTCTCACGTTATAACTGTGAGTCCATGTAATGCGATGTCTGGAGCGATATGGTCAGAGCTGCACGTAGCCCATTTGTATACCAGTTTATCGTGGCATATCGTGAAAAATAACCCCAAAAGGAAAGATCAAAAGGCCTCGGAAAGCCGACAGTTTGAAAGTTAATGATCTTGCAAGATCGAAATCTTGCGCTCGGCATTTCCTCCAGGCATGCAAGTATCAATGACACAGTGCATCGCCAGTCAAGCAATAAACAAGATATTCGAACGAACGTAATTAGTATTGGATAAATTGACATCGATATCCGAATGAAAAATGGAAATACCTGATACTGCTGAGATATCCGAAACGGTTCTGATAAAAATTCCAATTCTTATTTTGTCAACTAATTGGTTAGCAATGCACAATTTGTAATTAATATATGCATTGACAGCGAAACGTTTAAAGATACTGGCCAGGTTGCGTTTGCGCATCGACAAAAAAAAGAATTTAAAAAAAAGGAAATCCAATATGGCGTCGCATCTATCAGCGGGGGAGCGATTAGTAGGTATACGTCGTCGTCATTCGCCCGCTCGCCACGCCTGCGTCATGATTGATCGGGGGAGAGGGTTAGCGTGACTACTATTTTTATTAATTTTATTCAGTTTAATTCGCCAAACTTGACAGTGGACACCCGCATCGATGTTGGATCAGGCATGCAATTAAAATTGATTCAGGCACAATTGTATTTATGTGATTAATTGATTGTGATCCCGCATTACAATTAATAACCTACACGGGAAATTTAATTTCAAAATAAGGAGTAAATACGATACCGATAGCCAATTAAGATTGGGTTCATTATAACTTGAAATTATTGAAGCTACAATATGAATCGCAATATGTCGGATTAAATGTTATTTAGATAGTAGATAAATAACTAAACTAGATATTTCATAATATACATTTCATTTCAAACAAAAAAACAAATAATTGATCATTTAGTTTTTTTTTTTATATTTAATATTACAAAGCTTCATTAGCCCTTAGACAGTGCACAAAAAGAAATTTTGTAACAAGATAAAGTAACGAGACAAGACAGAGAGGGATGAGTTCGACGAAGTGAGACGAAGAATTTTAAATAAGGAGAAGTGTGCTCTTCCACTGACTTTAATTATAAACTATAAAAATTTATTGAGGAAGCAACAGAATTAAAGGACTGAGAAATTCTTGGAATTTGACGCGAGAACACATGTAATGCCGCCATGTCACTAATGAGACGCCATGTTTGTAAACCAACTGTCAGTCCAGTACGAATTGTTCGAAATTTAAAATTATGAACTTTCAAAAAATTTACCGCTTATCACTTTTTTAGCTGGATGCTGTAATATTTATAGCTGGCACTGATAGAATTTTCTTATTCTAAAACCAAACTCAAACTGTTACTTTCTTGTTTTTTTTTTTTAATAATGGGCATATACTTTGCTATATATATATATATATATAACTAATCAAAATAAAGTATACTTACCATGAAACATTCGTTTCTGATGAAGTCTGTTCCGCTGTGTAATCACTGTCGTAAACATTTTATGGGCGTGTAAAACCGCGGTCCACTGCAGTGTATGTTAGCACTATATTTCAAAGGGTTCTCACCTAATTCAGCTAATGTTAATCAACGCCAAAGTTTATGAGGATGTTTGGTACTTCGTCACATAAAACTTAATCGTTTTCGATTGAATCTAATAGGTATACAGCAGTAGTCTGTCGCGTATCGCGTAAATTGATAAATATGTTGTCAATAGAGACGAATTTACAATGAATTTGATAGGCATTGTATGTAAGATGTTATTATAATTATCACCTACTAATAATTTAAGAATGTATATTCTTCAACTGGTCAATGTTCAAATTTATTTCATATCCACATTATCACTTCGCTAACACTGAAACGGTAGCACTGTGGTCACTTCGACCGTGCTGACACGTAACTGACTTGTTGAAAAAAAAAAAACTTAACCCTGCTAATGCGATACCCGGTTATAACTATGCAAGGATAGTACAATGAAATAATTTGCATGAGAATAGTACGGAACAGCTGTGTGCGCCATGTGTCGTAAGTACATTCGACTTTAAAACTGGAAACTCAGGCGCAGAATAAGCAATAAGTATAATATTCGATAGCACAATATGTTTTTATATCGATACGTATTATAATTCCTTAAGTCAGTTGCCTTGGTCGACGTGAAACAAGACCTAATTACAAAACAAAATTCTGATTTGTAAGTCATATCTCCTAGGCTGCGCTGAACTGAACTGGAAAAGGTTGACCTTGGACGGACACGGCAGAAGGACATCATCATGTTCCACCCACAATAATCACATATTGCGGAGATAGAGTCCAAGCAGTGCAGGTCTGTTAGTTAACTTACATCGGTTGTTCTACCAAATTGTATTGATTGTTATTTATTTATTTAAACACGGCCTAAAGACTGCTTTTAAATTGTCCAATTTAATAAAAAAAAATGTGTTCAGTATTTTTACAAAATTACATTTCGTTTTTGTATTTATGTCATATATCTGCATACTATTAATGAAGAAACTTTTTTTTTCACCAAAATGATATCACAGTGACAATTTTTATACTTAATTTATTTACTTGCTTTATCTTGCTTTACTTGTCAGGTTGTTTATGATAAATAATATTCATGTTATATGATATTTGAAGTGATTGTGTTATTTACACAAACGGATACCTACCTTGATAAAGAACGAATAATTAGAAGTTTTGACTACATTTTATCATATTCGACATATTAGTGCTACAATAACTTGGTCAACACACTCGTGTTATTACTTAATTTATTAATATTTAATTTTATAGTCAATCTTAAACAGATTCTTCCAAGAAAATCCTCTACACAAAATGATCTAAGTAATTTACAGAATACAAGAAATATAATTAACATTCATGACGATTAAAAACCTCACAAAAATTCGACGCATGCATTATTTTATATCTCACTATGGACATTTTTATGAGTCGTCGAAAAGATACGAAAAAAATTGCACACATTTTTTCCATCGAGATGTTGGTTATAATTACATAATTTGATGTCGGGTTTTCGAGAATCTCAGCAAAGGAAGACACTGCAATTTTGTACATTACAATGCATGAGTAACACTCACACACCCACACACATACAAAAACAAACATTACATTTAACGAGTTCATTGCACCCATCTAAAAATGTGTTAATATTAAAATACATTAATTTAAATAAACATTTTAAATATAAACTATGTCATTCAACTGATGTAACGTTCAACTGAAAATATTTCCAACAGAATGCAGTTTATTACTATAATCCAAAAATTTACGACCAACGAACCGACTTCTCAAACGATTCGTATCCTTACAACCGTGAATGCATTAGAATATTAAAAATATATCATAGACATGCTTCTCACATAAATTACAATCCATGCATGCATGCGTGTATGGGAATAACCTAAACAATGGAGTAAATCTTAATAAATGATCACATACAAAGTAGGGTCACAAGACATTTGAATCTCAACCCTTTCATATCGACACCTGGTCGAGGATACCCGGAGTCAAAAATTTCTTTTATCGCATTAGCATAATATTTATAATATTTACAATGGGATGCTTTATTCAAAGCAGTATTTCGGTGTATTTGATGCACGGTAGCGCTTTGTTGCGGAGATAAGGGGCACAATAGTGCACTTTGTGGTGGTTTGTAAGACGTTCTGTGAAAGGGCAGCATTGGTTGCAACTAACGAGCCGAGTTGAGCAAGTCAATATCAATTTAATGTTTATTCCAACTCGGAATACCGATATTATCGTTTAATCGCAGCTTTATATCTAAGTAATCGATTACCGTAATTTTATCATTAATTTTATGCTTCCAGGATTTATATCCTGTCTTTTGGAATCGTGTAGATACATTCTATTTGATAAATTCATTAACCAGTTGGCTCTCAAAACTCATTGTTCGAAATATGGGTGAGTAGAACAAAAACGAAAGTAATTTATCTTGGAGCGCATAATACGACCCCAAGTTAGCCGTTGCATCTTCCGATCCACTTTCGAAGACTCCAAAAAAATCCTTTTAACCTCACAATAGATAAAGGTCTTTTGTCTAGAAACCGTCAAATGATACGCATTAGTTTTTTTTTGTCGTGTTATGAATACATTTAAAACAGGAAGGATGTGAAAGTCGCGGGGTATTAAAACGCCGTATGGCGGTGAAGGGTTAGTAAGGGTGTGTTTAGACCGGCTGTTTTGTATAGAAAGTTCTTTAATAGTAGAAATATTACTTTGAGACTATAAATTATTTCAGCTATTATATTATTGGCGTCTAATTTTTCAACTTTCTAAGTATAATGTTTTACAATTGAACTTCTACCCGTAATACGGCTAGAAGTTCAATTGTAAATCATTATACTTAATACGATCCAAATATAAAATACTTTTATTGATATTAATTTAATTTAATGTACTACTCGTTGCATTAAATTAATATTAATAAAAAGTAATACTTTAAATATTGCTTCAACTCAATCAATCAAATTGATAGCAACCAACTTTCTTGGCTTTACTGATATGATATCTGAGCTGATTATTTAAAGTTATACTGAAATGCTGCTGATATCATCAATGTGATATGATGGCACGATATCGTATCAGCACGTATCGTATCAGTGACGGTATGTTATTATAATGATATGAGGTGATTATAAAATTTAAACAAAGGATTTCAATAGTTTATAACTATTGAAATCCTTTGTTTAAATTTTTTTCATACAGTTTTTTTATTTAAATATTTTTTTTAAAGTATAGAAAATTTATAATAAAAAAAAAACGAAATAAATATTGTATCATACCAATAATTTAAAAAAAATACGAACTAGTATCCTACCTATAATACAAATAGATACATTGTTTGAAATGGTTTAGCAAAATTGTAGGTCCCCTTGGTAATACGTTAAAGACATAAAGAGTCTAAACCGCGACCGATAGGGGAATTTCCTTCTTATAGCCCTTGATTTGACTGACATATTTCACGAACGAAATATACAGCTTCGATAAAGGCCGGACTCTATTCGAACCTTGTACTTATTAGTACAAGTGTACTGAATCCGAGCGCGCTTAACCGCTGAGTCAAGTCAAGCTAACAAAAATTGACGAAATTAACGTTCTATTTTGGGATGTTTAATTTTTTTGATCTTATTGCATTACGTAATTTAAAAAAAAATGCAAGTAGTTCGCGGTAACATTGCCAGTAAGTATAATATAAATTATTTTTTTACTTTTAAAATATTGTTTAATGGATGATTTCATTAAATATTTTTTTATTTTGCAACGCCATGACGAAATGTAGGAATTTATTGCGCACAGAAGTGCCACATAAAAGAAAATACAATTGTTTTACTACAATAATAAAATAAAATATACCTTATTCGCAGATTTTACTCGTTCTTATTCTGAAACAATAAAACGGACAATTATTGCTTATTCATGAATAATAATTAATTTATTAATAGGAACATGTTACTTAATTAAGTCAAGTACTTAGTCATATACATGCATGCACCAATATAATAAGAGTTTAAAAATAACTTTATTATATATGGAAATCAGTCGATATTACATTATGGAAATTGTTAATTAATAACTTTAAATTATTATTTTTAGGAGGTTAAAACGCGGGTGAATTTGCCGCTAAAGGCGCTGGCGTTGCGAAGGGTTTGTTATCAAACAAATTTTGATGTTTGTTGTAAATTATTCTTGTTTGTTGCTTATTTTTCCAATCATATGTACCAAACATTTTACTGATCGAAATTCAAGCGATAAAAACATTCAACGAGTTCAAAATGACAGCTGTCAACATGACCAATAAAGATAATTTTAAAAGATCGAGAAGCAAAGGAATAAATAGTTTATTATTTTAAATATAATTGGCTATGATCATTTTTATGCTTTTCTTTGTAGTAACAATAAATTTGAAAATATTCAATTACCAAGTTGCTTGGTTTATAATTTCCCAAAAATTATAATCATTTATCTAATGAATATGACATATATAAACACATAGTTTAAAACAAAGTGGCTTCCCGCTGTCGGTCTCTATAAATGCTTAGTTCTGTAAAACTACGCAACGGATTTTGAAGCGAGTATTTTTAATAGATAGTTTGTTTCAAGACGGAAGGTTTATGTGTCTAATTTATTATGGTTTTACCCGAGTAAAACCGGGACAGGCGGCTAGTCTAACTGATAAAAAGTATACAAAAAAAATACACATCAACAACATCATCAGGTAAAAATATCAGATAAAAAAAATTCACAATTAAAAAAATGTTTACTTTGCCAATTACAGTACTGGTTTTGGAGCATTTTCACTGATAACGCTAACAGATATCGTGACTCGATCACTTTGCGACATTTAGCAGCCACCTGCCTCGGTTTTATGTAACTTGTTAT
Organism: Plodia interpunctella; assembly: GCF_027563975.2. Classification (NCBI taxonomy): domain Eukaryota; kingdom Metazoa; phylum Arthropoda; class Insecta; order Lepidoptera; family Pyralidae; genus Plodia; species Plodia interpunctella. Next base: position 8,283,961 of record NC_071303.1, read on the forward strand.
TTTTTTAACCGTCCCAGTCTCAAACTTTATAAGATTTCGAAAGGATAACCATTTAAGGCGGTAAAAGTAATATTTTCAAGTCATCTTAAAATACAGTCGCGTAATCGATTTGGAACGTGAAATTTTTTCCTACCACACGTCATTCGAGTCACATACAGATAACATTTAATACATAATTTCTCAAATAAATGTTATATTAATCAATTTAGTCATAAAATTAATCAAACTTCGATGAAAATATGAGGTGCCATGCGATTTATTAAAAAATAAAAATTCCACATTTAAAAATCGAAATTCACGAATAAGCGTTGTAGTGTATACTAGTAAGTATGAGACGATGAGATGTAATTTATCAAGAAATTTATCACGACGAGGTGTCAACAAATCACATTCAACCATTTGTCTATGTCTAACTGGGCTTATCGTCTGCAAATATCTGTGTCGTTGAAGCCCATATATTATTTATTTATGCAAGAAATTTGCATCGACTTTTCAAGGGTTAAACGCGGTGAGTGGTGGCGTTGGAATCATTGCGCATGTGCTAATAATATTAGGGTATAGGTATTTTACTAGTGACTTCCTTCACTTTACTTGGTAGAAAATAGTTTAAAATTTGTTTTAATTTGATGTAGGTATAATTGTTTCTTTCGATCGAAAATGTATATTTTTCTATTTAAATATTTATAATGTTACTTGCAGCTGTTTTTGAATACAAGCCCAAAAATGTATGGAGTAAGGAGCCAATATTGACACAGTTTTTATGAGATATCTATTTTACAAAATCTGTAACTTGATGCTTGTTAGCAAAGTTTTGATTCCCTTAATTTGATGTTTAACATAATGAACGAACGAAGCAACACTGTAGCGGCTAAAATATCGGGTTTCTATGCTTCTTAGAACGGAACGTAAGAAGGGCTTTAAATATAGTTGTTGGTAAGTTGATATTATTTCAAACAACTAGGTACATGTTATTTTTAGAACAACATTATCCTTTTTAAATAAAAAAAAATAATCGATCTAATTTTAAAAATATGTTCTGGCCATCAACAATTTAGGACGTAATCATGTTTAAATTTAATTTAAAAATCATATTCTATACACTGGCAGCCAATAATAAAAAGAAATATAACAGAGTAATAAATAAACAATAGACCAGTACAAAGCTACTTGTGCTAACAAAGTAATGTCATCTTTTGTTGGTATGCTCTATGAATTTTTATTCAAAGTATTGTGTACGGGATTGTAATAAATTACGTAGTTACTTGTAGCGATATGTTTTGACAGCTGTAAATGATGTGTATGAAAAACACAAATACTAATAATAATACGAAAAATGTTTTAGGTAGGTAACTCTAATGTGTCAATTATGAAATTGTAATATGAATGACTTCAGACGATCGTATCACGCGATGGTGGAAAAAACAAGTTTATAGATTTTTTTTTAAATAATGTATTATGCACATTATTATAATTTCAAATTATTAATTTACACGCATTATTGCACATGTTGATGATACGACACAACTGACAGACACAGATACAAGTAAAGATACTCTATAGCATATGAAATTATTCACCATGGACTGCACAAAGTCTAAAAGTGAAACAAGATTTTTTTTATGAAATATTTATCATATTTCTCTTTGCGTAACCCGACAGATATATAGATAGTATAATTGCATATATATAGTAATACTCATAAAATAGAACATAGTACTTAATCTCAGTGGTAATCATAAAACTTAATCGAACTTAAAACCATTTGAGCCCAAGAAGATGATTATATCTGTAATGAGTATATTTTTACTATTATTATGATTGAACGGCTCATAAAGTACATAACAATTATTTCGTGACTCCTTCAAGGTATTCACGTGGCATGATGCAAACAGACCCTCTGATAAAAAAACAAGTATGTTGCAAGTTGCAATCAATAAAGGTCAAAAAATCATCAAATATCATTTGTAATTGTCATATTACGCCCTTGGGATAAAATTGAGGACAATTCGTAAGGCAATAAATATTAAATAACAATGTCAGACATTGTTATTATGAAGGTATGTCTTTGTTTAATTACCTGTCAAAATGTGTGATGTAACCTTTGAATAGAAACAATTAAAAATAAGAAAAATAATGTTATACAACCTATAACTTTTTTTAGTAAGAGCACTTGTTCTATTTTTTAAATTATACCCCCGACATTATGAATTTAACTTTTTTTTTTCTAAAAAAAAATAATAAAGCAATGTAATGTTGTTTTTTTCGAGACATTTTTTATAAACAGAATAACGAGTTTGAATTTGAGATAAGAACGACGACTCAAGGGGAAAAACAAAGGAAATCATATCGTTTAAAAATCTATGATATTGTGATGAAACAAAGAAAGAACATGATTTATAAAAATATTTCACATATAGACAATAGTTATCTATAACGTCTATGAGTGAAATATTTTTAAAAATTTCATCGTTAGAATTCGAAATTCGATTGTCACTGACGGATTAAAAAAAAATTTTGCTCTCCCCTAGTACTAAGATTCTATTCCATGTTGATAGCCTAGTACTTGAGTTTGTGTCTTCGTGTCATTTATTCTATTCTTAGCTGTGACAAAGTGACTCACGCCGACATATTTTGCTACGAGTGTGTTTATTGGTCAAACGGGAATTAAGGCATATGGTTATCTTTGGTCTCGACTGTATGACTTGTGGCTATTTGTGTTAATACAATAAATTAGGGCAAGTTAAACTAAGGTTTGGATTACTATACGCAGCGATGAAAATTATTATGAGTGTATTTTGAACCTCGCATAATAGCGTAAAGTATAGGATGAGAGTCCATTATATTCTGTTACTTGTCATTTCACTCGGTTTAGTGAAATGACAAGTGTCATTTCACTCTGTTGAGTGAAATAACAAGTGACAGAATTAAATGGAAGAAGTTGACATAAGTAATATGCCGACCCTACGTGAGTGGGAAAAAGGTTACGGAGAGGAGAAGAGGAACGGTTCTGAGCTGTCTAATTATGTCTGTCTTTTGTATTGCAAAAGCCAAACGGTTTTTTTTTACATAGATATTTGAATTGTCAATGTGGTGAGGTTATAAAATAATCTAAATATTTATTAAAGTTTGTTTTTAAATTTTGATTAATTTGTAATATGTATATACCTACTTGGTGAGAGTTTATTAATAATTAATATTCGCTCTAAGAACAGGTCTGGTTTGAAACAAGTTTCCTGCTACGCATTAGAACATATTAATTTTCCCAAAAGATTGCTCTCCCAGTCGTTCATATAATTACATAATCACTAAATTACATAATAGGTGTCTATTTATGTCTGCTAAGGTACAGGCGAGACGAAACTTTCTTCAAATTGTAAAAAATGTCAATTAATATTTTCCAATATAAAGCAAATTTATTTACAAGGAATGAAGGTGAATTACTTTTTTGATTATTATATAGGTGATTTATTTAAAGAAATCATAAAATAAATCAAAAAATTGAATCGTTTATTTCTTTCCAAAAATATAGGCTAACTTTATTTGAATGAATAAAGAATATATTTTTTAGAAAATGTTGTTTGTATAAGTAGTTTATCTATTTGGAGGGTGTAATTTTGTCCTATCTATGATAGAAATAAAACAATGCATACATATTCTTCATATAGGTACATAACGTCTTTACTCCTGAAAGCGAATTATATTTCACTATCCCATTGCACCTAGGTCTGGCCGCAGATACATGTGATACACGTAGGTGTTATTATAATGATGATGAAATTTAATGGTTTAGCCATTATAATTTCATCACCATCACCTAGATCTAACCAATCACATACAAGCTACACCAACAAACCAACCAACAAAGACTGGCTGCACCACAGTCTAGCCAGCTAAACCAAGGTCGCCGCACTTCGGGGCTCTTCGGTTAAATTATATACAACTGTCTTTTGCCCGTGGCTTACATACAAACTTTCAACCCCCATTAGATTTATTTGGGAATTGATTCTTGAAAGTTTTTATCAAAATCGGTTTAGCGATTTAGCTGTGAAAGCGGAACAGACAGACAGATTTATAATCGCATTTATAATATAAGTATAGTATGGACAAGAAAATAAATTTTGAAAATTAACACATTTTTGTAATCGACTGTACCAAACTAGATGTTGATAGGGGTAAATAGCATGTCATCATTCCTGACTCCGACACCTTATTAAATAGAGCAAGTATCTTGTTTCTAGGCATAATTTGTGCTATTAAGCCCCACTCACATGGAGCAAGTTCACTAACAAGTCAAGTAATAAATATACTTTGAAATACGATGAGTTTTACATTTTGGCTACGTCAGCACATTATTTTGTTCCAAATTTAATTTTCATTCAAAACATCTTTTCTTTATTGACATCTGCTATATGATACCTATTCAGACTTAACATAAACTGAACAATAAGTTATAATATTTAATATAAGTTACAAATATGGTTAATATTTAGACAAGTGTTAGTTGTCCTAGTAGTGGGGAGAGGCTGATGTTCTGAGATACAGGCTCTGCTTAGTTCAGATACCAGTCTCTCACAATCTTATCTTGTATTCATGATGATAATTGTATTAATTTTATTCAGGAACACTGGTAATTAATTTAATTGTTGTTGTTGTTGTATTAATTTTATTCAGGAACAGAAAGAGTGTGGGGATAAATAAAGATTTTTTGAAATTTTGAAAAAATTAAAGATTTTTGGAAATTTTGAAAAAAATTGAGTATAGTATAATGATGTCAAAGTCATTGAATGAAGGTAGTTATTAAACAGAATCTGTTTTAATTGCGCCATTAGACGGCTGAAGCTACAATTTTATGCGCATTTAGTTATCGAAATAACATAAAGATTTACTGCATTTAGATTAGTATTTACAAGGCTCGGTTAAAGTTATACCTGAGTTAATACAGCGTCTATAGTATTTTGACAATAACTCATTTGTATTTCTTGTAAAGCTTGATTTATTTCTTGATAACTAATGTCACCAACCACGTTGGGTCTCCGCTAATTTTGAAATTACATGAAACCTGACTAGGTAATGTTTAATTTGACTTGTGTAGTGTAGCGTTTATGAAAATCCGTTATGTAGATTTTATGTTATTACGTACAATCATACTCTTATACACATCGTCGTTAAGCTATTAAGGATGTTTATCTATATATGTATATGTTGTAGAATATAGCATCGTTGAGTTAGTATCCCATAACACAAGTCTCGAACTTACTTTGGGGCTAGCTCAATCTGTGTAATTTGTCCTAATATATTTATTAAGACGAATGTGTACAGTCAACAGCACATCAAGCTACCTTATTTCATTGCAAACTCGCCACTATTGCAGCGCCTTAGAGGTTCATGTGAGGACAATGGGGCTTAATATAACTAAGGCAATTTTAGGGCCAGACGACGTTTGTGGTACTTGTTGAATCAATAATAAATATATAGGGACAAATCACAGCGCCAAAGTACGCTTAAGACTTGTGTTATGGAACTCTAACGATATTATATTCTATAAGATATACATTTATATAGGTAGACATCTAGGATCCGAACCCGGGACCTTCAATTTATCATGAAATCAACGTTTATTTTGTTTGTGTGCATTATAACTGTATTATTCAAAACTAGACGTTGCCCGGGGCTTCGCTCCCGGAATTTCGAGATAAAATGTAGCCTGTATGTATAGCAATCTTGGATAATGTACCTTTCTAATGGTGAAATAATTTTTGAAATCGGTTCATTAGTTTCGGAGATCCTCAAACATATAAACTCACAAACGCTTACCTCTTTTTAATAATAGTGTAGATTAAAGACTCGAGTGGGTATTGAATCAACATTGCCATTGTAGAGAGAGTGGGTTCTACCCCCAATGTATGCTGAACCTTATTCTTTTTTGTTTCGTAGTTATTTATGTCCCACTGCTGGGCACACGCCTCCCCTAATTTCTTCCACGCCTTTGGTCTTTTCTCTCATTAAATTACATAACATATTTTGTTGACATATCGTAAACATCATACTATACATATAACGTTGATATTTGCAACAAAAACCAAGCTGTGTTACTTTCTAACAAATGCGAATAAACAATTCGAAAATAGTCCACGCGTGAAATATCAACACAGCACATCCAACCTACACAAGTTCCATGCAAATACGCCCTTATCACCGCGACATAGGGGTGAATTCAGGATATGATTTGAAGTCGACTGTACAGCATTATCTTGGCACGATTTGGCGTCAGTGCACTGACGATAATTAACAAGAAATAGTGACAACTGATTTAATGCTTTTAACTGTATAGAATACCTATCCCTCTCGTGTGAGAGTGATGTCCGTTCCATTCAAGGTTGTGACACCCCGAAGCCCTGGGACCACTTAAATATAATATAGAACTAATATATATAATATATATAACCTTAGGTTGGATGTGCTGAGTTGATATTTCACGCGTGGACTATTTTCAAATTGTTTATGCAAATGTTAAAAATAATTTTTAAAAATTTTTGTGCCGCTTGCTTGATACTTATTTACTTATTTGCATACTAGGAAATAGGTATGCTAACTAATATTATAAACGCGAAAGTGTGTGTGTTTGTTAGCTCTTCAAGATTTATCTACTCAATCAAACATCTTGGGCTTTTACATACGTGTTTAGTTTGAATTGCGGTGAAGGACATAGGGTACATTCTCATTCCGGCAAAATAATTACTATTGTGGGAAATTCAGACGGGTGGAGCCGCGGGCAGAAGCTAGTTTTTAAATAAAACAATGCTCAAAGATAAACAAATTAAACAGATGTCAAGGCTGACATACTTTGAAGACAAAAACAGTGATGTGAATACATAGTTTAAAACGAATCTTATCGTCCTGTAATGAATATTTCAACCATGAATAGCGAACGTCGCGTGAGAGAAGCAAGCGTAAACATATGCATATAAATTGCTTTTTAAAATTGTGGTCTAGATGTTAAATAATACGATAGGCACAAGTGTGTAACATTAAAATTTTATTTACAACTAGCGTTTTAGCTTTTGCCCGCGGCTTCGCCCGCGTGAATTTCATAACAAAATCTCAGCAATTTTTTCGCGTACTCTGTAAGACTGGTAAACATATATGATTCGAATTAGCATTTTTCTCATCTTAAGTTCAATTTTCTGTTTCTTGCTGCGTGTCTCGTGCCGCAAACTTGTCCAATCCCGCTTCTTGTTAAAGTAGATATCCCGTACCGTTTCCTACATATTATTCCATCATGTTTTTCGCAATGTGTCCCGTTCCGTTTCCCACAAAAAAAAATTAAAGTCAATTTTAATTTTCCCACAGGACCCTCCTTATTTTCCGGGATGAAATGTCTATAAGATGTTAACCCGGGATTCCGAGGAAATTTTGATTCATAATTAGTTTTTCAATTATCCTACGGGAACCTGACCATTTACCGAGATGAAATGTATCTAAGATGTTAACCCGATATATAAGGTACCTATATACCAAATGTCAAGCAAATCGGTCCAGTAGATTTCGAGTGATGCGCGTTCAGACAGACAGGCAGACAGACAAAAATTTCCAAAACTATATCTTCGTCATCTATATCAGTAACTAAGTATATACTCCATGAAGAATTAAAAAAATATATCCAACGTACAAATTTGGTCATTCTTCAATTTTATTATATTGTATTGATGATTTAAAAATGTAACTCGACCTGTGGTATGGTTTATGCCCAGTGGTCGGATTTTTCCCAAACTTTTTGGCAAAAACCCATCACTTTCGACTAGGATTCGTCGTGCCACATGCAATTGTATACCAATTTGACTCATGCACTACTTGCTTCCGGTAAAGGAAAACATAAGGAAACCTGCACACTGGTTGATTATTAACTTGTGTGTTAAACGGAGAAGGTAATGGCAAACCACTCCGTAAATAGTGCCAAGAAAGTTGTTGTATGTGTGTTTTATACCATATTTAAATAAACTAAAAAATTTAATCATTAATATTTCTGGCTTATGACGAAATAATAATTTTATTTACGCATGACAAATAATTACCTATAAATACAAAACGGGTATTATTTTCCATATAACTTAAAATTACGATTTTCCTTTATTTTCTTTTGTCACTTTACATACACTCATCAAAACTGGCAAGTTGTAAACGGACATGTCAGTTCAGTAAAATCGTAACATCAAAAGTATTAAAACGTAATTTGTTTACAACAAATCAAAAATTAAACGCTGTTAGAAGTAATTAATTTTTAGGGTTCGGTACCCTAAGGGTAAAACGGGATAAGACTAAAACTAAATTGTCACCAGGTATCTCATGTACCGTATTAGTCAGACTGTTGAAAGTTTCACTGATGATGTCGCTATAACATTATAGCAACAAAGACTAAAAAAAAACAGAATAAAATAAACATTTAAGTGGCATCACAGACAACGTCATTTATTGTCATTTTTATAGTTAACGGTACGGAACATTTTATCGCGAGTCCGACTCGCACTTGGCCGGTTTTTTATGAATCAACCAATTACTAAGGTAACGAAGCGGCGCAGACGCCGATATTTTGTAATACTTCCTATTGCCATAGGCTAAAGATAAGAGATGGCTATAAATAATAATTACCCCGGAATCGAATCAGGCGCACGTGGAGACTAACGACTGACCTGTCGCCCAAAGCGGGTGGGAATTAATAACGCGAACAACTCTGATTTATATCTTCACTAGCGGCCCGTTCCTGCTTCGCTCGGGTAATAACTTAATAAATTATACACCTAAACCTTCCTCAGGAATCACACTATTTATTTAAAAAACTCGCATCAAAATCCGTTCTGTAGTTTCAAAGATCTATGCATACATAGGGACAGACAGCGGAAAGCGACTTTGTTTTATACTATGTAGTGATAGTAATGGTCAAAAAAGACAAAAAGAGACAGAAAGAAAGAGTGAGAAATTTTTATAAATTTCTATTTCGAATCTTGAGACAATAGTTATTGTTGTCTTCGTATATAATAAAATATCACATAAGCAATAAACACGATTATCATATGTCACTCAAATTTATTTATTTATGTTATACAACATAACAGTGTAAATATAAAACTTACAAATAGGAAACTAAGTACAAAGGTACTATTTATTTCTATAGAAATTTCTTCCAGTAGACCCGCGAAAGAAGAATGGGAAAAAGAGGCATTGGCGTGCACAAAAAGGAAAATTACAATAAACTTATTATATATAATTAAACTTAAATAATTTATAGTATTATTTTGTTCTCATTAAACGCATTTTTTATACAGTGATTCGATTTTTAAAATGAATTGACGGAAAATCGTTAAAGCAATATGTTATAGATGAATAATTTTTGATATTTCGTGACAAGATCAAATTTTATGATAAAAATTGAGCTGAAAAATTGAAAGTGCTGTATTGTTGCATCAGAATTGATGATTAAGGATACTAACTACTAATTACGTTTTTGCATAGTTTTAATATGAATGGGATGTGTAAAAAACTTTGAATACATTTTTCCATTCATTATTGTAGAGTCCGGGGCTGATAAACCTGATCCTTCCGGTGTTATGAGTTAGTTAGGTGGAAGATTAGGTTTATCTATGCCCACTGTACATGATATGTGTCACTTATTTACAAACAATCGTAATATGAAAAAAAACAAAGAATTTATAAAAAGCTAATTGGGCCTAATGACATTCATCAATTTTCAATATTAATAAATAAATAACAATTTTAATACTCTACCAAGAAAGACAACTAAAAGTAACTAAAGTTCATGTTTTTATTTTATGTTACAATCAAAATTATTATTAATATTATTTTAAATATTTCTAATAAATTTTTTTGTCGCAGTACATTAGTATAAATTGAAATTTCTATAGAAAAACAATTGCCTCCAGCCAAGATATGGTCCAATATAAAAGTCACGACAAGCCTATAGTATGAAGAGTTATAAAAGGTAGCCCAGGGCCAAATCAAATTAATTCCACGTTTACAGACATGAAATAGCTGCTATTTTTCGTGTACACCCAAATTATTACATGATAAAAACTTATTACCACGTGTGGGCGTCTCATTGCATACTCAGAGTTGCTGGCCTTTATTACAAAATTACTTCACTAAAAAAGTAATAAGACGCATTCAAATTTCGAACGTACTCGATTTAAAGCAGATGTTTATTACGTCCCTGTCATTATCCAGTTATGGCGCGTGAAAGTGTCGATTCCGTTAGCTGTTTAAACTAATAAATAACGATTTCTAATAACAATGTTTGGCTCTTGTTTTTTGGTGTTATAACGGGAGATTAATTTACGTGACATTAGCGTGTTCTCGTTTTTGAATAACTTATAAATAGCAATTATCTATCGTGGCACGTATTATAGTATTGTTGATGACTGTTAAACACAGGTTTGCCCGAGCACTTCAAGTTATTGCTACTGACGACATTTTCCTTCATACTTGTGGCTGCAATAATAAATTCAAATAACTAGTTATATGGTCGCCATTACAACAGCCGGTATTTTATGTTGTTCGTTATTAAATTAATTTGTATCAATATGAAATGCCTGATTTTATGCGACTAATGTAGAGAATATATCATTTCTGCCTACGTACAAAAATTTTACATCAATAAATACTTAGTAAACACATGTGGCATAGCAACTGAGATAAGGCACAATAGCATCACACACATATAATAACAAAACTCAACTTGTTTTGTCTGATAAAATTAGCGTTTATTATCTACCACATAAAGAACACTGACAAAAAAAAAACTACCTCCGACAAAAACAACTCGGTAAGTTAAAGTTGAACATGATAATAGGTTCAAGATTACGTAATAAAGGTCACATACCTATTTTAAATGAAGAATAACATAATGATATTTTTAATATTTTTTGACCTTAACTATGTAGGCACAACACTATACGACACGCACACAACCGAAACTAAAAATCGATGTTACGTTTGACCTGTGTTGCTAGATTCTTGTTTTTATTTTAATACTAAATTTTGTGCATACTTCAATTTTTTTTTATTATTTTGTGTTAAAAATCTGAATAGAGAATTGAATGTTTCACTAGCTAGACGTTTCATTGTAGATTTTTTTTTTACATATTTGTACGTTTAGATAAGAAGTAGCATATTACATTCTAACAACATGATAAAACTCATGACTTATGATACCAGTGGTGTATCACTAACGCCAAGATCGACGTGTTGCTAAGTGATTTTTTTTTATTATATCATTTTAATATTTTGACAGTTCAAATAGCAAATTAACTGTAAAATATATTCTTTTAAGACACTTCCCTGCGCAATTTATATTAAAAGTGTTTTATACATATTTTTCCCGTTATAGAAAAAATGGGTCGAAGCAAAAAGTGGTCTTTTTTATTCACGTCTGTAAAAAGTTTATTCACAAAAAACCCCAACCTGCCATTCGGCACCGATTAAAGTGATCCTTTTTTTATTGATTTTTTAAAGACATTGTGAATTAGTGATGTGACTTTTGAATGAATTCCACCACCAATTTTTTTTGCCAAATAATTAATAGTTTAGACACATAACATGAAGTGTACCTTTTAATTTTAAAAAATGATAAAAACTTACCAGTTTATTTAATGTCATTTGTGGTGTGTTGATATTTTTGTTTTAAATTTTCGTTTAATTTCATTTAATTTTTCCCATATTTCATAATCACTGTAATTTGCGCTCTGTTTCGCTCCAATTTTCTGTCACTTGTCAAATATCACTATAATCTTCACAAAAATTTCACATTTTTATTTTATAAGTAGTTATCAGATTTTAATTATTTAAATTTGGATTTATATAAATCCAAAATTAATTCTTGAGAATAATTTTGATGATAGAGTTGGTAAATATGTCATCAGAGCATATTCGGAATGATCACTTTTCCAGGTGCACTATCATCTTGCGAAAAAAAAATAGTTGATGGTACAGTATGTTCCAAAAATTCTTATAAGAATTCCCAAAACGTCGAGAGCGCGCTGTAGTCGCAAGAGTATCGAAAAAAAAAAACAGTCGACGAAACGTGTACGCGCGCTGATCGTCGTCGCGAGAAGGGCGAAGCGCAACGCGCATCGTCGGTGCTCCGAACCAACGGATTGTGTAAACGCGAGCCACTCGCTTGGTTGGCGTCGGCGAGCGGGGGCGGCGCGGGGGAGGGTCGCTGGCTCTCTCGCACGCACACATCCACCCCACCGTACACAGCTCCCATCCATTACTAACGTTCCTATTTTGAATACACGACGCGCCAATCTAGCTCCTATGCGCTAGGTATACGACCTCGAGGGATGTGACGAGTGGAGCGCGACCGACATCAGATCGTGCGTGTAGAGCGAGAGGACCGAACATGCGCACGGGGGAGACAAGGACAGAACATTATCGGTAGTTTAGCCGCGTAACGCATGTGTGTCCTCTTCAAGTGTTCGCCGATGCAATAGTACCGTAGTGTCAGACTTTGTAAGAAGCAGATGAGTGCTTCGTCTTAAATTTTAATGAAAGGGATTCTGTTTGGCACTCTTTTCTCGCAGACTAATGGGATACTTTACAGCAACATATGGTATACAGTTGAGGCTCTCTTGTGTTCGAAATTGTTAATTGGTACACACGTAGTAAATGAGTCATTGAACGCCTCTGAAATTGTTTACTAATAGCGATGAATCACGATCTAAACTACACCAACCGAACGCCAATTTTGAATAAAATAAAGGAAAATATGGAAATGTTAGTGGTTTTTAAAAAGACTCTATCGAACTAGAAAGTAATCTAACGTAAGGCATGATTTGTATTGAAAAAGCAAACACGATGACAAAACTATATAATAATAGCTCTCTCAACGCAGCACTTAGTGACAGCACACACTTGGACCGACATTAGAAACGCATGTTTATCTACTAAAATGCAAAATATACACGTTATGTACATCTACGCTAAAATACACAATGATTCAATACAAATATAGGTATTTGACCAAAATCTTTGCTAGTGATAGCGTTTGCACTAAATTTGAGCTACTCATTAAGAAACGTGATAAAGCAGTGTATTTGACGTACGTAAGTACCAAAGCAAGCCAATGTGGTATCAGATGACTTGGGAATGGGCGCAACGAGCACTTCCAAAGAGTTTAAACACCTTTTTCGTGTAAACTATGCTTTGGTATTACGACCGTGGACAATGAGCTGGAGTGAAAACCGTTTACACAGTTGGTAATTGACGAACACGAACCTACGCTCTCACAAGCTGAGCCCACATTCGAAATTCGAAATTTGTTCGACAGAGGTTAATCAACCATTCGATTTAAACCAAGTTTGTGCGACTGGTCTTTATGTTCCAACGTTAAATGTCACATATCATGTAATTATGGTCGGTATTCAGAATTTATTTACGTCTGTTAAGTCGGACACAGGTGTTGTCGTCGACTAATTTGCCTCCTCTGGCCAGTTACTCATTGATTTATTCGTTTGGGACGAGCCTACAGTTGTTAAAGCTTAATTAACAGAGTATGCTGGAATTTCTCGAAAGTATACACCATAAAACTTTATATGTGACTTAACACAACCTGTGTTTTAATGCAAATCTAATCTAAAGTTTGATTTATTTGTTAAGACTTAACTTTTTAAATTTTAAATAAGAATGATTTCATAAGAAAGACATTTTAATTTTATAAAGACAGACACTTATATTATTATTATTATATGTTCTAAAATCATAGCAATCACTTTATTATGTACAACGTACAAACATACATAGGTACATTGCGCATTATTATTATGGTAAATTCTAATGAGACTATTCTTATTAGAATAAATGTTTATCACATCTAAATGTTTAAATTCCGTTTCTATAGAAAAAATATATTACACAACTCTTTTTTTTATAAGTTTCATTGAATCAATTGTCAGAGATCGGTAATAAAGCGAGTTAACTCCAATAAAATTAACGTATTTGCTAAGCAAAGTTATTCGTCCAATATTTTACAATGGTTATAAACTTTATATCGAAATTAAGATTAATTTTGCCTAAATATAATAATATTGATTGTATTCAATGTGTGAATAATTTATAGAACGGAGAAAAGTTCTTCATTTACAATTCTATTCATACTGATTTCTAAGTTATTAATTTCAAATACGGACAAGAAAATTCAATTCTTGAGGGTGACGCGTCAACTACCCATTTTTTTCACACATACGAGTATTTTTTTCTATAATATATATCTCATGTTGTATATATTCGACCACCACAAACGTAGAGCAAGAGCTATGTGATTTTTTCTAAATATCTGTAAATTTTGATATTTTGTTAATATCAAAATCTACAGATATTTAGATAAATATATAATTTTTAAGTTTCAGTATATAGATGATTATGTTAAAAATATTCATTTGATTACTTACCTATAGAAATTCCAGTTATGAAGATCTTTATTAGCCTTCTATTTATTTATTTATCTATAGTTACTTTAACAGTTGTTTGTCGTCCCACTAAGTACGGTAATAATAAAATTAAAATAATCCAATTTAAGGTATCAAAGAATACAGTATCCAATACTTTGTCTGAAATGTTGTTGAAGGTTTTAAAATGATAACACTTATTGTCACCTGTTATCATCGTTATCATAAAGATACGGCCGACTTTGACATTCGTCGTGATAAAAAAAAAAACACTTCAACCCACCTTGCTTAATTTTCTTTGAATTTATGTAATTCATAATTTCTTTTTGTAAACTTATTTCGATTTTTCCGTTTAGTAATTTCTTTTTGTGATAAATGATTTGACACTTCTTTTTTGGTTCAATAAAAATAACTGTTTCAAATTTAACACTATTTTCGTTTTTTTTATGTTATTTTTTTTATGTCAAAGCAGTTTTTGACATGCCAAATACATAATTAAGAAAGTCAGTAGGTACTTCTACTTTATTTTACTTTCAGTTATTACAGTCAAATTATGATTACGATGTGAGAGTTGCATGCCAATATCCCTAAGTAATAAAAATGTATCATATTACTATACTCTATATGGTACTTCAAAGTATTTTTATCAAAAAATCACACGTACCTAAAGCATTCCTCAGCTTCTCTTCGTATTTAAGGAGTGATTATTTATGAATCTTGCACTATTTAATTCACAATTACAAAAAAAAGTACCTACTAACATTTCACTGTAAATTTATGCATCAACACAAAAATATTTCGCCGAAACCGTACTGGTATAAACAATTTGAGCGGGAAAACAGCCGAGTCATCCGTTGTATCGATATCGAACAAACAGAGAAACAGCACTGGCTGTTTTTTTTTCTCGAATACAAAACTCGTTCAAATTCGCCAATATCACTCGCTAATTTTATTATTTTTCTTTTTTTTTTTTAATCAAGAACGCACTCACGAAATATTTGAATTTTCGAATTTGCCGTCACTGGGCGCGCTCAATACTCTTCGCGAGTACAAAGAATCGGTCATCACCCGCAATAATTAGCAGTTATTGTTTTTGTTGGTCGCACAGTGGCGACCGCTCGCGGCGCAACGTGGCACTGCAACTCGTCACATAATACTACCAATACTAACCTCTCTTTTTCCCCTTTACTTCCGCACCGGCTCTTGGCCGACGGCGCAGGCGCCCCCGATATTTTTTAAACCGCGCCCATGACTATAATTTCTATCGCGCACCTTTAGTGAAAAACAGCTTTTTTCTGGCATTTTTTCGCCACGTCCCTTTCTAACGTCGACAGTCGCTAATTCGCCATCCCCCTCCATCTAACGGTGGTTGAGAGCCCCGTTCTAACGTTGGCACCAAAGGCGTCTTACCCTCTCTTTCTAGTGACGCCGCGACGCCGGTGACGCCAATTATTGTGCTATACTTTAGTGCCAAAACGCAATTGAAAAACTCACTACACTAATTTTCGACCTTGTGTATGTTTGTATAGAGTTCAAATATTTACGTGTCTATCGTAGTTACGACTTTCTTGTCTAATGCTAACAATGTAAAGTTCCGGCCATTTTTGCGATAAAAAAATCGCTTGCATGCAACTAACCACGCCTTGGTATAACACACATATTGCTGTCTATTTTACTCCTTTTTTATTTTTCACTTGCGTTCTCTTTCTATCACGCACACACCGAAGAGAGCCGAACGCTTCGGGACGCTCGGAGAAGCGCCATCTAGCGGTGAGTAGCGGAACTTTTAAGCAGTAAAAAGGGGTTCGAACTTTCTCTTCCGGGAGTAGCATGGGTGAAAGGGGTAGTTTTCGTTTTAACGAAATGTTTCGCGAGTTTTCCGTGCGCTAGTGGCGCCATCACGTTTCGACGAAGCAAGGCAAACTTATTCTAATAAATAATCAATTCTTGTTGAAACGATCGAGGAAAACTGTTTAGTGTCTATTTACAATTTAATCAAAACAGATTTAGCCGTGTATTAGCATTTTATTTGCAGTTTTATCGTTTTTGCCGGCAGGGGCGCTGAGCCGGTCTCGGCCGGGGATTACGGGATTTATAGAAAAACTTGCCGTTTTAATGACTGCCTAGTAGAGCCGTAATATAAACAACCTCTTGGGAAAGTTTAAACGATAGTTTTTTGGCGGCAGTGTTTGAAGTTCTTTTTTAGTAATAAAATTATATTTTTAATTGCAATTTTTTATACATATCATAAGTTATTTATTCTTTTAGCGTCGGTATATTGATGAACAATGTTAAACAATTGATAATAATACATTAAGTTTCGGTTAGTCAATTTGATCATAGTAGAAAGTCTGTTGAATAAAATTTTGACATTTATAAGACTAATGCCGGTACGCGAATGAATGCGTGGTTTGTATGAGAGCTTTCATTTACCGCAATGAAAAACCAGTAATGTACACCGAATCGCCAAAGTTTCACAAACTGTTTATCGATAGTGTATAGGTACCCGACATAAGGTATCATTTTGCGTGCCTTCAGACTTCATGTCAGTAACATAAGGTGTTCAACACAGCGTGTTACGAAATAGGTACTATAGAACATTTTGTCTCTCTTCTTAAAAACACATTATTGACAACGTGTGCCAAAGACGTGTCGAAGATGCAAAAAGCATGTGTTATATAACATTTTATAACATGCTACGTGGGAGCTATACCATTGTCAATGTCTGCGTAGGTATAAAGCTTTTTCTGTCTTCCACATAACGATTTCTTGGTAATCCTATTGAAATGGTTTGCCATTTCTATAACATATTATTCACCTCCGCATGTTCCAGGTTTTGTTCGTGGCTGTGAAGGCTTGAAGCCCGGGGCGTCAGCTTAAAAAAATATTCTTAAAATTTTAAAGATTCGACTGTGATATTACAACCGGCCATCGGAACCACTACGGTGAACTACGGTGCCACGTATACAGACAGACACACTTAGCGGTCAAACTTAAAACACCCCACTTTTTGCGTCGGGGGTTAAAAATTGTGACAGGTTGGTATACAAACTGATGTGGCACGCTTAGGATTCGAACCTACAAATAAATAAATAAATAATATATAAATATTAGGACAAATCACACAGATTGAGCAAGCCCCAAAGTAAGTTCGAGACTTGTGTTATGGGATACTAACTCAACGATACCATATTTTATAACAAATACATATATAGATAAACAAGACCCGGGCAAATCAGAAAAAGATCATTTTCCATCATAATCCGACCGGAGATCGAACCCGGGACCTCTCGGTTCAGAGGCAAGCACTTTACTACTGCGACACCGAGGTCATCAAACTAGAACCTTACGATTACGCCAATCAACTAATAAATCCTATCTAACTCAGAAAGCCGGCTGCAAAGACCCAACTCCTGACAATGTGGCTTGATTTGTAAAACAATCTGTTATTTATCTGCTCAGGTAACCACGACACGACTTAGAACCCATTGAACCTTTTAGATTCGACCTGAAGGTAACAAACGGTGGTTGTGTAATGGTTAAGACGCCCGCCTGGATCGATTCGAACCTGGATCAAAAGGTCCCAGGTTCGAATCCTACTCGTGCCACATGAGTTTGTACACCAATCTGACTCATGTATAATAGTTTTCATCGACCACCACTTGCTTCCGGTGAAGGAAAACACCGTGAGGAAACCTGCACACTGGTTCATACTTATTAACTTGTGTGTGAAATGGAGAAGGCAATGGCAAACCACTCCATTAATAATGCCAAGATAGTTGTTGTGTGTGTTTTATTCCACGTAACAACCACGACCCTCAGCCATGAGGAATACAAACTATATAGAAGAAAGGTAACAACAAGTGTTTCTCCTACTCTTGCCTTCGCCTGTCCCAAGTTGCATTTGAGCTATAACGCCGCGAAATTAATCTATACTATTATTATAAAGACGACGACCTCGGTAGCGCAGTGGTAAAGTGCTTGCCTCTGAACCGAGAGGTCCCGGGTTCGAACCCCGGTCGGATCATGATGGAAAATGATCTTTTTTCTGATTAGCCCGGATCTTGGATGTTTATCTATATATGTATTTGTTATAAAATATAGTATCGTTCAGTTAGTATCCCATAACACAAGTCTCGAACTTACTTTGGGGCTAGCTCAATCTGTGCGATTTGCCTAATTATAAAAAAAAAAAATAAAGAGGTAAGCGTGAGCGTTAGTGAGTTTGTATGTTTCAGGCGAATACCTAATATCCGAAATTACCTAACTGATTTCAAAATTTCTTTCACCATAAGAAAGGTACATTATCCAAGATTGTTATAAATAGGCTATATTATATTTCAAAATTTCTATGACAGCAAAGCTCCGGGCAACATCTAGTGTAAACCTTTAAATTTGAAAATACGGCTGTAATTTTGCAACCAGACTTTGGTTAAACAATAATAAATAGGTAAAAGTGGCCTTTGCCCAGCAGTGGAGAAAAAGGCCTAAAATAAGGGCGAATCATGAAGGTCCAGTGAGTACAAAACCAACACCGGTTCTTGTCCAATTTAATTTCAATTGTCTTTATTAATAGTCCAACAACTGAAACTCGTTTTCGAAGTGATACATTTCAAATGTTTCTTGTAGCTATTAAAATTTACAAGACTTTGTTCCCTTCAATGATAGCCTAAAACCATTATAATACATCTATGTCTGAAACTTAGATCGACAAAATAGAAAAAATATGTTTAGAAAAAACTATTTGAATCACGGCTAAAGCTCTAAACATTTTTAATGAAATTTGTTACGAGAACACAAACTATTTTTTTTCCAAAATTCAATCCTCGATAACCTGCAATCGGGTATCTGACAGGGTAAAAATAAATTCATAAAGTGAGTGTCAATTAAGTAGTTAATCAACCGCAATATTTAAATGTAAAAAGTCTAAATGACTTTTTAGTTAATCAGTTTTACTTTTTACGGGATTTCATATATTTTTTGTTCTCATTCAAAGTGAATTTGAATTTTGACTCCAAAATCCGTCATACAAGCGCGAATTTTTTTTATTGTCATTTTTCTAAAGTATATCTAGTATAAGCGGTTTCTCGTATTTTATGAAAAATCGTGGGCAAAATAAATATGGAATGCAATCGAATTCCGTTCCAACCAACATGTTTTACCTATCAATGATTGATCAGTGTTTAATTGTGTAAAGGCTGCCTTCATCCAAGCCATTGAATTCTATTGTGTCAAATTTACGGCGGCGGGTACACACTCGGCGCATTCCTGCTCGAGTCATCATAACTCAATTGGTGAACTGGGATCTTGATTGCGATCGTACGGTCGGCAAACCAAGTAAATTATTTTCATACTTTCTTTCCTTTCGAGAGTATTGCCTACTTTTTCAACATTTTTTTTTCATCTGAGCGCTTTCCCGGTTGAGTTCGAGACTTGTGTTATGGGATACTAACTGAACGATACTATATTCTTCAGAAGTTCAGCCGTAGAGTACAGGGATCGCTACTTTTGGTTCACACGGTCGTCGGCATCCCTAGTTGTCAGTCCTTTGGTACGCAAATTGTCATTGGCTACATTAAGCGCGGTTCGCATATTCATTTGTTCTATACGTAATTTGCCGGTCTACGCCAGACGTGGCCGTACCAACGTAGGCGACACTCCTATGTCACGAATATTAAGACTGCCGCGAATGTGCGAGTCTTTTTATTTATTTCTATATTTAAGTTAGTTACATTATTTTTTATATGGTTACAAAAGCACTAACTACAAACACCTGTACATGTTTATACGTGGTAAGGTATTTAAATTTATACGATCTAACGACACACAAATTAACCTTCCTCTTATCACACTATCTAATGGTGAAAACCGCATAAAAATCCGTGCAGCAGTTTTTGAGTTTATCGCTAACAGAAAGACAGACGCGGTAGAAGACTGTTTTATAATATGTAAGGATAAGTATTGCCTGCTGACCGTACCGCAGTCAGTAACGAACGAGTCGCATGCCTTTCCGGATTCTATCGCGCAAATCTCGCTAACATTGAACGAATTTCAGATAACTGGACTATTGTCTCACTCGCACAAGTTACACCGCCAATGATCATAAACATTCGTTTCAATTTATTTATATTTATTATCTACAAAGTCTCGGATAACAAGTTTAGAGATAGTTGAAATTGTATAAACCGGAATAGATAATGTATAAAAGGAGACAATATCAGTAAATTATAACACCACATAGTGTGACATACTAACTATTTCCCGCGGCTTCGCACAGGTTCCCTACGGCAGAGGTATCTATATCATTCTCTGTACTTCAAACTACATGTACCTACGCAAAATTTGTTGAATAGATAAATCGTTAAGGTGTGACAAATAAACATAGTTTCGTATTTCTAATATTAGTTAGGATTAGAATACGTATAGAGAAGGTAATGACAAATCAATTCATTTATAGCCCCAAGAAAGTCGTTTTGTGTGTTTCATTCCACGTAATGACTAAGACTTTTTTGCCCGGCTTCGCGGCGATACAGCCCCGAACGAAACAGGGAACATCCGGAGATGAGAACACACAAGGAACTTTCTAGGAACGTATTTATCTCTTACGGGGTAGATAGAGTCGCGAGCCTCATTAGTTTATAATCTTCTCCCTTGATTGTAATTTACAATCTTGCCAGAAGAAAGGAGGGTTTGACCACAAACGTAGTCAGCTTTTTATGGTCTTATAGTGAATAACCTATTTTAAATGCGGTTGACTGCACCCAATATCATTGTAAACAACTGTAACTCAACTCGGCCGTGTTATAGCAATTTACATAAACACTTAATTCTCAATTTGATACGCAGCAACGAGCCCCAATTAAGACGAGGTGTCAATGACCCTAATCATTAATAAACTGCTTGTATTAGTCGGATTAATGTGACCCTAATTGCTAGTAATGGGTTAAACATAACGTCAGCTCTACACATCAGCCATGACCGCGGTAAAAGGCCACATTGCTGCGTTTGCCCTCTGTTGCGACGACGCAGTACGTCGTGGCTCCGTTGTTTTCTGTAGGGTTTTACATTAACCTTCAGGCGATTTGAATGAAATCTGACACCAGTGTTAGTAAGTTTCTGTTATATGAATTTAACTGTTAATATTCCTGCTTGGATTATCAAAACACCAGTTTAAATTTTAAAGTTAAATTATTTTAATAATCCTACGATAGATTTACGTATTTAAACCATAACGACATTGTAATCAATATAATCCATACTAGGTCAATACAATTACTTACTATTAAGCTAAATTATAGCCACTAATTCACAACCTTGAAACGAGCGAGTGAAATCTCGTCAACTACGGAATGTCATTAAATTCGTCACAACGAAGCGAAACTACATTATCTAGACACACGGAAAGACAAAACATATCCTTATTACAAAGTAAAATGGCTCAAAATTGAATAATTTTGTGAATTGTCCTGGCAATCCAATGTTTGTAACGTAATAGAGTAAATCTTGATTTCGTGATCTTGGTATTAGCACAGTAACATGAACTTAGAAGTAAGCCAACTTAAGCAGTCTGTTTGTAAGTACACATTAACTTCTACAAATGATATATTACTATGAATTATTTTATAAATATGTAAGTGGCATAAATCCGATGAAAGACAGGTCAAAAAACTGTACTCGACCAATCAGAATATGAAAGAGTAAACAAGCAAAAACGTCAAAACTTAAAATCGATTCGCGTTCGAATATCGATCGTTCCTAATTTGAATCACAGATATAGAAGAAATGAAATATGGTGGCGTGTGGTAACGCCCTAGAATACCCCTACCACTCTATATCCTCCCGTGGATGTCGTACGGGCTACTAAGGGACACATAGCCTGAATAGCTGATAGGCAACAATATCATTCTAAAAGAGAGTTGACGTCAGTTGTAAAATCTCAGCCAAATCTTCAAAATATTACTTTTATATTTTCAGCGAAACGTGGGCTTTGGGTGTCACAGCCAAAGAAAAAGAGAAAGAGAGAGAAAAAATTTAGGAATCATGTTGCCAGTGCGAAGTTTGTTACACAACAGTTAATTTCGAAAACTTAGAAATTATATTTCCATTACAGTTGACAGTTAGACCAAAATACAGTTGAACATGCGGTGTCAAAATCGCCAAACAAATAAAAAATCCGATTTCTGTGCTGAGGTATTAGGTATGGATTTAATAAGTACTTCGACCATGACCACTTATTCCATGATACCAACCTAACCCAATAAACGTACCTAATCCCTAATGGATTAGGTACGTTTATTGCGATTAGCAGTATTCAAAATCCGTTCCAAATATTCATTTTCAATTGCATCGTTTCACACTGGCTGGTTGTATACCATCGAATACACTCAAAGGAAATATTGACGACGGCGAATAATTAATTTTAATAGGAAACCCACTCAAAGAGGCGGCTTTATAAGCATCATACTTATGCTAAGTCGGTCAATACGTTTAGAATAGCTTCGGTCATCATACCTCCCACGTTGTAGGTAGTAATAATTATATCCTTACTAATATTGTAAAGGCGGTGGTGGTGTAATGGTTAAGACGCCCGCTTGTGAATCGAAAGTTCTCAGGTTCGAATCCTACTCGTGCCACATGAGTTTGTATACCAATCTGTATAGTAGTTTTCATCGACCACCACTTGCTTCCGGTGAAGGAAAACATCGCGAGGAAACCTGCACACGGGTTGATTATTATTAACTTGTGTGTGAAATGAAGAAGGCAATGACAAACCACTCCATTAATAATGCCAAGAAAGTTGTTGTGTGTATTTCATTCCACGTAACAAGTACGACCCTCAATCTTCTGGAAATTTTGCATACATGTAGTTTGAAGTGGGGCCAAGGACTTACCTTTCATCCCGAGAAAATAACTGCTCCCGTGGGAAATGTACGCAGGCGAAACACAGCTATTATATGTATAAGTACATATAAATATAAAACTTGATCTTGTATATATACAACATGTTTTTTTTTAAACTTACATACTAAAAATACAAAAAAGTCTTAATGTAAACAAGTTTGACTTGAGTTTGAGTTTCTTAATTCCGTGTGTAGAATAGAATGCAATTCAGAGTATTGCAACAAGTATATTTTATCGCGACATTCCCAAGTGAGCAAAGCTCCAGTGCGCAGCTTGTAAAGCACAAAATAACTGTAATATAAAAACATAAATAACATAGCATTTCAATCAATTAAATGTGCTTAGAATATAAAATGTGTAATGCATTGAGGGACGTCCGTCAGTTTGTCAGTCTTCTGAGAATAACACTATTACAGAATGAATTATGGCAGACAATATTAATGAGGACATAATATTATAATAATACTCGTAAGTCAAATGAAAAATTAATTGAATAAAAAATAATATTATTAATAAAAATACAGCTTTCGTTAATGACGACTTAACAATCATTTAAGCAACCACGATCGACACGGACACGGGCCAAACAGTTGATAGGAAATAATAGCATTCCCGAGGAGGGTGGACGTAAGACGGTCGGCCGGTTGTAAAATCACAGCTGAATGTAAAAAAAAAATAAGGTCGTGTTTTTACCCCGGGCTTCGCGGCTACACAACCCCGAACGCAATCGGAAACATGCAGAGATGAGTGAGAGAAACTTTTAAAAAATGCTATGCTATGCTATATAAGTGTGGTGTTATTCTGGTTATGCTTCTCTCTTATTTAGTAATTATTCTTGTTTCTTTCTCAGCTGTTGAGCGCCAGAGCCCAGGGTCCATTTTGCTACTTATTTGTTTCCATTTTGCACGGTGGTCGGTATTCCTATTTGTCAGATCACTGCCACGCACATAATTAAACCTTCACGGCACATTTTCGAATTTTCCTTAAAATTTATATGAAGTGGAAACCTGAAAGTTAATTACGCACGAGATTTAGTTCGTGTCGTTTCAAAACAATCCTTCAACAATCGTAAATAATTTAACTTCTAGGCCTAGCGTTGTCTGTGTCTAGGCATTCAGGCATTGACATTCTCATTTCGTATTCATTTGTTTAAATGACAGGCCTATTAGCATTCTAACAATCCGACATGCCTTTCTAGTTCTTATTTGCGACTTGGCCCAAATAAATCACAGGATAAATTCTTCGTTTGATAGCGAGTCCCATATTGAATTATTACATTTATTTACCTATATATACAGTTTTCACTTAAGTATCGCTATAAGTTTTTACATAGCAATATATTATTTTGTTTCTATGGTATATCAATATTTAATGATCATGGCTGCAAATATATAAATACATATGTCATTGTTATCACTTCTGCCGACTACTAATTTTCATACATAGATTTGCACTTGTCTTTATGAGGTGCTAAGGTCAACTGATCAGTTGTAATCTTACCATAATCAAGTTATATAATGTGTTATTGTGAATTTAATTTTACAAATAAATGTATTCTATTTAACTAATAGTTTATTGTAAAATATCATCATCATCATCGTCATCTGCAGCCCTCCATGGCCCACTGCTTTGCATGTAAAATATAACAAACTTTTTTCGTTTATGAATTAAAGTTTGTGATTTTTCATTTATTGTAATAGACGACAGACTGTACAATAAATAAAAAGAACTATGTTTTCATGTTGATGTGATTTAAATAGCATATCAGGTCTCCACAATAAAGGACTTAAATTTTAGGACACGTTATAAATACAATTTAAAACAATGACCTGGGTACAGTTATTTCGATTGTACCTATCTGTTGTTCACTCCTGACTATACTTTAGCTTGCATTTTACAAAATGTCAATTCTATACCCATACTCTTTACAGAATTTCTTGTCGATTACATGAATATTCACTTATTTACATGTATAAACTGACCTCTGTTAAATGTAAAAATTGGTGCTAAAAAACAGTCTTAGATGTGTAAGTGATAGTTCAAGTTTGCTTTTTACATTTAAATTATTATTGAATTATAATTAATTTATATTCCGTTATTAATTTAAGATTATCATCGCCATATAAGATTAAAATGAGTTCTAAAGTAATACCAAACCATTGTGGGATGGAACTTAATTCATCTGCACCCTTCTTTATATTATAGTCAGAGAGACAAGTGATGAAAATGTTAGACTTTTTGCTCCATGTCTAATTAATCGAAATTAAAAATATTTTTGTCTTTTATATAATTGATATTCACAACAACAATAGGTATTTTAAAATAGTATACAATTCAAATTCAAATTCAAAATTCTTTATTCAATTAAGGATGATAGGTATTTAGGTAATTTTTAACGTCAATAATTGATGTATATCACTTATTGACGTCAAAAATTACTTAAACTAAGTCTACTGCCGGCTTCCAAAGCAATAAAAACTAAATTAAAAATTTAAGAAACCCCCGACACCAAAGTTGCTGGCACTTTTCTGCTGGAAAGCTCATAATTCTCAAACGCCTGAACACAGATCAACCCAACATAACTAAGAACACTCTTGATTAAATTATCTTCGCGTTAGCGTTTATAATATTAGTATGAAAGTATTGTTGTTCATAACGTTTTGTTGTTAGTGCAAAAAAAAAAGTTTATGTATATAACATTTCATTAATTCGACAGGACATATCGCTCTCGACCTCCCCGACTATAAAGATGACTGGACACAAGACCATAAACGTTTAAATTGTAATGAGCTGCCTGCACTGATCTCAAGAATCATGCCATATTCATGTTCTGATCAGTATTGCAAGTAATTCTGTTTCTCATTCCTCATCAAAAATCTCTTAACTTTGCAGTGTCATCCGGGGCTGTGACGCCGCAAAGCCCGGTTAGCGTACAAATTTTGAACTTTAGCCATGGAAATGTCATTGTTGTCTGACAGCTGACAAGGCTGTGTTAGGACATACGCCTTTATACGTGATTTTAATGACTTTACTTAGACTTTGAAATTATAGGGCGGAACCATAACACATATTCTCTCATCAACAACAATGGTGCTTTGTTCACTACTGAGAGGAATATAATTACGCGGCTTTCGATAGTCACCATCTCCGAATTTAGTAATTTGTAACTACCTTGTATAATAGAAAAATGTAATACTTACTAATATCATCATTTTTAGTTTTCGCTCATAAAATAAGTTGATAAAAAGCCTGTTTTTCATATCATACAAATTGTATGATCAACAATAGTATAATAACATTAAAATAAAATATTTGTCCTTCATGTAAAACCGGTCAATTAAGACAAACTGCATGTGCAATCGTGTCATGATGTAGGAATGCAATAACAAGTAGTCTATGTGGGCAGATGGCCATTCTAGGAGCCGTTGAAGGTCTATGTTACATCTGTGTGTCGGTTTTGTTAACATTAAGTCGTAATCGTATCTCAGTGATTTTTTAATAGTTGGTTTGTCCATACGGGGTTACTTGATAAACACCAGGCCAGATTGTCGCAGGACAAGAATTTTATTTTCAATTATGACTTGTTTAATAAATCTAGGTGTTCTATATTTATACGTATATATAATAACTCTCGAATGACGACGGTCGGGCCTCAGAATCGGGCTGAAGGCATCATCAAAGTTTTGATTCGCGTGTCGTACGTGGATTCGATTAGCGTGCAAGAAAAGAAACTACTTAATACTCCATTCAGTAGAATGAAAAACGGTGAGATATCGACAATGATAACAATAGCTCGTACCTTTTGTTTTTAAGTTCAAACGCTATTATATATTTTCCATATCAATAAATCTTTTTATCGAGTGTGTTATTAATCTTACTGAGGTCAAATGTTATTCAAATCGTCTAAAGGCATTTAACATGACTTTTACGAACACCGCCATCTACCTAGTAGCTATAAACGCACACTCTACTGAATTTTACAATATGTCGATGAGCAGTTTATTCCTGATACTTTCTATCACCTAAAGTGGTGGTATATGATAATGTATATGAGTCAGACTGGTATAAAACAACATAATGTGGTACGCGTATTATTCGACCCTAGAAACAAAAAGAACTCAGAAAGGACAAGAGGCCTAACTGCGGCAAATAGTCCTCGAGGGGAGTAAGTAAGAAGTAAGTATTCGAACCTAGGACCAATCGATAGTAGACGGGTGACTTAATCACTGGACCACCACCGTTTCGCTTAATAAATATTAATGAGCCATTGTTTATATCATCTACCAGTTTCCTATCAATTAGATTGATGACTGTATACTACATAGTTGCAAAGAGAATGCGCATTTATATATCGATTGTTAAACGGGCGTTAACAGACTGACTCGTTGAGACAGATCGTTGCGTTGCGACGCGATGTAATGCGAAAATATCAACAACGATACGAGTATTCGTATCATATCTGTGTAATGTGCCTAAATCTTGATTAAGATGTATCAATTGTCTGAAAACTAGGGATGCCGATGACGAAAAAGTAGAAAGCAACAGAAAAAATGCTCAGATGAGATAGTCTAATAGGATATAGATAAATCCGTCTACATGGGGGACTCCACTCGAAAGCATATACAAGTTGATCATTCTACATCCTATTCTGTAATAAGCATAAACCAGATTTTTCAGTACACGTGCTATTATTTGTAAAAAGGACTGTGTTAACTGTCATCTAATCTGACATACGCAAATGAAATATCACTATAATTTAAATCTTCATGTATAAAATAACAATTTACACGTATTTTACTGTCGATTTAGACAGATAGTGATAAATAGTGACAGGTCTATCGACTTAGAACATCGAATCTAGAAATATATAATCTGTAAATGTATATCAGCTTACCGGATGAATTTATAGAATTACTGTAATTAAAAAATAAACAATAGTGGTTCCAGTACGGCTCCTTGCGGTATCCATTACTGCAGGATACTTTAAATGCAAAATTAATCACGTATAGCCGCTTGCATTATATTATTACATACACGTGCTGAGTATTTGTGACGTAGAATACAAATGACTCAAGTCCTTGTAAGACATAAGTACATTGTGCCTAGTCAACACGATCAAACGCTTGTGTTAGATTTGCACAAGATAATAAAAGGATGATAATTGATTTCATTAAATGTCGTGACTAGACTCGATTCAATGGAATTATGTAGTCATTTCTAAAAACTGGTTGAGCTAGACAGCTCTAATTGGTGTAAGAAGTCTAATAGGAAACTACGGTTTTTCCTGATTTTTCATAATCTGCTTACTTTTTTATATTGTTTAGTCTAGAAGATGGAAAATTAACGTTTAATTCGTTCGATTATAATTGATATTTGAGTTTGATAACCAACGTTTTACTATTAAATAATATAAAACAAACGTATTAAATAGGCATTCCACGATAATACTGTGATATAAAATATTATTAATTAATAAAGTCCTGAATTTAGTTAAAATAATAAAATAACTAATAAAAATTATAATATCAATAACTACAGTTAGTAATAAAACAATAAAAGTTTATAAATATATTAGTGAGCAGAATTTCTTTTTAGATGTTGCACTCGTTCACTGTAGATGTCGCTGCTGCAAATACAGAGAGCGACAGAAATGAGATGATACGTACAATAAAGGATTCCTGGGACTAACGCAAGCTAAATGTAAGCCTCACCGCGTAACATAGATGGCGCTATCGGTCCAGACTGTACCTGAAATAAATCAAATAAGATTGTTAAAAAGTTACTACTTACTAGATTAACTACTTTTTTTTATTGGAATAACAGTTATATTTACGGTATTCAGGTTTTTAAACATAATTTTCTAATATCCTCTAATTCACAACATAACTTCATGCGGCGTATCACACGAAACACAAAAGAAGTCATAACTGTGTTATTTTTAAAGGAATGTAAGATTGTGATTATATTTTGTATGATTTTCTTTTAATTTAGTTTAGGGATTTAGTGAAGAGAAAAATACAAATATTTTCTTTAAATGAACACTCTTCAGTACATGTTAATGCATTAACGTGCAATCTAAACTATTAAGAGTAGACATGAAATTTGGTACGTTTTTTGGGGAATGTAGATGAGGGATGTCTCGTACGAAGTAACGACCAAAGGCTAGTTAAATTATAATTTAATACTGATCAGTATGTACCTCGCACACTTCCTTCCAATACCAGCGACAGTCACTTAACTATTGACAATTTTATTTACGATGACTAATGCAGCGTCGCGCACGGCATGCGCGGCATATTAAAACAACTATTGCAATTAATTCTTGCGCAAGTATGGTTTAATAAAGGAAATCATTTTTAATACGTACAGCTATATTGTAATTTTGTTTTCAGCCTGTGGTCTTTAATATTCTTTTCATAACATGTCATACTTATGTAACTTTGGACTCAATATTTTTTTGATATTATTGTTATTATTAATGCGTTTTAGTGGATTGCAAATTAGATGTAGTATTTATAACTTTTATTACGGTTTTTTGTTATTTGGATTATGTGTGTGTGTGTGTGTGTGTGTAATAAAGATAAAATAGAGTTTTTTTTTTAATTTAATATCCTACATGTATTGTAAAATTAAGATTGTGGTGATAGTAAGTTATTTTATAAGTTGGTTGAATATAATCTGGGATGTCATAAAAGCCATAATTATGACAAATTAAATTAATTCATGGTAATGAAAAGCAATGATTAAATAAAATTAACGCCAAATTTGTCAAATTATGTTCCTTACATAAATATATTTTAAAAAAAATCAGATATTTGAAGTCTAACAATGAACAAGAACGTCTATTAGATTTGTACTCCTAACAAAAAAAATCTTATTAGACCAGCTGTCATTAAAAAAAAAACTAGAGGGGATCGATACATCCCCTCTACGAAAAAAAATCGATGGGCGTCAACGAAGCATGGTGGGGTGGCACCCTTGCGGGGTTAAAGTGTAACTGCAATTTTTTGGTTCAAAAATTACAGGCTGGTCATACGAAAACTTTTTTTAATAGTGGCAATTATGGAAATTGGTTTTTTTACTGTGGTAAGCGTGACCGGATATACTGCAGATAGTAGGTACTTATTTTTTTTTTAGTTATTTTTTATTGGTGCGGTGTGTAATTTGTCACTTTGTGATATTTTTTACTAATTTTTTATTTCATTTTTAAGGGCTTCAAACTTCGTGGAGATATTTTGACATGGCAATGAAGG
The DNA here is from genome assembly GCF_027563975.2 of Plodia interpunctella. NCBI lineage: Eukaryota > Metazoa > Arthropoda > Insecta > Lepidoptera > Pyralidae > Plodia > Plodia interpunctella. Next base: position 8,314,571 of record NC_071303.1, read on the forward strand.
CCATATTTTATTTCTGAGCAAAATGTATTTTTTATACTTTTATTATATACATTTTTTTTATATATTTTTTTTATCTTATCATCCAGTAGTTTAGTAAAAAAAAGTAGTCTAGTCAAGTACAGACATACATACATAGACAAAATTTTGTGGGGTATTTCTAGACACCATTAATTATCCTTGGTAACTTTCACGGCTGTACAACAAAGATATATTTTTACATAATTAAACAATTTTCTTAAAAAATCTTTAGATAAATTGGTGACTAGAAATATAAATACGCTTTCAAATCAGGCTAATAAATGACTTATAGTCATTATTATGTTCTAATGGATGCGAGCCAAATTTACATTGTGCCTACCTACAATCGTGTTGTGACTTGCGTGTATTTATGACTCTATTAAATCATAGACAACTATGTAAATTATAATCAAAAGGCAACGTCACTCATTGTTCTCGGTTTGTAATTTTAAATTGTATGTCCTTGTCAGTTTTTCGTTTAATATTGATTACAATTTTTAATTAATACCTCTAGAAATGGTTCATGATCTAAATACCTCTAGAAATGGTTAATGTTCATGGTCAAAAAGCCACAGCTTTGGAAAAGAAAAAGAAAAAAAATGAAATAGAATGCTCAGTAGTTAAGAGGTTCCTGGTTAGACAGGGGCGTGAGTTCCATTCCTGCTCGAGCCACGAGTCTACTTCTCAATATTTTAATTTAAAATGAAAGTAGTTACTTAAGATAAGTAGTTACCTAATCTAAACTAACCAAACCAATTTGAATATTGGAACCTAAAACGTTACAATCAAATTAAATGTATATATATAATGGTATATACAAAAAATTTATAAACGTCATAGAAAAATACATAACGGTAAAAAAAAAACAAATGCGAGTCTATAAAAACAGGCACAAAGTAAGATATGGGATTTTTTTATAGTTGATGTTACAGTCGCAACATAACCACATTATCTGTGAAAATTTCAACTGTATATTACGGTTCATGAGATACAGCCTGGTAACAAATGGACAGACAGACAGCGGAGTTTTAATAATAGGTTCCTGTTTTATGGACAGACAGACAGCGGAGTTTTAAAAATAGGTTCCCGTTTTACCCTTTGGGTACGGAACCTTAAATATAGATATTAAGTAGTAAATATATGAAGTATTTAATTAAAATTACTTATTTAGTTTTAACCTTAAGAACAATAACGCTAACGCATGACAACAAGGTAAATGAAACACAAAAAGGGCGGCACGAATTAGTATAGCTCATCGTACTGACTTTACCGTTTGTCGGTCAATGAACCTACTGAATTAATTATAATGTTAAATATTATGGTGACAAGAATTTTTATTACTAATAAAAAAATATTGACATCCCAACCCAACCGCAACGAATATTATTGCGTAGTGAATTCACATAATTTATTATAATTTGTTTCATGAAGATGTTTTATTTCCTAAATGTTAGTAGTTTGTAACTTTGAAATACACATATTATTTCTAGATTCGGATGATTAATCTAACGGGTCTAATAAAAATATGATAGCCTTTATGATGTATATTAAATTTGTGTATAATATTCACAGACTGAATATACTTATATAAGTCTGTGATAATCCTAATCCTACCTAATATAATAAATGCAAAAGTAAGTTTGTTTGTTACCTTTTCACAATTTACCTGCTCAACCAATCTTCTTGAAATTTTGCACACATGCAAGTTTGAAATACGGAGAAGGACATAGGGTACTTTTTGTCCTGAAATACCCACAGGAGCGAAGCCCCGGGGCTCAGCTAGTATTATTTATTTTAAATAGCATTTCTTTGTTTTACTAAGCTGCGATTTCAATAGTCTCTTCATTTTCCATGATAATATTATCTGACTAGACGGTTTACCCAAGATCGGCTTCTAACGAGGGAACTCTTCTATGACATCTGTCTGTTTCTCTGTCATATGTCATGCTTAGTAAAAACGATTGTCTCAGTAGTGAAATATCTGTAAAAAATAAAAAATCAAATAACACGTTTTTCAGATAGATTAATATAATAAACTATACACTTACGACCTGTATCACCACTTCTGATAATATCATATTGTAATCTGATAGATAAACTTAACCGTCAGATAAAATGCATAATGGCTATCAGCTACTTTAACAGAAAGCGGTCAAACAGGCCCTTAGTTTACGAATATTTTAATATCAAAAACACAACATCTTTTGAATTTATCACAAATATAAAACCATGTTTACACCGCCACCAACTTTATCCACGTGTGACGTTTTTATCTTTTTTTATTAAAAAAATATGATTCACGGTAAACACGAATGGTAGCCCTTGTCAATAAAGGGGCGGACAATGTATGTGGGTAGTTCCGTGTTTCGGGGTTCGTCTAAGTAGGGGGTGGACATCCCTGACATTGGTTTTATGTTGGCTACTTTGTGGATAATATGACTGATAGCGCTTTTGTAAATATAACTAGAAAAGTCTTTTAAAAATAGAATACTTACTAACTGAAACTAACACGGAACAACTAATTCATATGTACATTGTTTTTTTTTCTGTTACCGTGTGAAAATGGTTACTAATAATTTGTTATCTGTCAGTTTCAATTATACATAGCATAAATTGTTTTTATTTACCTTATAATAAATAAAAAAGTAATTAAAAATCTAAGTCTTTTTTTGGAGATATCGTACATTAATTGATTTTACAACAAAAATGACGATACATATTTTTTTAACACATTAAAAATACATTTGGCAAACATGTTAAAAACCGTTGGAACGGTGCTCATAAGCCAATAAATCACTCGAAAAATCAATAACCGTATTGATCCGATACCAGAATTGGACCCTCTACCCTTCTACTCTCGAATCCAACGACAATGTGGCACATTGTCAAAAAAAAAAAACAGAAATTTGCATCCCAAAGACTCAGATTTGCATATTGAGTTTCGGATTTTTATTTTTGCATAACAAAATGAACTATTGTGAAGGTACCCTAAGCTTACCTGGTTTCCGGGGCGTTACACAGGATGTTTCTAAAATTTGGTTTCGAGAAATATAGTTAGGATATATTTTTGTCAGTTATGATCTATCTAATCTTCGCATGTTCCGGTTGTATCCGGGACCATGACGTAACGAAGCCTGACGTTATTTTTAAAAATAGAAAAATAAACTTATAATTTTGAAGATCGTGCTGTGATATTGCAACCGGCCGCCTGCCTGATGTCGACCCTCTTTGGGAATGATATCGTTGCCTATTAGCTATCTTATTTTATGTGTCCTTTAGTCGCCTCATTCGACATTCACGGGAGTATACGCAGGTGGTCCAATCTAGGTTGGAACCACACGCCACATTTATTTTTGGTTTACTTAGAAAACTTTAAATCATTATTGTACTGATATAGGTACATCATACCTGTACAAAAAAACTTTTGTTTTTTCAGTTCAATTTTTAATGAATTCTTCTCGTATCACCGACGCAATACTGTACTTTTATTCTACCTCCTTACATTGCAATAGTTCGTTCATTCAATGAACCCTTAACGAACGACATATGCAAATATAAATCATTCTATCACAATGCTGCTCAGGTGCTGAGATGTCACAATGGAGGAAAAAACCGATTTCTCATTATAGTAGGGGCTCGAAAGTAGTCTATTTAATATGCGTGTGAATATTTGTGCTATTGTTGACTAAGAAAGTTTTTTGTGCACTCTTGTACGGTTTATGTCATTGTGTTAATAAAATCAAATTATTATATGGCGGTTTTTGCGGTAATTTTTAGTGTGAACTATGCTTTATTGGGTATTGTTAAATCATTATGTGTGTATCTAAATCTGTTTTGTATGTGTGTGTACTTGTAGAAGTAATTAAAGTAGCCGAAATGGTTTAGGGCAATTTAATATGTGAATAATTTGGGTCATAAAAATATTATAGAGTCGATTAGAAAAATATCACTTTTTACAACTTTTTAAGTACACAAAATTACCAGAATACTATTAACGAAAAAAAAATTAGTTTATCAGGATTTAAGTATAATTTTATTTGTACATGTTATTTGATATCTACAAAACACAGTATAATCAAGCATATCAAAAGTATCTCACGGAACTGAATCGATGAATCGATTTTAATTTTGAATAATCGACTATCTCCCATAAATTTTATAGAGCAGTACCGGATTCACTTTCTACGCAGGTGTGTAAGATGCCACCCTTCCGAAAGGGTTGTCTGACAATAGAAAAAAGAAAAAAAAACAGACAAACATCCTTTTGTTAAATCTCAGGTGGGCAACCCTATAATTACGTGTTTTTTACAGGTTGCGTTATGGAGAAAGTGATCTAGATTTTTTTCGTGGCAATTTGAGGTTAAAAAAAGAAACAGATGAGAATCTAATTAAGCTGTGGTTATGTTCGTAATTCGAAATTTGTGATTTTAATTTGAGGTAAATTTTATTTTGTTGAGGGCCAAAGACGAAAGATTACCCTGACATGTAAAAAATGGTTGCAGTTTTGTCATATAGTAGTAATTTTAGTTCTTTATTGCCTTAATTTGGTCTACATAGGTTAATACTTTTCAAGTGCACAAATGAGCGATACAAGGGCGTTGCATTGTTATAATATTAGAATTAATTTTATAAATAAATTGGATATGTACTCTTTTGTATATATAATTTTGGATTATCGAAGTTTGTAATTAGATTGACGACCTCGGTGGCGCAGTGGTAAAGTTCTTGCCTCTGAACCGAGAGGTCCCGGGTTCGATCCCCGGTCGGGTCATGATGGAAAATGATATTTTTCTGATTGGCCCGGGTCTTGGATGTTTATCTATATATGTATTTGTTATAAAATATAGTATCGTTGAGTTAGTATCCCATGACACAAGTCTAGAACTTACTTTGAGGCTAGCACAATCTGTGTGATTTGTCCTAATATATTTATTTATTTATTTATTATAGATTAATTACACAGTCTGCTTCTTCTTCATTACTTAAACTATAGAAGGAAACAATGATACAATATTTGTTAGAGCAAAATAAAGCTGCATAAACCCAAGTTCAGTGAACTTGCATCTAATTACAATAGACAAATTATTAGCTTCCCAGAACAAAAAAATGCCACAGCACATAAATATTACAGGTAAGTAGGTAATCTTCGCCCGTATCTCGAAAATTTATAAAAAAAAGCATCAAAATTAAAAACGTTAAATACTATAATAATATACATTTGCATATATAAGTTATAAATTTTGATATGTTAAATTTTGTATTATTTATTTGTAAATGACGAAGTAGAGGGGAGACTAGCCCAGCAGTGGGATACTACAGGCTATACATAAATTATTTTGGAAGAAACGTGTATCTAGAAATGCCCGATTAGCAAATTCGAAATCAATAATTCAGAAATTAGAGTTATTAGTTGTTAATACTAAACAAATACCATCCTAACCTACAGCGTGAAATGTTCAGACAAAAGAGATCACTAATATGCTATTTGAGATCCTTTTAATTACAAGTTAAACTACTGACAGTAATATTTACTATAAAAATGTATCTTTGAATTAGAAGCCATGTGCGCAGCAGTTGTTGGGGTCTATGTTTGTACTTTTTGTTTGTACTATGCATGCGTTCTCTATCAACGATACAAAATATCTAGAAATGATTATCTAGTTACTATCATCGCCCCGGGGCTTCGCTTCCATGTTAATTTCGGGATAAAAGGTATCCTATGTGTTATTTCATGTTATACCGTTATACCCATTATATTATACCGTTATACCCATTATTACTGTTATACCGTTATTCCATGTTATACCCGTGTACCAAATTTCATACAAATCCGTCTAGTAGATTTGTAGATTTTGCATGAAAGACTAACAAACATACACACATATCCTCACAAACTTTCGCGTTTATATTATTAGTAGGATTTGAACACACTAAAAAAGTTTGAAGCGGCGCGGTCGTTTAGGGGTTAAACGTACATAGGTCGAAAGTTTCCAGGTTCGTATCTTAGTGTGGGCAAACTCATGTGGCACGAATAGGTTTCGAACCTGGGACCTTTCGATCTACAGAGGACGGTTTTAACCACCACAGGTTCAATAAAAGAAGAAGTAAAACGTATACAGGGTGATTTCTTATACATTGGCATTATTTTATCTACATGCTCAGTCGATGGTACTGAAAAATTTTTCGTATGGAGGCAATCTTGAAATCGCAAAAAAAAAATCAGCTGATCCATACATTTTCCACAAGTTAGGTATTTAATTTTTTACAGAACTGCTGATATTTTTTTTTCGCGATTTCGTAGTCACTCCCATACTAAAAGTTGTTCATAATCATGGACTAAGCATGTAGACAAAATATTGCCAATGCATAAAAAATCACCCTGCAAATCTAAGTCACATCTAGTCAATCACACAATGTATCACGGTTACGGTTTTATTCACAGCAGGTTATAAAATAAAACCTTATAACATGGCGTGCGTTCTTTGTATTAGTGTACGACAAACTTGGATAAAGTTGATTGTTACACTTGTAACTTCTTGCCTCACAGATACTAAATCGTTAACTGTACAGTTCTTTAAACAAGACAAATGAGGCATAAAAACAAATATTTCATATATAGGAAAAGAGTAATTTTTTTGGATTCAAACTTATATGTTACAGAACAACTTATATTTTAAATAATGTTTTAAGATGCATGTTATATATAAGGTTTTTATTTAAAGGGATCACCGACCTTAGTATTCCAGTATTAGTTTTGTAGAGTTATAATCTGAAATTAAATGGTTAATTTCTGTACTTATGATAAGGTTAAAAAAAACGGTCGGGATTTGAAATAGTAAAATATAGAAACATCAAAACCAAATATTTTTTAAGGTAATAACAAATATGTTAAATGGAGAAACTTATGTATATTTTGTATGTTTATTATGTAATGCACGCGCGTAATATTTTCGATAAAAAGCACCCAATAAACTTGCCACTAGTCTAGTCTAGCCACGTACTAAAAACTTCATAGAAAATCATTCAGCAAATTGCGGCACAGCGTGGTGAGTAACAAACATAATCAGGTACATCAAAACTTTCGCATTTGTGATCTTTTTTATATTAAATGATAATGTTTTGTTCCACAGGAGGTATTCCTTAAACGAATTAATATGGCGTTGGAAATATATAGAGCCTATTTGACTCCTTAATTGAAGTAATGTATTGTGAAACGGCAGTGAAAGCATTTTGAATTAATGCTGACAAATGGTATTTCAGTCAAGCCCAAGAAGAACAATATTTATAGTACAGAAGAACTTTAAAAAAAACTTTTTCCTTTTTTTTTGGATGTTTATCTAAATACCTTAATGTTATAAGAAATAGGATCGTTTAGTTAAGATACTTAGTATCATTGTGTTAGTATTACATAACACAAGTCTCGATCTTACTTTTGTCCATATTTATTTATTTGTGGTGAGTTGCACCAGTCAACTTTGACGTGGACTTTGAATTGCTTTGACGTTTAGACGAAATGGCGACTTTACATTTTTTTGCTCAGATTAAAGTTAACGTTAAGGTTGACTGGTACATCTTATAATTTATTAATTTTCTGGGCTCCGGTATATGCATAATATGCATATGTTATGTGCCCATAAATCGAACAGAGCGGCTTCTCGCTGATTACCCTCAGTATAGTGTTGGCGCTAACTCCAATCGCCCAACCATCAGTCTGCCTAAACAGTCTGACACAAACCCATGTCCTACTTCTTTTCCAGTTTTTGGGTAGAATCTGAGCAAATACTGAGCGTAAACCCATCTATGCACATGCACCCGAAACATAAGCGACGCGATTCATTATGAAACTATTAAAATGTATACACTATTGCCGAGATTTGAAACAAAGTAATGGTAGTGTGTCAGAAATATTAAACTATATTATAAATCCATAAAAATACTAAATCAATAAGATACAAATTCCAAGTAAAACACAATCAATCAATAATCTTGACCATTAATAAAAATGACAATCGTATTTTTTAAATAGGCCCGGAATTTTAGTGGCCAGTATTTTAACGTCTTTTTATATACGTTTTTATACACAAACATATTTGTTTTATTTTTAATTTGTGCTTATACCTTCGGCTATCATTTGCAATAGACACCTGCCCTCCAACAGTTCCCATTCGACAGCAATACGTCTATCTATCTGTCTATTTTAAGGGCCCACTGTCGTTTTATTAATAGAATGAACGGGTTAGTTCCACACTGACATTCTTTATTTACTAGAGCGTCTGTTGTTTATGCCAGTTTTATCCATTTTTCTAATCGCGTTACAATTTTTTCGTTTGATATTCTTTAATTGCTTGCAGATGGAGTTAGGTGACATTATACAACTTGACTACTAAACAAACAATAAGGGTACTTAATGGGTTTTGGTATCTCTAAATATTGATTAGTTTCTTCTTCATCTCTTATAGATAAATAGTACTCACACAAATAGCAATATTGTCTTTAGACTTATATAATGTACCAATATGACACAGGATTAAAAAGTACCCGAGCGAAGCCCCGGGGCGCAGCTACTTTCATATAAATACATACATAGACTATGGTAAACAATCACTTTATTTTTGGACAAACAATCATAATAAATCAGACATAGATCAATACAACATTGCAACTTTAAGATCGTTGCCAAAATTCGCAGTCGCGTGTTGCTAACGACCTCGACGACATGTTTACGATTTTGGCACGGCAAAGACACGATTTGCTTTAACTGCTATTAGAAAATATTGAAACAAGTCCAATTTGGTAATGGCATTCTTGTTTATTGCTAGTTTCGGCAAATTATGTTTATTGGAATGTAGAAGAATATTGTATTCTTTTTTAGCTTGGTTGAGGTCGTCGTCGTGTTGAAAATTGACAAGTAAATGACTTTTCAAGATTTTTAAACGTTTCGCTCTCACTCTCTCATAACATGACTTATATGGTCAACGGTCAAGTATTTCAACTAAGGAACAATACGACGTAAATAAAATAAATAAGTAGGTATATCTATACTATTGTTATAAAGAGGTAAGCGTTTGTGAGTATGTATGTTTGTGGCGGGTAATCTCCGAAACTTCCGAACCGATTTCAAGATTTCTTTCACTATTAGAAAGATACATTATCCAAGATTGCTATAGGCTATATTTTATTTCAAAATTCCCACGGGAACGAAGCCCCGGGCAACATCTAGTAAGTAATAAAGCGGTTTAAAGCATAAAATTATTCTTTTTTAAAGTATATATAGTAGTGTATTGTAGAAGTTTATATTACATAATATACTCTATATTATAAATACCTATATATTTACAAAACCGCTTGCTTGCAAATCTTCGATTGCTTTAAGACGCATCATTTCTGTTCAGTTTTTCTTCGTCAAAAAAATCTCGTTATTCCCTTATCAAATAATAGAGGACAATAGTCCAAACTTGCAAAACATTAATTAAAAACCGACTCATTTAAAAACAAATCACGCACGTAACAATATAAATTTAGCCGAAAATTTCAAATTTAAAGTCTAGATTTTAGGAGCTTCCTGCGGGCCCTGCCTTCCTGTACAGACGATGGGAGATAGCGGCCATTGACAAGCTTAGACAGCTTCAGAATAAAACCTAAAGGCTGTTCCTGAGTTAGGTCTGTGTCCGGTTCCCGAAGGGGGACCTAAGGTATTAATGCTTTTGTTAAACAAAATGGTAGCGCAGTATTATAGAATGACAGTTAAATTTATTTTTACAACTTACGTTTAAAAAATCTCCTTTATAATAATTTTATTCTCAAATAACTACTAATATTATAAATGTGAAAGTTGTATAAATGTATGTAAATCTCTCGTAAATCTCTGTCTCTTTCACATAAAATCTACTGGACCGATTGTTATGAAATCTGGTACATGGGTAGAATATGACCTGGAATAACACGTAGGGAATTTTTTATATCGAAATTCCCACGGTGACAAAGCTAGTAAAATATACTATTTTACAATCAGTTCTATTAAATTGGGATCATAAATAAATAAATAAATAAATAAATAAATAAATAAATATATATATATATATATATATATATATATATATATATATATATATATATATATATATATATATATAAACATCATAAATTGAACAATTTTTATAAATAAAAATTATTAACGTAATTCTTAATTCACGTAACACGTCGACGATTAACAGTACTTGATCGTTTAAAAACTGAATTTACAACACGATTGCGTTATATCGACGTATCAAAATGAGTTTATTGGGCAAAAAGTAGTTCTTCGCCTGTTTCCTGTTACACATTTCCGTCGCTTTTCAAGAAACCAATCCCAATTTTCAAGAATTTGAAGACAGTGGGATAAAATTATGTCACACGTCAATACGGATTTAACTATAGACACCCATTAGGTTTGAAGGAAATATACTCATATTCATAATCAGCCATTTTAACGTCCCCGCTGCTGGGGCACTGCCCTTCCTTATGCATGGAGGAGGAGTATGGGCAGTAAAGGGATACACTCCAACTGACTTTGCTAGTAAAAGCAAAATTATTGTAGATTATAAATAAATATAAATTGCTAGTTATAATATATAAATTGCTAGTTATAATATATAAATTGCTAGTTATAATATATAAATTGCTAGTTATAATATATAAATTGCTAGTTATAATATATAAATTGCTAGTTAAACTGACCACTCTCACTTTCTGACAAGTTGGCAGAGAGTGAATCTGTTGTGAACAGGAGAAACTTTCAGAGGGTAGTTTCACACATGTATACATATAATAATTGCAGCATGTAAGCTTTTTCTGTAAATAGGAGATATATAAATTTATTTGTCGGACAAATTAAAAAAATCCCCGACTTTTAATATTCATCTCGCTACAACTTTTGAATGGCTTAACCGTTTTTGATCAAACATATCTAAGAACCACCCCATAGAAATTAGCTATCAAATAAAAAGTATTCACCTTGATGATCTACGGTGCCACGTACACAGACAGACAGACACACTTGGCGGTCATACTTATAACACCACTCTTTTTTTGTCTCATTAAAAACTAGGGACGCCGAGACCGTGCGAAGTGTGGAGGCAAAAAAGTAGAAAAGCGGACCCTGGCCTCCGATGCTCAACGGCTGAGGAAGAAGAAGAGAACCCTTAGAGTGCTTAGATGAAAGAGATTGTGACTCCTGAGAAAGGTTTAGGTGTAATAATTTTCTATGGTTTTACCTGAGCGAAGGCATGGGCCGATAATTTCCTATATATGAAACACCAAAACTACTTACTTCCACGGAAAATAAAAAAATATCGTTTACATAAGTACGTATAAGTACCACATTAATGCGACCTGTATGCTCACGGCTCGCCTGCCTACCAACCATACCACAAATCTTATTCAAGAAACAAATCACTACAATGTCACTGATTTACATATCACATGAACTCTCAATATAGTATACAAAACTTAATGTAGCCTTAACACGACACCATAGTACTGTGCTGCGTTTGTACGAGTTAGCCAACTTGACGATTTGGGTTCGGTGGGGCTGTTACGTTTGTCATAAAATTGAAGGCCAATTCCGACACCTAATTTTATGGTTTTAAATCATGTCATTACTTTTTTGGATTTATTTACAATTAAGATTTGTTTATAGGCCATTTAAACGTTACCATTGCTGCGGCACTTCCTTCATTTAATCAATAATGGAAGAGTAAAGTTCTCTTTAATATTTAATAGGCAATAATCAAAATCAAATTTGCCTTTATGAGTATTGAAGTAGTAAATTATTAGCATGCGAGACGATGACTACGCGATGACCTACCCTAATAACTGCAGTGCAAAAGAATCACGTCTAGTTGCAAAGTGACATGTCTATTTTGGAAGGGAAACAGGAAAATGTGTAGTTTTGAGGATTTTTTACCTGTATATAATAAAATTAGATGTGTATTATTTAACCCTGAATAATTATTTTCTACATAATAATTTCCATTTTGCAACCGTCGCGACTAACTTTCACCACCGGATGGCATCAAGTACTTCATTCAGTACGAGTTTCTCCAGGCTTTAACTTCAGGTTTGCAAACCTAAAAGCTAAAAGAAGATCCTCGGCTCATTATTTATTTTATCGTTCTTCTGCCTCTTAAGGCATTTTTGAAAGGAAAATGGCAGGGATTTTTCACTTGCCAAAGCAACTGCCTACTGTCAGGCCAGCAGAGTGTGTTGTTGCTAACATTCGAGTCAGATTTTATTCAAGTCGCCTAATGGCATATGGCATGACTTTTACGACTACCTGCCGACAAGTAGTCGCATACACACTAGTAAACTTTCAACCACCGTGCAGGTTTCCTCACAATGACCAGCAGCCATCAACTAAACAGTTAGCAAACGCAGCACAACCTTATAAACAGAATACTTAACGTTCGCCACCGCTCAACAAGCAACTTCCGTGCAGCGCGTACATAAAAAGTTATTACCTCCAGGATATGGATGTGTTTTACGGTGTATGGACGTATAGGAACGACAATTTTGTTGCTATTATTGGTTGCGATCGAATGGTGAAGGGAAATACTTTGGGCATAAGAAAATCTGTTTACTCGTACTGTCAACAGCACATCACCCTACCCAAATTCATTGCAAACTCGCCACTATTACCGCGCCATGGAGGTTCATGCGGGGTAAACAATTCAATCTAAGTACAATCTATTTTAGGAAAACGGTATTCGTAATTTTACGATATTATTTGCTTTTTTTTAAACTTCCTCGACTTTCAGTGTACAGAAAAATTTTAGACACGTGTATTGATAATTATCAAAATACACATATGGGTCTTATTACATCGGTTGGCTTCACAGGTGAAAATCCGCACTCAACATTTTGCATGTATTATATAATATGCTATTTGTACTTACTACATATTTTTTGCTCGATAAGTACTTCTATATTCAACATAATTGCTCGTTTATATTGTACATGATTTTCTTCATCGTCGAGTCGACCGTTCTAATTGCAACACAAAACTAATTAATAAGGAATAAAAATTTGACAGTTTTTGTGTCCTAAGAATCTGGGCAACACGGACACTCAAGCAGCAAGTGAAGCATTAAACATAATAAAGTATAGCGAGAAATTAATTGAATTCGATTAAAAAATTAAGATACTCCAACTCAGAAGTAGCTGGCATCCTCTCATCCTCTGTATAAAAGAGCTGACGATTTTGACACGGCTCCATTAATTCTTTTTTAAATTCTCCATTTAATTCTTTTTTATTAATATAGTAAATTATCTTCCAAACAAAAAAAAAACTAGATCATAAGTAATTCAGTCGTTTGGCTGCTACAATGCCACGGCCAGACATACAGATAGACAGTTTAAACTTACAAGTCTCCATCTGTCATCGGGGATTAAAAAGAATATGAATATGAATGCATTCTAAATTCAAAATATTTCGTCAACTAAAAATAAAACCACTATAAAGATTTCGGTAAAATTGCGGAACAGGAACGGAATAGGTTGTGTGCGCGCGTGTATGTGTGAGTGTGTGTGTACCCAGGGGTACTGTACAGATGACAAAACAAGATTGTAGTACGGGCACGGTGTGCACGTGTGCGTGATCTAAGCCTTTCGCTTTGCGTGTGTGAGTGATCCTTTACTGATCTGAATTTTTGCTTGTGGTTGTGTACTTAGGCGCACACTTTGGGATTTTTCTGTTGAGGCTTGAGCATGGATATGTCGTGTAATTTAAAGTAGATACCTATATTATTGTATCGGGAAAGCTGACATATTATGCGCCGAAATTTTCGCGTGAAGCGCGAACAAACATACAAACAGACAAAAATTAAAAAATACATATTTTGGATTCTATATATATAGGAATAATAGGAATAAAATATATGAACTAAAGTCAAAAATACTTCATGTAGGTAGTTCTACTTTGACTATGAATTAAATCCATCATCTTTCAGTAAAATAATTTACAACACCTTAAAATACAGACAGTATTTTAAAAATCACTTAACCTTTATTTCCGAACGTCATAGCAGTTTTACATTATATCTACTGCTCATTATTCTCGAATCACTATGTCAGTATAAAACCCCCTTTTTAAGCCGTCATTTGAAATAGTCAGCTAAATGTATGGCACATTAACATCATCACTACCGATGTGCGGGTAAAGGTAACGCAACATACTCGTGTGACTTCTATTCAATCTTCTTACGTTCCATTTCGCTGGGACATTTGATTCCCTCTCTTTCTGACACCACCAAATCTAATACAGCCGTCTCGTTCTACTCCTAACGGACTTAGAACCCGTGTGATATATTGTATTGGATGGATTTTTCGTTTGAAAATGGAATTTCTCTTCATGGCCGCACCTGACGCGGTGGATGTTAGATCACGACATCATTTTCTTATTTTGAATTCGGAATGGAACGCCGCCATTGCAATGTTATTTTTTTATTAATTTTATTTAAGGCCTATTATCAAACTGCTCACTTTTTTAACAAAATTCTTAGTAACTACCTAATTACCGTCGAAATTACATATATCTGTACTAGCGAAAACTATATGAACTTTAAGAGAAGGCTCTGTAATCCTTTTAAGAAATAATGATGTGTGGTTATGGTGGCCAAAATTATAAAAGATAGCTTTCAGCTTTGAAGTTAGTATATATTAAAGATATAGGTAGAGGTTACCCAGGTTAGGATGTTGGCCAGTAGTGGCATGGATTAAAGATGTTTATCCTTATACGTACAATAAAACAAAGTCCTCTCCCGCTGCTGTCTATTCGCGATAAACTCAAAAACTTCTACAAGGATTTTGCATACAGTTTTCACCAATAGATAGCGTGGTTTCTGAGGAAGGTTTAGGTGTATGATTCATTATTTCTTTACCCGAGCGGAATCGGGACGGGCCGCTAGTTAACATAATAAAAAAAAATCCATTATAAGGGTAATACTTATACAATGTAACTCTTCTTTCACACAACAAAAAGCAGAGCGACGACACCCAAGAAAAATAGTGTACGACAAAGGGATGATCCCTTCAAAATGACAAGTAGTAATCCTTGGCCTGGTCTTATTAAATGTCCAGACCGACCTGTGTCGAATTATTTAAAACATAAAGAAAGGGCGCGGTGCGTATAGCATACCCCGGGCGTAGATCTTGGTGAATACAGAAATGGCAACTATTTTTTTTCATACTAATATAAAACTGTAAATGTGAAGAGCTTTATTGGAATTTAGATAATTTTTTCTTCAGACGGAAATGCGAAAATAACGTATTAGAAAATAAATAAATAAAATAATAAATTATAATATTTTTGTATTTTTCTAATCTGTTATTATATAGAGGTAAGAGTTGGGAGTTTGTATGTTTGAGGCGAGTAATCTCCGAAACTTCCGAACCGATTTCAAATTTCTACTACTGAAGTGATTTCAAAAATTATTTCAACATTAGATATGTACAATATCCATGATTGCTATAGGCTATATTTTATCTCAAAATTCCCACGGGAGCGAAGTCTCTGGCAACATTTAGTTATATTAATATTTAGATCGGTAAGTAGTGGTATTTGGTAAGGAATTAGGACAAAGTTTTTTGGGGTGCAGGAAGAGGTGTCAGTTTGGACATGACAAGAGATGAGCTATGGATTGATTTTACACTCTACTCGGCGAGTATTACCTAGTTCAGATTGTGTTGTATGATATTTTTCATGTCGCCTATCGTATTTCTATCGTATATTCACGTATTCGAGAAGGCACGTACAGCTAAGGTCAGACGATTCAGTAAACAAGGTACCTACCTAAAGTTAAAAAATGAATAGAAGGAATTATGCAGCTATTAACAAAATACTTTAACCATTAAAAGGCAAACCAGTTGGACCTTACAATTCAATCAAATTTTTTTATATTCACAATGACATTTCGTTCCATATTTAACTCTATGGCAAACACATCCATACTCCTACAATATACAGAACACGGGCTTCGCAAATCCTTCAGTAAGGAGGATGGGGGCATCACTCAGGGGGTAGGGGGTTACCCCCTCACCTATAGAATGTCTCCGTATTCCAGATCCCCTTTGTGGAAGGGTTACCTCGGGAACGGAATAGAAAATAGTACATAATAAAAATTCAAAATATATTCTTTTGGAGGCACCAATTTCCGAGAATACCCCACGGAGGCGTTTCGGCTTTTGCTGTGACATATGAATGTTGGAATCGCGTTTTTTTTTTAATATTTCGTTCGTTGGCAAAGGAAACAGTGTTGTGAGGATTCAAGTTTCATAACTTACAAGTTACGCTCGTCAATTTCCGTTGTTAATAGTGATTGTTCCGGATGAAATGTATGCTATGTCCTTTAAAGTATTCTTATCTATAAGTAGACAAAAAACTCTTTGATTTGTAAAAACAATTGAACAACAATAAAATCGCGTCAGATCGTGCTGTGCCGGAATTGATAGGTTAAAAATAATAATGGTAGAGTATATGAGAAACGAGAAAAATGTAAGTTATTGAAGTTATTATAACCACAGACACATTTGTAACATTAGTTGGAATCTATACAAATTAGAATTATGAAACATGCCAAGAATAGCAGTTTTGGTCATGTTAAATTTGATGATATTCGAGTCTGTCGAGCGGCCTGACGTCAACCCTTTGGAATCACTATTGTTGCATGTCAGCTGCCAATGCTATGTGTCCCTAAGTCGCCTTATACAACATTTATGGAGTGTTCCTATTCCAGGGCGGAAACACACGCCACATAACCTTAAAGGCGATTTAACATCTAAAGTCATGAATTTCTAATGAAAAAGGTTGAACAAGAAATCAAGTACATAAAATACACTTACTAGCTTTTGCCCGTGGTTTCGCCCGCGTAAATTTATCTGCGAAAGCGGAACATACATGATTTTCGAACAAACATTCAACCCCCGTTATAGTCAATTGGGGATTGATTTTTGAAAAAAAAATAGCCTATATTTGAAAGGGGGTCTTCGCATGCATACCAAAATCGGTCCAGCTATTTAGCCGGAACAGACAGACAGACTTTCACATTTATAATATTAGGATATGGATGTTCGAAATTAAGTAATACAGTCAACAGCACATCAACCTATCCAAATTCATTGCAAACTCGTCGCTATTACCGCGCCATAGAGGTTCATGCAGGGTAACCTGATGTGCTGTTGACTGTACAGTCGATGGCGACTAATTATTTTAATAGATAATTTGTTTTACGCGCCAATTCATTTGTGCTGTCGTGTTATACGGTATTGGAATTATTGCTTGATCGCAAAATATCAATATCTTGTCGTCACGACATTTTAGTTATTACGACACCGTTCCACAATTTAGATCGCTTTGAACCAATAACTTCTTACTTTTTTATTTATGACTCGATTTTCTTGTCTTTGCTTTGTTTATTGAATAAAGAATGTAACAGACAGATAGTTTCTGCACAGATAACATAGTGGAATTGTTCTATATTACATATACTTACATGACAAATGAAGTTATTTTAATTAAGATAATTTAAAATTTTATTTGTTGCTATTGATTTAACGGATTTTAAGGGATTGCTGTAACGTAACAGTAGTTTACAGTTAATATAAATGTGTTTTCAATCTATGTACGTACAGTAAACAGAATACCTAACTATCCAAATTTATTGCAAAGTCGTCGCCATTACTGATAAGTGATAACACACACGTGAAACACAAGAATATTAAAAAAAAATTTTGGAAAAAACAAAACGTGCCACAAAACAATGTGCAGATTCAAGAAAAAAGAAACTGGCCATTAACACTTCTAAAAAAGTAAAAATTAAAACAACACAATTAAATGGAGCGGAACATCAACGGTAATAAAAACATTCGAGTCTCCCCACGAATATCAACAAGTGACACCAATTACATCAAAATCGCTTGTTTAACGCTCCTTAATTCCTTACACCCAGTCCCCCCTTTCTCCCCATTCCATTGACTCATTATGGAGGTCTAATAATCCCCGACCTACCGTACGTTCGCGTTCTACATTCAAAATTAACCCGAAGACGTAAGACAAGAAAGTGAGAGAAAAATAAATGAGTATTTGAGAGTTCGCCTGGGGCGTTCTATATTTAAAAAAAAAATAAAAAAGTGACTTCGAGTAAATGGAAGTAATGACTTCATGCAAATTTAGAGTTCTTTTTTCGGTTTATAACAAAATATTCGAGAAAGAAAGAGATATTTCGTTAACTGTATGTCGTATCTATAGTTTTGCGATGAAAATTTATTTCAATTGATTTAATTTTAACCTACGACAAAAATATTATAAGTATGTAATTTCAAAATGGGTTAAAACAGATTTAGAAATAACATACATCAAATCTGATAATATAAAGATGTTTGAAGAAAAACGTAACAATAATATCATATTATACAAGCTTAATTCCCAAATGGTACTACGGCTTTTATATTTCACAAATTAAAGCAAAACTATCTTATTTTAATACATACATATACAACCTATTACAAATACTAAAGTACAATTACACTATCACTTCCCCATTCCAGGAATCCTATCAAACTTTAACACTTTCCCTCTCGCATAACATCATCCCAAGGCGGTATAATTAAACGTTTCATGAATGGGAGCGAGTGAGACGAACAGAATTAGAAAGAGAGGGATTCGTCTGCCTGTAGAGAAAGCGTAATCAGTTTTACGGTAAGCGCAAATTATGTGGGATGCGAGGGTGGAATTAACGCGTTTACAAGGTCACAGAAACGCGCGGGAAAACACGTTCCGGGTTACGTTTGCTTCGTAGAAATGTTTTGTTGAAACTTAAGTTATATATAAGTTAAATTTATTATACAATTTTATTAATACAAATTGTCAAAAATAGCAGTTCGATTTTTATAGAAGTACAAGATTACGGATTGAAATTGATTTTAGTATGGAAATTCTAATAAAACATTTATTTAGAACTCATAATATGCGTCAGGCGGTAACTGAATTTTAACTGTAAATCTATTGGGTACATCGGATATAATTGATGGTAAACTAGTTTTAACCGTTGGCGCTATCGGTAAATGATTGTAATTTTCATGCATTTTGGCGTTTTTTAAAGGAACTATTTACACACATTACATATATTTAAGATCTCCAGAACAAATAAATAAAAGACAAAACTTAAGACTAAGTTTGCGTTGTGGGTTCGATTAAAACAAACATAGAATCTAGCACAATGCACAAGAAACACAGATCTTTCTTTAGATCTTTTGTCACTAGCTCAATAAATAATGTTTTAATACAAATACAAACTACCAAAATATCTTTAGATTGTCTACGAAAATATAAAGCGATTCGTCTTCGATTATAGAGTCGTTCCCAATTACGCTACCCGCGCGCCCTTTAATAAACCAATAAAAACTTGCCAAAGACTTTTACGCTTCAATTCAACGCACAGTTATACTGGAAAGAGCAAACCTACAAATTACAAATGGAAACAAAACGGAACGTCGCGACAAAGGAAAAATCGAACGCCGTGGAAATTTGAATAAGGAATCATTTCTTTTTTCTTTTTATACTTTTTTCGTTCACTGTCAATCATTTGTCTAAGGCACGGGAATCGTTATTTTCCCTGTTGATGGATGGGATTCTTACTTGGAAGCTCCTAGCCCCTTTACGCGTGTAGTGAAATTTTTTATAGTTCATATTTCATTATTTTATCGCGTGTGATAATGCTGGCACTTGATAAATTATTTTTTATTATTGCTTTGCATTTTTTCATGCCATATTATGCTTTACTTTTTAGGGTCCGTCCGTCTGTCTGTCCCTCCGACCGTTAGTGGTCTAGCTCAAAAACGATTAGTAGTATAATGATGTAATTTGGTATGGGTATAGGTACATTAATCACGCCGACATGTTGGTCAAATAAAATCTTGAAAAAACAAATATTTAGGGTACCTGTCCTACACGTGAAGTAGGAATGATTTTTGTTTTCTCATCGTTCCTATAGTGTCGGGTGTCATTGGATAGAATTTACAAAAATATTACAGGTGTGAGAAGATAGTTTTTGGATTTAATAAACCGTCCTTAAATGATTACGCTTTAAAGGGCCAATTTTCGTTAGAGTCAAAAATCCCTACCCTACAGCAACGAAACGATTGTTGTTTGGAATTTACGGCAATATTCACTAACAACAAGCGTTTTGTTGGTTGGTTGATGGGATCGTTTCTTCTAATTTCGATATGATATATGAATATATACTTCGATCGTTTCTTCTAATTTCGATATGATATATGTTCATATATCATATCGAAATTAGAATTATCCCACTTTAGTTGGCTTTATAAGTTTACGAGTTATAGTCGACCAACTATTGTTGTAGTAAACTACGGAACCCTACATTGTGCGTGGCTCGACACGCACTTGGCCGTTTATTGTAGGAACTTGCAATGTGATATTTATATTAATATATAAATAAAAGTTGCTGCCTTTATATGAATCACATAATTAAAACTAAACAGTCTTTTTCTTAATTCTTTTGGGCATTCTTCATAACGCCGCAGAAGTTTGTGATTGTCTGATTTAATTTGAACATACAAACTTATATAAGTACTACACTAGTCCTACTTCATATATGTTTTATCTGTACCTATGTGCTCACTTAATCTGTGGCTATCATCACACACTCGAAGAGAATATATTATCGTCCATTTAGGACTGTGAGATATATCACATTTCTTTATTCCATCCAACTAATAGCAAATTATATGTACTTTACATTATAATATTTATTAATACCAAATTATATATACTTTTAGACTTAATAGCCACTCATGTTGTTTTCAACTTTGTGTTTCAAGTGATTTATTTTCCATATTTTCATCGATACTCGAACCAATTAGGGATTGTTTTATCCATATAGGTACATTATCATCAAAGTCTTTCCAAAACATACGATGCATATGTATTTGTGTAGATTTAACCGGGAACGCATGGAAATTTGATGTTTTCCTTACAACCCACATCACATATTCCATACGTCCTTTGTTTCCTTAAGGGCTGTTTACTTTATTCTGTATTTACGTAGGATATTTGAAGACATATGTCGATCTCGCTGATGTGTTTTCACTGAGATTTTCTTTCGATATAATGAGTAGGTATATAGAAAAAGATCCCACTCTTTGTGTGTTTCCATTGTTATTTTCAAATGTGCTAAGGATTTTGTGAGATACTTATATTTATGGATATTGATCTCCAATTGTGTTTTTATTTCTGTTTTACCTTGTTTAGATCATTATCGTGTCTATTATGTGAAGCTAAAACATGTAACGACTTTATGATGTTTGATATTGTAAGGAATCATGTCGACACTGTCTCAGTTTGTGGAAGAAATAGAAAATGATGGTTACATAACAGTGAATTCTAATAAAAATTATCTTTCCACAGCTGTTTAAGTAATTTCGGTTTGGTTGATGATATCTACATTTTTTTTTTTTAAATAAATGTTACCCCAGTTAATGGCAGATATTTCAGTTTTATTTATACATAATTATTCCGGTTCCATTTTAAAAATTCAGACATTTTTATTAATATCTATGACATATTATGAATGTGTGTGTAATATAAGTATGGTTTATGACGGATATATAATTCTCTGTTTTGTCTTGACTCTGGTCGATCACGACTTCTATCAATGAAGCCTAGGATTATGTCATTCACTACTTAGAGCGATTGAAAATCAACGCATTTTTTGTGATAATATTTTTTTGCATTGAATAGAAATGCTAAACTGCCATAGAATTGATTTGTCAGACATTTCATATTCAAAGAGGCAAGGCACCGACTGCATATTTCAATAGTTTCTTTCGCATAAGCCATATGAGACAACTATAAGAGAGTCACGCGTCGTAATAAAACATAAATCGTTTTATCCATACATATTAATACACAGCAAACAACTCATCTTATACACATGCCACGTCTAACGACGTAACGTGCTCACAAAGCCTAATGTCAAGCCATGGTTGCCAACCGCACAACCACAGACACGTAAGCAAGCATAGACTATGGCATAGACACGTATTCAGCCATTCGAGTGTTCATGTTAACCCTATAATGGCTACTGTCGATAGATGGCGGTAGCACGTACGTCTCGCGCCGTCACGTGATTAGAATTCGAAATTCAAAGTTTTTAAACCGTCCTGGATTCCTGGCTCTTTAGCAAATATAACTCGATTGTGACCAGAATAAGCGACAATTGTTAAGAACGGGTGCACTGAATAAAGAATTTGTTTTATATAGACGTAATACTTTTTTTTTGAGGCGAAACGTGACTATTTTATTTCAATATTGACGTTGGAAATGAATATATTTTCGGTAGCACGCTTGCTGCACACATTGATACCTGCTTATATGATTGCAATCCTTTATTTGAAGTACTATAAACACTGGAAAGGATTAAAATTATATATAAAATAGTTAATAGATATTAATAGTTTGAATTCTGTCAAAACTAGTGAAAGAGATTGCACTCAATCTACAAATAGAAGCTGAAATTTAATAAGAAACTGGATAAAAAAATAGTAAGTTTTTGTATGTATTTTACTCGAATTTGTTTGATCGTAGAAAAAGATTATTTAAATAAAAAAAGACGGGATGATCCACGGAAGTTATCTTCCCATATCCCGAGGGACATCGATGGGGTTGCAGGGAAAGCATTTAATTTATAATGGTAAGTAAAGGAAGGAAAAAAATATATAGAGACAGCTTTCTATTCCATAACCAGTATTGACTAGTTATGAAATGCAAAGACATATTGATATGAGATGATTAAGTTCACTCTAGGATATCAGTCATAGTTTCGTTTTCTCAAAAATATCGTTACTAATTTTCTATAATATAGACAACATTCACACAAAATTTCAATCTTCTGTAAGCTGATCAATGGGCAAGCTAATCAAGAATGTTACTTTATCAAGAAGAGCTCAGTTTGTTTCATATTTATTGTATCAATAAAATATTAGGATTATAACATGAATTCGATTCTTTGCTTTAAGAATCTGAACATATATTTGCTTTTAAATGTTTAAAAGCATATTTATTTCATGTTGTATTCATTGTCTTCGTATTATTGTTTGGCTTCTACAGAAATTTAAATCCCCACACCCTTTCATAACAGCATAATATTACTCAGAAATAGAACAAGAAAAATCATAACACGCCCGAGTACGCGATACATTTCTTCATATCCGCGTATTTCAAATGAAAAATGCCCGAAGAGTTGACTGGTTGAAGGAACTCTCCCCACGCGGGGGGAACTACAAATCCGCTGGAAGGAGACGAAAATACGCGGTAGACAGGGACGGCAAGCTAAACCCGAAAAGATGGATGGTATACAATGTCACTGGCGCTATGCTGAAATTGTATATTTTATATTCCGTATAAAAAATCCGCAACATACGATATTAAAAAAGGCAGGCGAATATTTTCGTCGAGTAGTTATCTTGTGGAATTTAATCTCGACGCAACATGGGATGAGTACTAAAGTAAAGGATTATTGGGATGTCTCCGGTTTTCTGATTTTGTGCATTCTTTTTGAGATACAATTTTGGGCGGTTTGCTGTTGGGGTCATTTTGTATCAGATTGTGTATGTGTTAGGTATTTTCGTATATTATTTAGTTTGAAAAACACAATTCTTTATACAAAAATATTGCACATATTTTTTAGATCTTACATGTATTTGATGACAAAATGTCTATAATAGACCCGTTAGTCAGCCTCTGGTCAGACGTGGTCTAAAAAATTTAAAAAATAAGTTTTTCCATACAATATTTCCATACAAATAGATATTTATATACCATAATAATCTATCACTACTTATTTTTAGAACTATCATTGCAAATATGCCACTTCTAAGAATAACATTTTAATAAGCGTTAATATGTATTTGTATAAAAATCTCCTTGTTTAGTATATGGAACATTTTCATACATTTATTGAGCCATTATCAGAAACCCATAACCTACAAAGCTCTCAACATTCAGTGTAATCTGTTATATCTTAGTTCATAACATCACCGGTACAGTCTACTGTACATCAAGCTACGCAAATTCATTGGAAATTCTCCACTATTACTACGACATAGAGGTTATCATCGGTTAACTGACTATACGTTATCTGTGTCGGATATGGAGTCATTTGGCTTATCTCCCATGGCAAACAGCGCTATAAGCTGTACAATAGCTGGTAAGGAGTACCTAACAACGACATTAGCTTCACATATGACTGTATAGTAGTCATATGTATAAGCGATTATATAGCAAATTTTACATACTCACTTAGAGTGCTTGAAATTTCATTATGCTTATAAAACTAAAATTTTTCCACAATAAAAATGTAATAATATAATACGAATTCCATAAATATTATTTTAATAATTATTAAATACTTTCAAAAGTAGGGAATTTTAAGTTTATTTTTCACATCGACTTCGGACATCCGGCCTTTATAGACCCGGACGCAATGAGAGCGAGACTTATCGAATTAAATAAATAAAAAAATGCATTTAATTTCTTAAACTATCCAACAAGCCGTATTACTTGCAAAATTCGAGATCTTGTCAAACTCATTCGCAATTCCACGTTCTCTTTCGATCTCAAAAAAGTACACCAACGGGATGCATTTTTGAAAAAGGTGCATACTAATATGCGTCTATTGTTGTATGCAAGCAGATGCAACTACGGTACTACGCTGATCTAATTGGGTCACATTTGTATAATAATGCTGCTATACGACTATAGGCATGCCAATAATAGCGAACACACAAAAAGGACCACAGTTTTAGACTGGCAATTGCGAGTGAACGTTGTGGCGTGTGGTTCCGCCTTAGAATAAGACCACTTCATATCCTGCTGTACATGTCGTACAAGGCGATTAAGGGACACCTAGGAAAATGGAATCTAGAAGATTTTAAAGATTCGAGTGGGATTTGAAAACTGGCCGGCACATGACGTCAACTCACCTTGGGAATTATATTGTTGACCCGCTAAGTATTTTTTGCTTAAACTAAGTAACTAAGTAGGAATACTACGACGACCTACGACTTTCAATGCATCTCCCTTAATCATAGGTACCATCTACAACACGATTCCAACCAAAAATTTCTCGCTCGTATATTCCAAGTATTGTTAAATTAAATGCATATTATTTGTATAGGTACATAAATAAGAAATTTCGTTAGAATTTTCCGCCCAATATTTTGATACTTGTAAGTTGTTTTTCCCCTCAGAGGCACGGGAGGGCATTCATAAATACTTTAGCTGAACTGTCAACCGCACGCAAAGAATACGTTTTCCATAATACAGAGGTGTTTTATGTTGCAAGTCATTTAGCCCAAGATTCATAATGATTTCCATAGTAAGCTTGCTTTAAATACCTATATTATATATTTGTATAAGTTTTTCTGTTAAAATTTTAAAAAAATATTTGAATTTAGAATTCGAAACTGGCAACTTGCTGAAACAATGAAAAATTAACCCTTAAATTAACGCTGTTACTTTTATCTCTATCGCGTTCTGTATTCAAATAAAATGGGAGCATGCCTCATTTTCTACACCACGAAGTGTGGAAATGTATTCCCTGGCAGAGTTCCATAGTATGTAGGCAAGATGGAGATAGTTTGGCGCATAAAATAATGATCAATCGGAGAAGGATGACATCGCGTTTATTGGTTTCACCACATCGTTGTGGCTATCGCTCGGGGCCAACTCTTTGGCGGCATTTTCTTGGCGCGAAGTATTGTAATTTTTTACTCCTTTAGTCGATATGCATGTATTTTTTTCAAGTCTATTAGTTCGTGTTTGTATTTTCGTTACCCATTATATTATTAAGAATATTTTCACATGATTTTCACCATCAGCATCAGCACCTTTTTTGTATTAGAAAGTTCATCGCTACACATGGTGTAGGTCGGACTTCAAGATTAAAGTAAAATCTTTTATAGAGGATATTTTTTGTCAAAAATCCTTTAAATACATAGAATATCCATGTAAATTCCTATGAAAGATTTTGACAAAAAATTTAAAACATTGGTTGAGAATACCTACATCTAATATCTTACAGAGAAATAGTACTAGATCAATACTTACTTCATGTCGCACATGTGTCATATGGCAAGGCAGTTGGACAGGGAAAGATGTGGAGTCGAATAGATAAAGTACCTATTGTATATTTTTGTTTATATTTTCTGATTCAGCAAGTGATGTAAGGATAAAATACTGGTTGTTTTATGTGTGCCTATAACTTTTAATTTTATGAAAAAATATTCCTTCGCATTAGTTGATCTGGTATTTATAATAAAACTATCTATTTATGATGTATGACAAATTCAGTGGTAACTAATGCTTAGATTTAATTAAAAACTAAGATGATTAAAGATTAATTGTGCATGCTTATTGTGCATCTTCATAAAATTGTACAACTATCAAATGGTATTTTTTAAACCAAAGAGCGACTCCATATAATTTATCCCGCGATAGATAAATGTGTTACTCGCATATGCCGCGGGGTGCGGGGGGTTTGTCACCACCCGAGTATGCGGGGTAATGTTCCAGACGTTACTATCGCACGGGTTAAGAATCGTTGCGTCACGCGTTCCATTTTCGAAATAGAATACGTTAGTGATTCAGTCAAAACTAAATATCGTCAATTTATTGATAATTTGTATCAATTTTAAAAGTAATTTTCTTGTCTAATTTGTTCAATAGCAGCGACGCCATTGCTTATAAATTATTCCCAAAATGGTTTTCCCATTAACAAAAATATGTTTCATTTCATGAATCAATTAGTAACTACTTCATAATATATTACCTTTTTGATTATTTAATCGAAAATGTGAAAGTTTAAACCAGAATGTACTTGAAGAAAAATTTCATAGATTTAGATGGCATGATCTACAAATGGCGTAGGTAGGTACCTAACTCAGAAGGTAAAGTTTTCCCACAAATATGAAGTTATAGCGTACTTTAAGAGCGAGGGTATGTTTGTTCGTTTGCCTTTTTATAACCAACTTCGTGGATATAGAAAGAGCAAGAGCGATCGTGTATTTTGTTTCATTCACTAGCTCTTGTCCGCGGCTCACATCGCGGCAAAAAGTAAACTATCTTCAAAAATCACCTCAATCGTCTGTTTTAATGTGACATGAAAACAATCACACTGTTACGTTTCTGATATTAGTATGGATATGGGCAACAGCATAGGTATAAAGAGAGTTAACTTCGATCAGGCACGTCGTAAAGCAACAAAAATCATTTAAAGAAATCTTGAAATATTTAAAGAAATCTCACAAAAAATATTTTATTTAAAACGGATCCAAGGCTTTGTGGCGTCATATCTGGAATACGTTTAGAAATAATGTAAAAGTTACGCAAAGATAACCCTTCTGTCATGATAGGGACCAACACTGTTTAAATGAGTTTCTTTCGGCATTTCTTTTCAGCAAATTGTTCCGAAATGCTTGTAGTTTGTATATTATGTCGCAGTAAGATTGAAAAAGTAGTGGTATTCAATGTCAAAATTATCTAAGCAATAAAATAATTCGGGTGGAAATTCTTACATAAATATTATCATATAGTAAAAATATATCATAGTAAAAGTGCCTTTGAAGGTATAATTTCTGAATCTACTTTGTTCATGATGAAGAAGGAAAATCGCTTCCTCTCATCACCAAGTCCCGAGTGCAAACGGCATACGGAGACAGAGAAATATATTGTTGATAAAGTTTCGGCTTCTTGGAGTGGTTTCCCAACTTTGCTGTCATAAGTTGCGCATCCTGCGACGCGGTTCTTCTTTATTTATGGCTTCTTTATGCGAACTCTTTATTTAGTAGTTTTGAAATGAAAATATCGATACTTACTGATATAGTATATGTTACGACGTAGGTACCTAGTTTTAACCGGCTAGACACACACATGCAATTTAGTTGGTGTTAGCTCAGTGATTAAGAGCAGTATCCCGGTAAGGCATAGGCGTGGGTTTGATGCCAGCTCAATTCCAGATTAAAAAAAAAAGAAATTGTTTTCAAAATCAGTTAAAGTGTTATATGTAATAACAAAACCATTTAAAAATGCAAACTTACTGACACTGCTTGTCAGCGCAATTAATTTCGCAACGAACAGACTTATTTTTATCGCTCAAATATCAGTTAAATTGTAACCCATTAAACTATAAAAAAAATATGTAGGACACACACGAACCGATGGCAGTGACAATAAATTAAACTCACACAAAGACGGTAGCATCCCATTCAAAAATGGAGTACCTCTCAAAGGATTAACTGTGTCGATATACGTGATCCATATTCAAAATCTTTACAATTGATTGGTTTATTTAAATAGGATTTTATTAGCTGTGCCTGATGCGACTAATGTCCTGTGATTTTAAATTTAGAACGTCAAAATCTAAAATATTACCCCATTGTAACTGGCTGTAAAGAATGTTGCAAACTTGCAGTGACAAAAGTGAAAATTCACGAGCGTTTAAAAGAAAAACTTAAGAGTCTTTCTAGCCAGTCTAAAAAGACGTATAAAAAGAAACTCTTGCGGGAAAGTGCATTAAAAATGAGTGTGCAGAGAGGGATGCCGCTATAGCGTAGATAGGTTTCCGTCTTCGTCTAGTGCTTCTAAGAAAATGGTTTTATGAATGAAAATTACTTTTTTCTCACGCCATTTACTCAGTTCAGGGACGTTAGTTTTGTACGTTTTTCTTTAGGGAAAGGTGAAAGTTGTTTTGGGTTCAGTTTGAAAGTGGGGCGAAGTGCTTCCACCTGAAGTTTATTGCTGTGCTTAGTTTATGAACGTATTTTTGTTTGATTGTATTGTATTTTATTGAATTTTTATTGTAATTTTGTTCTTATTCATAGTTCTATTACTTACTGAGTTTGCTATATGTTTATGTCAACATTATTAATTTTAGCCTTGTCATCTTATAAAAATATGTCGTTAAGCTTAAAATGTTGTAAAGTATGTTTCTTACTCACTCGAAAAAACTGATCATTCAAACAGATATCGATGACACGCCACAGGTATAGTAAATTAAGTAGATTAAAGTAACCACCCTTACTTTGGGTTTTTATAACACTTTGGGTATAAAAAAGTAATGGCACCTAATTAATATTTTTTCATACAAAAATATTATTTAAAATATACCTATGATTGCTATGAAAAATGATTGGTAAATTTGTAGGCGCCATTCTCACTAGTGCCGAATTTTTATTGGCTTACGTTGTTTTTAATACACTGCTTAAAGTAAAGCTTGTTAAAATACATATTACAGCAACAAACTTCAGTAATTATAACAGATAAATAATTAAACACGATTATCATTCCGGCTGATTTAATTTAATTAATAAAACGCAGCATCTTCTCGACAAAAATCAATTTTATAAATTACATTCCAGCTATTAAACCAATTATGCAATGAGTATAAAGATCGTTATCAATATTTTATAACGCAATGGCTATTAAAATAAAATTCAATTACCATAAACTAAAGACGAAGATGTTCGAAGTTCGAACGGCGACAGAGATCTAACGCATGCGCTGCGCCCCTGCTGCTACGCACCTTTTGTTGTCTATGCCACCGATAAATTATAACCAACATTTTTTACAACGAAATAATACGCATAAATTTATCTATCCATACATTAATAGAAAGGGTTTAATAGCCTATAAATCAGCATTTTAAACAAAGGTTAGTCAAATTCGGCACAATAGAGCAGCCCTCATTGTGCATAGTTTTTTTTTTGTTGCCATAAACCCGTGAAATGTGTTTGTTTTGTTTGCAAAGTGTGTAGTGGCCTTTTTTGCGATTTTTTGCGGCCAGTATTTGATAGATACTTCGATCGGCGTAATAATAGGTTTTTGTGTGTGAAGTGTGTTCCCGATTTGTTCAAATATTTGGGTAAACATGTCGGTTTTGTAAAGTTGTTAGGTGAAAAAAAATGTGAACACTGATTGAAGTAAAAAAATTGTGTACTACTTAACAGTACTTATGTACATATGTTTTTTGAAATTTTGTGTTTTATATAAGTACCTTAGTAGGTACGTTTATATAAGTACCTTACCCTTCGCCCGCGAGAATTTCTCTGATTTCCACATTTTCCACCCCTATCACAGTCATTTGGGGGGGTTGATTTTTACAAAAGTAGCCTATGTTTGAACGGGGATCTTTAACTACGTGCATACCAAATGACATATAAAAAACCCGCGCAAGCGGAACAGACAAACACACAGACTTTTGCATTTATAATATTAGTATTTTTTTACACTATTAAAACCTTTTGAATTTCTTTATTTTTATTAATAGCAAACTGTTATCACTACACTAATTTCGTCTATTCATTATATTCTTATAATAAAAACTAAAAACTGACATAAAGTTCCATAATCTTAAACTATCATCTCATTGAAGAAGGGTTGGAGATGAATACGAACAGTTCAAATGCATCGATAGGGTTAAACCAAAGGCTCCTTCCGGTTCACAGGGTCTTTTATGACCGGCTATTATTCATAGATAATAAGAAACACGATCTTATCTGTTTATTATTAATTTTAATAATACCCACTAGACATGGCTTGTTATAATGCATACAAACTGTTGCCCGCGGCTTCGCTGTAGTAAAAAGTATGTTTTATGTTAAAATGTGATCCCCTATCCTTTATATTGCAGCGCCTAGAGTCGAAATACTCGAGATTTAGTATTTAAATGTTTAGTTTTCTTTTCCAGATTTTTATTTAATTCTAACACAAATAAAACATGACACGATTTCACTATTGCCATTTGAAATAACAAGAACTCTCGTACGATTGTTAATTTAAACAAAAAAGAAATGATAACAAATTATTGTACAAAAACAAAGATCAGTCTAAAACGTCAGTAATTATTACAAAGATCAATCAACACAAAACCTTAAATTCAAAAATGTATCTGCATTGCAACTGCCTATCACACCGTTACACGAGACAAGTAATCCTTATTAATACCGTCGATGCATCAACTCGGCTCCAACAATAGCCCAATATATAATAAACTAAAAATTATATGCAAATTCACGACCCATCAGTTCCTATAGAAATAGTTTAACCCTTTCGTTATGGGGGACAAAAAAAAAAGGTAATTTATTCACAGATCTGAGGTCATGGGACTATTTTGTTGGCATTTTAGCGTTATGAAGAATCGTGTGCAGACGTGTTAGTGATAAAATCTAGATTTTTTTTTTGAGGTAGTGATGTGCAGGCGCAGGGTTTGTGTGTGACATTTCGTGACAGGTGGGTAAAAATTATGTGAAGCGATATTTTAATACAGTTTTTTTACGCAATAAGTGCTCAAATACATCGTAATTTTCCTTTAATCTAATACAGTTTTCACGTAGGTTTTTTTTTTTAACTTTAATTAAAAGGAAAACAACAGTCAAATCTAAAAAAAAAAATACTAGTTAAGAAAAATATGTATACGTTATTGTTTTAAAAAGTAAGAGTAAACATGATTTAATATTTATGTCTACATAGTAATTATAAGATTTGTGTGTAGATATTAAATTATCTACATATAAAAGTAGAAGCTTACATATGTATATGTAATTAGTAAGCATTAGTGAGTGAAAGATACAGTAATAATTTAAACAAGTTTGATGACTTTGTATCCCATTTATGCCTCGATAAATTATATTGTTAAAATCTCTTTGCACTATTTGAAATTATTCGGCTGACGAATGAAAATTAAGCTCTTTGAAATCCAACATGGCGGACACAAAACGGCGATGCGTTACCACGTTTAAATAAATCAAACTGTTTTAACGTTTTCTTTCATCAATTGTTAAGATTCTTTAAACTATTGGGACGACGTACAAAATAATAATTGCTATCTTGAAATTATATCTTAAAAAATTAATGAATTGAATTTTATTTTCAAATTTATTTTACATTTTACAGCTTCACTAAATACGTATTAAAATAAAATACGCTATTAAAACTGAATACCTATGTATAATATTAAGTAGCAGTTACCTACTTAGGTAAGCCTTTCTCGTAAACCTTTAACCTTTTTTACGAGACATAATAACATGTAGTTAACTAGTATTTAACCTCGGCTCCATGCGTGCGAAAATATATTGTGTACTAGCTTTTGCCCGTGGTTACGCCCACGTGAATTTCTCTGCGGAAGCGCAAAGACAAAGATTATTTATTTTCAAAAACATGAGTTTACGTTTATATTCAATGTGGTGTTAAAAGAAAAACTTAATCCTACATGTTTCACCGTCCACGGGTATGCAAATTTAAATGGAGAGGATGCTATCATCCCACAAAACAAAATCCAAATAAATAAATAAATTAACTAAATTTTTTTATCTGAGTCTATCATTAAAGAAATCGTTCAAATTATAATAACATTTATCAATCAGCAAAGACCATGACTTTCATACAAATTTTCACCCCCATTATATTTGGGGGTTGATTTCTGTAAAAAGTAACCTGTGTATGAACGGGGTTCTTGAACTACATGCATACCAAATTTCATCAAAATCGGTACAGCTGTTTAGCCGTGAAAGTGGAACAGACAAACAGCTATCTCTCTAATATGAAGTCTGTCTGTCTGTTTATAGATAACAGACAGACATTCGCATCTATAATATTAGTATGGATTTTTCGTATTATTAAAATAAGATAAAGTCATTGGACCATAAAAAATATCTTATTGGCCGTTTCGTTAAAAAAACGTAAACTATATTTAGACAAAATTTCATCAATTTTTGTTTTATACAAAGCCGGTAGACAGACTTGTTTTATTTAATGAGACAGTTTAACAATTGTGTTCCAAGTTATCCTCTAAATTATACTCCAATACACAAACAATATCCTAATGGAAACTGTAACTCGATACATTGTCAATACATTTTCCATCTTCCATGACTCCTATACATGAAAAATATGCTCATATTGCAAACGTATATTCTTACCGATAATGGGTACAGACATTTTTAGATCTTATTATCTTTAAGATAAGATTTAAAATCGTGTGAGGTTTAATTTAGTGATGTGCCGTGTTGAAAGTGAGTCGAGTATGTTTGTAGGCACGTTTGATCGATTGACAAGTAAGGGTGGTCGTAATGATATTACGAGTCCTATATCAAAGTGTTGTTAGTTCTTTTTTTTTTCTATATCCTTTCAGGATAATGCTAGGCACACAAGTATATCAATTTCAATCTTAAAATTTAATAAATGTAGTATTTGGTGCTGTCACTGTATTTACATATAATTTAGAAATAGGTTTCTAGAATAAAATGTTAATAAAATTAATAAAAAACTGAGTTTAAATCGCCTTTTAATGGCGATGGTGTTAATATTTATACATTACATTTTAATTGTATGTAAACCAAAAATTCAAAATATTTTTTAGTGATCATAATATAATACTATTCCCACAAAAATGTAGTAATAAAAAAAAGTTTTTAAAAATTGCAAATAATTTCAAGTATCGAAATACTACGCACAAATAAAATAATATATTTTAGTTTCATTATGAAAATTACCAGATAAGGATAACGTTGTCAGTTTTAAAATATTATAAAGAAGTTACGCGAGTTATAGCTACTACAAGGTTATTTGCTAAACATAAAATGTTTTGATTAATTATTATAGTTTATTGATCGTTTCATACAAGCTAAGTGCTAATTAAAATACCTGTAGCTCTAGGTTTACTACACAAGTAATAGTTGTACCAAGAGCATGTCATAAAGTTGTACGCAATAACGTATGTTTATTATTTATGCTTGGAATCTTTACAGAAACGTGATAAAGGGCAATCCCGTTCCAATTAATGATACAGTCCACAAAACCTCAAATAAAATAAATTAAGAACATAATTTAATGTTGCTGAGACTGGCTGAAAATCAACAATTCCCTTACAACAGCAATAAAAAAAGGTTCTAGCGTGATGAACAATAAATTCCAAATTAAAAACTACGGCTTTCGAATTTCAAATTCCGAACAACTCGAATCGTTAATAATCGTCGGTAGCGATCATAGCCGATTAAGCGAGTTCTTTAGGCGTCTTTTAAATACGAACAACAAAATAAAATTTTATGACCCTACTCCTCACCGTTAAATAAATATCTACGCGTTCGTTTCCCTGTTTGGTCATGCTATAAATTAACCGGGACGTGTAAAAAATATCGTCTGTGAGATGCTTTAAATAATTAAAAGTTGCTCAGTTGTTGCCACCTTGTGGAAAAAATCTAGTTTGATTTACATATATATTCTGAACGACGTTGCCTTTTTTTACAAAAAATGTAGGACAGAATGTAAAATAAATGAATTATTCGTTCTCCATTTCTGTAATCGTAAATATATCAACCACTTACTAATTAAGGTTTCATTAAAGTTTATTTCTTTTGGTTGTTCATTTAATTAGAGTACATTTTTAAATTAGACACAAAAACGAATGAGTTGTTTGAAATGACTACTTGAATACCTTTTCAAAAGGTTAAAAGTGTTAATTAGGTACTGATTCTCGAAAAAAGAAGCTTACGAAATCTGAATTTGATTATAGAACGTCAATTTGAATTTAAACTTTTAGTGATGGGACGCTCCAGTTGAAAAGTTATGATAATCGAGAATGGCCGAATAAAAAGTAAAAGTTTCGAAGTTCAAAAATCTTGCAAAGCCAGAGGTTTACAAAGGAGTTAGCCCTATCGATTTTGTCCTCAACCCTACGTTTACATACATGCATAGGTACTGTATATACGTGTGCGTGTGTTGGAGGGTCGCAAGGTAGAGGGTGGGAACTATCGTGTACGTATGTATATAAATTATTATGTCGTTCACCCCATCAATAGTATGGAGATTCGATATCATTTTTGTGATTGCTATTATTCTTAATCGATTCCTCACTGATTCGATTTTTTCCAAAAGGTAGTTAAAAATTTTAAACTCGGACTCTGAGCTGGGACAAATAATGACTAGAAAAGAGAAATAAGATTAATCGCCTTAATCGATTGTCGAAATTGACAATCGAATACGAATTTAATTTATTATCATTCAAATGCCTTATGTAAAATTTAATTTTATCAAAAGTATAAAAGAGTTGTTTTACGTCTTTAAAAATGATATATTATCTCTTTTTTTGGCAAAAAAAAAACATGATTTGCCTAAACCTAAGTTGCCTCTAAGTACTTAGCCTTCTCACGGCATAACATCAAGCACGCGTTAAGTTATAAGAGAGCCTTGTAAGTTGTATGTTCCTTCCGATCCATAACTTTTTAACACTCTCGTCTAAAAGTTTATAGCGTTGGTTGTATCAAGTTCTTTTCCACGGTTTTAAGAGAGAGTGATTTTTTTGCTTAAGCTTTTTTGAATGTAGAATTTTTTTACGTAAAAGTGCTGTATAATAAGTAATAACTAACCAAAAAATATACATGGTGGACTTATTTTCATGTATGTGTATTAAAGTCTTGAGAACTTTAGTATCTTTTTTATTTTTCAATTAGGTTAAATAAAATACATGTCCTATTAATATTTTCACAATAAATATGAATACTTTGTATAAATATAGTATTCAATGATTGAACATAAAAATATTGATTGTTACTCCTCTACACTGCTAAAGTAGGTTATTTGTAAGTACTTATTAAAGTAGTAAGTACCTGTGTTACACGTAAACATAGTTTTATGCATTGGCATAAATCAACTTTCACGCAAATTGTACTATAGGTTCAATGAAAAAAAAAAAGTTATTAAAAGTAATAATCTTAAAAATCTTCACTTGTTACTCAAGTTAAATAAAAACTTAAGTCTCACTTTTGTTTGAATTTAGAAATTGTATCTATTATCAAAAATATTTTCTTTTTAAATTTTAGAATAGATACAATCTCATCTTACTTATAAACCTCCATAAGTCAAGAAACTTGAGGGAGTTATAACATTCCATGAATTAGTTATGTAACTTGATTCATCATTATCGACATGTTATCAAACTTTTATTTGTAAGAGAGTAATAAAACAATAATATTCACGATAGCAAAAAAGAACATTAATGTTAATAATAAGTAAATTTAGAAATCAAAATAAAACTTAAACTTAAACAAAAGACTCCAAACTAAATAGCAACAGTAATTATGATATTTCATAATTTTACAATGACAATATTTATAATAATGCAAAACACATCAACTCCTTACTTCACGCTTTCATACCCACCGACCATCAAAACACAAAAATATCTCTTACCTTAGCTGCACCTCCGCGAAAAGTTTTCAGGATACATTTTACAGCGACGCAAGTTTTTATTTATTTAACACTTTGCCCAGAAAATAAAAAAAAATCAATCGAAATACATACTCCCCTCACTAGCTTAGGAATGCAAGGAATAAAAAATAAAAATTCGAATGGCAAATTCAAATTTGGAAACCGGAGACAGGTCCCGAAGGAAATTTGTGAAAATCGTCGTCTCCAGGCGGCGTACGCTGAGCGAATGTACCGTTCACTACGCTACAATTTCCTCCGCGAAAACCGAATCGACTGCGCTGTGTAAGTATAGGGAAGGGTGGTTTTTCCTTCGAATTTCATAAGTATCTACCTTTCTTTATATCTAAGCGCAAGAACTACGCTCACCCCTTGAGAATACCTCGTGAGACTCGATCGAGCGCCGACATGCTTTAGTGACAACTGACGTCACTGTTGCGTTCTAAATTCAAATCTTCGCCATTACAATAGGATTCAATTTTTGATCGGGTCTGCTCTAGTGATGTACCCTTTTTGTGTGATCAATATTTCTAGTAAGGCAACGGTAACATAGATAAAATGTATTGGGTGGTGAGTAGAAATATATTTATGTATGTAGATTCGTGTAGGTTCGGGAGTAAGATATGGTGTGGGCTTCGCTTCACGTGTGACTGTACAGTTCTATTTTTTATACACGTACGGGTAAAATGGAAAAAGCGTACAGCTCGGTAAAATGTGAATTTTGATATGTTATACGTCTCGCAATTTGTCACAAAATGAGATATTGTATCGAGTGAGGAGTATCGTTTATAGGTTTTCCCTTTGTAACTTCGTCTTGTGTCTTGTTAGTATGTGGTGGATATATTTTAATTCACCTTTGATAATACACATCCGTTGTTATATAACCGTAAGGTAGGGACAAGGGATCAATAGGACTAATGAGCGGAAAATTATTAGCCACCGAACGTGTTAATTTTTACGCCCAAAGCCCGAGCATTCGGCCGTAAAATTATACGCTAAAATAAGTTTTACGGTTAAACGCTAATGGGTATGCGAAAATTCGGTTCAAAGTAACACTTCTGAAAATTTATTTAATCGAGCAATCACTCGATTTGGGCCCCACAATGTAATCTACACCAAAATGACACACATTTAAAATTCGAACTCTTAATAAATGCCAATGATTCAGCCAGCAACAAGTTTCATTCATTCACGGGCAAGGGAGAAGGCGATCCAATTAGAAAGGGAAAGAGACGAATTTAAAAAGTGAACGCCCGGAATTTTAGGCGGGAAAGCTCCGTGCTAATAACCTGTTGCTTCCGCGCTAAATTAAATATGAGAGCGATCCGCGCTCGCCGCAAACATCGACTATCGATATTATTTATTAAAAAAAAAACAAAATTAAAAGATAAATTCTGAAATAACTCAGTTCAAATATAGCAAAGGAGGAGTTCACCTCAAAAATATTGATTTTCTTCCCTCGCCGCTACGACATCGAACCTCTGAGTATCAAAGTCTATTCCTCAAATAGCGTACATTTATCATTTTTCTATTTATGAGCTCTTATATCTCTCCCTTTAGTTGGGAGTATTATCTCGGAATATCGATAAAGGAAAATTTTGATGCCTCAGACACCCCTACGCTAGCTTGACACAGGGAGAGAAAGAAAGAGTGAAATGGGAAAATAACTAGCCAGACAGAGACAGAGTCAAGACCGCGACGAGATAAGTGTTCTAATTTATACTCAAATTGCGAACGTCGTCACGAGAACCACGTGCTAAATAACCGTTCCACATTTAAAACGTCTTAACTTCGCAATTTTTATTTCTCAACTCTAAACTTTACACTTTTAAATTAAAGTTGAAAATGGAAATACAATAGGAACGAAGAAATATTACTTACAATTTTCTATTTTTGAAAACGGAACGTGCTACAAGAAGAAAGACAATTTAAAATTTAGATCGTGTATGTATATGGTTTAGAGTTTATTTTCATTTGTGTTTGAAATTTGCAAATTAATACATCAGATTTTAAAAGAAAGCCCGTGCATACTAACTAGGGCTGTGTCAAGGTTAAATTGACGTAGGTATTTTATTAGTGACTCGGTTACTGGGTTACCTCATTGTTGAGGGTAGATTTGAATTCGTTACTCAATTTGTGGGGGTGATTAGATTGCTGGTTTATGTTCAACAATTAATTTTTTGATGGGGTTGCTTGCTATTAAGACATTTAATGCTTAATTACGCGAGGGTAGGTTGTTGGTAGACAATTGTGTTTTGATCGATCTAAATTTGTTTATGGTTGGTTGGCACAATGTGATTGTATAACATTTCTATATTAGGTATTATATCTTTTTATTCCTAAGATTATTGGTAGAGAATGCTATAAGCGTTAAATTTTAATTAAATAAATAAATTTTTTAATAAGTTTTAAATAAATTAATATTTTGATGAGATTTATTAGTATCCATCCTTCTTCTTCTTGACTCTATCCCACTCACGTGGGGTCGGCACAGTATGTAAGTTCCTTCCATTTTGTTAGATTGTTAGAGTCATTTATGAGTATGACTTTTGTAAATTGTATTTGTAAATTTTGCTAAATACCAAAAGGGCATGCGAAGAGTGAACTGTTGAATCGCAATATACCTTGATATCGCAATATTCTTTGTACATAAAATTGAATGATTAACGGTTTCAATTGAAATTTCATTAATTAAGTCGATAAAAAATTATACATGTATATTGTTTTATTTAATTTTGACTCGTGTAAGGACTGATTTTAGAAACGCTTACTAAAAATTGATAAAGCAAAATCTAAAACTTTTCAAAAAAAAATCTTTGGAAGTACGATTCCGACTTGAACAAATTTTTGTTTATTTTAAACTTTTGTGAAAGATATAACAGAATACAGTAATCTCGAAAAATACACGGGAGCGAATTATACCTAGAGAAAAATATATATTTTATGAGTCTATTGACTCATAAAAAATATACTTACTTAATTAACGAATTAGACTTGTTTTGATACAGCTAGGAACTAACGAAAAAAATAGTCGTATTACTATAATTTATTTCCTTTTTGATAGGAAACACCACGACACAAGTAAATCATAAAATATGTCTCGTCTCTAAACTTGGCGGAAAACATTGCGCGTGTATTTTCTTAGTAAAT
Source organism: Plodia interpunctella (assembly GCF_027563975.2). Lineage (NCBI taxonomy): Eukaryota > Metazoa > Arthropoda > Insecta > Lepidoptera > Pyralidae > Plodia > Plodia interpunctella. The sequence goes on from NC_071303.1 coordinate 8,354,049, forward strand.
TTTTGACACTTGTCATGTCCCCCGCATGACAATGAGGGGGAACCCCCTGGGATGCCACCTTCTTACTTTATCAGAAGCCTTTATTTTGGATTGTGTAAGCGTGGTCTTATGAATGCATGTATTAAATTATATTTGGAATACAAATAACTGGCTGGAATTATTGATAAACTTTTTTTAAATAAAATAGCATTCGAAATAAGAATTCTATAAGGTGTGAATTACATAGTTTTGATTGAAATATAGGACTTTCAACTTACATAGTTTAATAATATCTCAGCTATAGAGAATTTCAATGTAATGTTCTTTATATCTGTGATTTATATAATTTTTTTTAACTTAGTGGTTAAGAGCACAGTCACTGTGCCGGATAGAAAGGTGCGTGGGTTCAATTCCCGCCCGATATATTTTTTAATCTCATTATTATTTTCAAAGTATAGGATTTTGAAGAAAATACGATATTAATTTATGATGAAAAAAATAATGAGATGAAAGTAAAGTAATATATAAAATAACTGAAAAATAATGATTCGGAACTTAGAGGGAATCGAACTCACGGCCCTGCCTATACCAGACAGTGCTCATCATATTATTTAAATTTACATTAAAAAGCATGCGTCACATGCATACGAGTAAAGAAGCATTTACAAAATTGTAACGCTTGGTTTGCAAATAAACAATATGAATGTGAATTATAGACGTGCATATTTTCTGAGTGTGTTAATTATTCTGTCTAGCAATTAAATTTGATTAAAACTCTTTTGAGTACTAAAAATAACAACAAATAAATCTTAAAACTAAAATTTCTCCAAACTAAAATCCTACCTTAATGATTGTAGGGTTGTACAAAAAGTTGGGATCCGTAGTATTATCGATAAGTTCGATCGAGTAAATAATAATGCACGTGGAGGCTGCATAATATTGTCGTCTAACAAGCAACCCTTGAGAGGTCGCCGGGAACCGACGTCATGTGGGGAAAACGGTGCATCTGAAAACGATGTAACAATTACAAAATTAAAATTTCAATGTATTGTACAATAGAGTTTCTGATTCGGAATATTTATATCAATAATAATTTGGTATACTTATACTTACTTTAATTTCTGAAGTTGGGGTTTTTAAAAACCTATTTAGTTTAGCCAATGTAACAGAAGTTACTTTCCTGTCTCTGTCATGTGACAGGATTATTTATACCTACATACAAGTAACTATTATCTCTTTCATTGTGTCAAATTTGTTGGTCCTTTTGTAGGTAATATGTTTATGATTGGCTCATCTAGATACCAATGTTTAATCAAAGAAGTATTCATTCTGTAAATATTACGTTTTCTTTTTTTATATACCCTGTAGTGGTCTCACTGCACGAAGGCTTCCGATGAATCTATGCTATTAAAATTGTACTGGAAGGAAGAATTTAACTAAAAGAATCACTTTGCTACCTTTTTCTCGAACACGCGCGGTCTGTCAAAACGAATGGGAAATATGCGAGAAAGAGTGACTGGATAACAAGCACGCACACAGCGGCGCACATGGGGCCCGCCATCTTGAAACCATTCACTATCGGGAAATTTAGTTTTCGAATTTCATTGGAAATAAATAAAATCAGTCCGCGGTTGACGATATTCAGCGTTTTGTTACGTTTTTCTAATGCGAATTGGGAACAAAATAATGAGTGTGTCTCAAGACATTTAATCTAAGTAGGTACGAACGAATGTATGTGTACTGTGTACTTATTTGTTTATGATCCTTGTTTGATTATATTCAAACCTTTTTTATATCATTACGCAGTGAATAGTACTATTGTTCCTTTCATGCATTCAAGTTTCTATCAACAATTAGTTATATAAGAAAATCCTTTTAGCTAAACCATAAAAAACAAATGTTGATCAAAAACAAATGAAACGAGAAACAGAATATTTTAAAAGTAAATCATATTCTGACAGCTACATAGTGCAACGTTCAGTCAAAAAAGAAAAGAATATACATGAAAAATAACGCCTTACGGCCAATAAAGTTTCGAGCGGAGTCTAGTAAGGAAAAGTAATTTGTTGTGCGATTTAGCTCAGCACTTATTTTCGGCTATCCCGATGGAAAGAGAGAATCGAGCTAAGGTTCAAACAAATGCGTTGTATCCGTTCTTATCGTAGTGATGATATCGTATCGATATATCATTATCGAATGGGTAACTTCCCGTTATTTTTTAAAAATTATTCGAATATCGATGTTTATATTTATTTCGCTAAAGAATTAATTTAATGTGTATTTTTTTTTTACTAAAGAGCACGAAACTCAATGTATTGCCCAGGCGATGGATTATACAAAATATAATGTTTTTACTAATAAAACAAAATTTAAAAGTTTACACCACACAATTTGACACAAAATTATAATTTCAATATATTTAACATAGGGTAGGAAACCGTACATCAATTGTATTTTTATCCGCATCGCGGGCATAAATAATGGTTCAATCGGACGGTTATGTATTCTAGTGTATAAAACATCGGTCACTTTGATATACATACACAGCTGAGTAACATTACCGCAACGATCATTAACGTATATAAATTGTAATAAAAACCGTAGCTAAAGGCAGCTATCCACCGCCTTCCACGATTCAAGTTAGGTGTGTTTTTTGTGATTAAATAAAATAATTTTTTTTAATGTAACCTTGGCTAGGACATTTTTGGATTTCTACTTGGACTTCTGAATCAGACATAAATTAAAATCTTCAATATGACATATATCTACCTTGTCAGTAATTTAGTGTCTTTTATATATTACTAGCTGCCCCTCGCGGTGTTACCCCTTTAATTATCTTTTTAAATCTTTTTTTTTTGATAAAAAGTAACCATAATTCCAGATATCAATATCCTCATACCAAATTTCATAAAATTTTGCCCAGCCGTTTAATCATGAAGAAGTACTAACAAACTTTCGCTTTTATAATATTTGTGAGACTTGTGGGATTAGCCCACAGTAGCTATATCAATTTAATTGAAAATGCCTTTGATTTGAAGTTATGCATGCATACCATTATTTAAAGAAATATATTAGGACAAATCACACAGATTGAGCTAGCCCTAAAGTAAGTCCGAGATTTGTGTTATAGGATACTAACTCGATACTATATTTTATAACAAATACATATATAGATAAACATCCAAGACCCGGACCAATCAGAAAAAGATGATTTTCCATCATGACCCGACCGGGGATCGAACTCGGGAACTCTCTGTTCAATGGCAAGAACTTTACCACTGCGCCACCGAGGTCGTCTTATTTGGTTAGGTTAAATACAATGTAGTTGTGAAAGCTAGTCACATATGTAGTCATTCATGATTGTATGATTTTGAAGAATTATTTTTATTTATAAAACCTCATGACATTATAAGTATATTAACTAAAACAGCTCAATAACATATAGTATAGCGATGCCATGGAATTGAATCTTAAAAACAGAAGGGGACTACACTTCATAAAGTCAGCAATTTGCATAGCTCTTTAATTGTAAGTACTGTAGATACATAGGTACTGTAGATACATACATATTATATACTGTATAGATTAATTAGTACTTTGACTAAGCACCTAACTGATATCGCTTTAGCGTGAAGTTTTATGCCACATTAAATAAATACGGAGTCCATATGGCGTTCGCTATTTGCGTTATTTCAATGCGATACAAGTAATTTAAATAATTTGATGAATTGTATCACGAATCATGACATCGCATCTGTGTTTTAAACTCTCTCATTCACCCTAAGACTGAGATAAACCTAAAAGATCAACCTTACAGTTTTGAAGATCTGGCTGTGATTTTACGACCGGCCGCTGCTTGGCGTAAACCCTCTATGGAAATGTGGGAGGATATGTTGTCCTTCCGTATCATAATCACCAAAACATTATATAACTCTGAAATTCCTACTTGAACTAAGTTTTATAATTTAAAAAATCGTCATTCATCATCGTCGTCATCTTCCCGATTGCATTCGAGGCTGTGATGCCGCCTGGTCTGAGCCAAAGTAAAAAAATCAAACTCGACTTTAGTTGTAAGTTTACAAATGGCCGCCTATCTCACGTCATCATTCCTAGGGAGTGCTGAAATATTCCCGTTTTTTATTTATCGATACACCACAGCCCATCACTACAAGGAACCGCGTTGGAGCGAAGAATTTCAGGGGCACTATAAATGTGTGCAGTTTTGCTCTTGACACATCTCATCAATTATGTTTTCGCAAACACTCGTACGCAGAGCAAACCATTTGTTTTTATTTATGGACCGGCTGAAGATAGGGTTTTCTTGGAAGGATTGTTGAGTCATTGAAGTTAAGCTGTTAATTCATAGGATATATTGTTACACCCACTGCAAAGAAGGGGTAAAGTTAAATTTTGTTATTAATATCTGTAGTATGTACTATATATACTATGTAGTTAAATACAATGGAAGATAAATCCATATCAATATTATAAATGCGAAAGTCTTTCTGTCTGTGCCGCTTTCATGATTAAACCGTTGGACCGATTTTGATGAAATTTGGTATGATGGATGAAGACTTCCGTTCAAATATAGACTACTTACATTTTCAAAAATGTGGGGGGTGAAAATAAACGCGGGCGAAGCCACGGGAAAAAGCTAGCACAAAAATATTTTTTGAAAACCCATTGAGGAAAAGTCATTCGGTTTTCGAATATTGAGCTAGTTGAGAAAATTTGGTTTTGAACGACAATGATCACGCCAGCCATAAATAAAACCAAACAGTTTCCTACTACCTATTTCTTAACAATTTCGACATGAAATGTAACGAAAAATTTATATTATTAGAATTTATCCACACAAACACAACAAAGGAATATCGTTTGCTACTCACACACCCTCACACTTGGTTATTCAGCCGAATGTCACATTCATAGGTAAAAATCCTACATCTCGATGTGACATTTACCCTTTCTTATCAAAAACCCCTACACGTAAAAATAACAAGGTTTCCCGTTGTCCTTACATGACACACTCACACAGCCACGAACAACCAATATTCAAAAATAAACTTTATTCTTTTCACATAGACGCTATTTTCAAAATACTCATGCTTATAATTGTGATCGATTTATACCCAGAATTAAGTATTTTATTACTACCGTGATTAGATCGATTTTTCAACATCACCACAGCAAAGACTTATAGCGTTTTATATGGATTTCCATTTAACAAATTTTCACGTAGCGCAAAGAAAAATGAACCCTATTTTAATAGTAGTAAAAAAGGTATATCGTTGAGTCATTTTTAAAGTTTGAACATCGCGTGGGTGAACTCACGAAGCAACAATAGTGTCCAAAGGGGTTGTTAGTTTTCGCTCCACTGCGCATGTATTCTGCGCATTTTCCAGTATGGCGGTGATAGATCGCACGCCATTTTGATTCCAATAATTCTACTATTCGGAGGTTAGATAGTCTTTGTGAGTGATTAGATTTAAGAATGTAAGTTGATAATATTACATCGCTGGTACATAACCGTCGTTTTGTTTACAATTATTTCAGATTGTTTTTTTATTTTCAAGGCAAATGAGTGTAGAAATCAATGCTAGAAATAAATTAAAAAATGTTTTTTTTTTCTGAAAAGAATGCGAATTAAATGAGTGAGATTTTATTTAGTGATAAACATAATTATAATAACTTATAATTTTACTCATAATAATATTCTAGATTAATAAGTTCTCTTTGGTTTCTGCCTATAAATGTGAGGAACCTATGTTGCCGTTCAGCGCACTAATTCTAATAGCACTTAACCGTTCCATTTAAAGCTTCGTTGAATATTTTCAAATGCTTTAGGAGAAATTACAGGTAATATGATGAGTGGTCTACCAAAATTCAAACTAAAATAAATAAAATGGTGATAGATTAAAACGAAACGTTTTCGATATTTATCTGTGTTTTATTGACTGTTTTTATCGATTTACAGGCTTATTATTTTATATTAACAAGTAGGAATAGCATAAGTAAAAGTAAGCATACATTTTTTATAAATAAAACGATAAATTGTGTTAATGGTTGTTAATCGTTTGAATGCGTTTAGCATAGTTATAGCTTTCAGCGAATATAATTTGAGTTCCTTTTATGTCAAAATGATAAAAGAGTTTGTTTCATATAATTCTCTGTACAAAGCATATGTTATTGTGTAAACTGTAACACTACATTATAATACTTTCAAAATATTCGCATTGTCCACTTTAAAAAGAGATAATGAAATTAATAACTCACGAACATTAGTTCGTAAGTCTTTCGTATGAAATATTAAAAAAAAAAACTAAAGAAAAACCTTTCTTTTTCGCATTGTCTATACTAGTTTTTTTTTCAAATCTTGTTATTACTGAACAAAATACGACACGGACACGTTGCCTTTTTAATGTCAGTTCACAATTTCTTGTTAAGTTCCTGGAAAGCAGAATTATCCTAAAACTGACAATGATACTTAACCCAATGAGAGCAAAAACACGAAAAAATGAAAATTATGTTCTTGTTTAACAACAGCGACGCCCTCTTTAGACCATATAAGTTGGTTTTTCTGTTCTTATTTAATAACTTTCATGTTAATTATTTGTTTCAGATTGTCGGAGAACGTTCCTTCTCAGCCGGCGAACGCTTCAAGCATTAAAGTACAATATATAAGCAAAAATAATGTATTTTTTAAAATAAATTATAGGTATATAATAAAATAGGTATTATTAAGCACCTTTTGTAACCTTGACTTTCTAAACTTTGCCAATTACTTTCTTTAATGTATAAAGTTGTCCCTATTCAAAACACTAGGTGCACCAAATTCTTATGGATAACTGTATGCAAAACAGTTAACAATGACTGTTACCGAAAATTATTAAATTACAACTCTTATTGTGTATGAATTTGAATAAATTATGCACACAATGGATATTCAAATTTGTTCCCAAGCGTACATTGAATGCGTGAGCTTCACGTCTTATTAATAATAGTAATTTAACCCTTCAGGTAGAAAGTGTTGAATAAAATGCTACGATGATTGATGGTCTCATTTAATTGTATCTATAAGGTGTTAGGTTTCTCTGTAAGTTTTTGGAGAACTCTGTTCTGCTCACCAAAACGATGCCAAACGGAGTTAGGTCTGATTTGTATCGATGCAATTCGAATTGGTGCGCTGTAAGGAATATCTGGTTTTTTTGTTGAGTAACCTTAAAGTTAGTTATTTTTTCAAAATGTGGGAAAAGCATGATTTTGTTGAAATATTATGGATATTACTAGTAAATAATAAATCTGTCATTAAAATATTTAATTAGATACATAGATATGTAAAGATGACCAATGAATTTAATGAACAATGTAATTTATAATTTGTATTCACAGAGATAAGTATTAAGTATAGATTATTATGTTGTAATAACGTAAATATAAAACTTTTAAATAGGAAACTAAGTACAAAGGTACTACCTACTTATATTTCTATAAAATTTTCATATTTTACCATTTATAGAAACACAAATATTTTATTTATTTTCAGATATCGCGTATTAGAAAAAAAAATGTCAATAGTCCCAAAGGTCACAAGACATTAGAAAGTTGAAAAACTGTAATTAATCGGTTACAAGAAAAAATATTTCACACTAGTCAAATCTAGAAAACGGAACTAACGATAGATGTGCGTGATTTGAAAAAAAAAATCTTACATCCGTATGCAAATCTCATTCATTTGCATAACACAGTGTTCACGTTCAATCGAAGCAAAAAGTTAACCCTTCACTTTTTTATATTTTTTCCTGTCAAAGGCCGGTTTATACATAATTAGAATAATACTCTTGTTATGTTCGGCGCTTGTCATTTTTTCTTTTTTTTTTTTTTGTCGCACAGATGTGACGCAAAGGAAGTAAGAAAAAATGAGATCGAAAGTGGAGGGTTAAGTTTGCTATTAAAAACGACTGTTAGTAGTTTTTTCTTTTTACATTTACAATAAATTAATGGGTTGATGATATTTGTCTTGAATTATAATGAGAGGGTTTGAAGTGACTGGCTGGAAAAATTATGGTATCTGTTGGAAGTTGTAATTTTTTTTTTCACAATTATATTATCTCTCTCTTTTTAAAACTTTACTATTTTATCATAAATATGTTAATGTAAATGTTACAGGTATATTAGCGGCTAGTCTTTCCTCGAGTGGTAAAAAAAATTGATAACCTATTCTCAGACCTATACTGAATTGGTATACAAATGAAATTTCATCAATATCGGTCAATCCGTTTTGAAGTAGTATGGCAACTAACACTGTGACACGATATTTTTATATATACAAAGAAGATTGTATTACATAAATTGTAAAAAAAATATTAAAAATGTTTTTGAAGTGATTTTGTTTTACTAAACCTTTAATATCATAAACAAAATATATAGTTGTTCGTAAATTCCTTATAAAGTGTATTGTTACTAATAGGAGTATTCCCAGTAAGCAGTGTGAACTCATATTTAAGTTCCTATATATTAAATTATGTTTTTAGACGTGAAATTAATATGTCACACACGAATTAAATTAACCTTTTCTCAAGTCTACATTTAACAATTTACCTCCCTCATCTGAGTGTATTCCCGGTTTCTTCCTCAGCTGTTGAGCGTCGGAGCCCAGAGACCGCTTTCCTAATTTTACGGCCCCACCTCGCACGATCGTCGGCATCGCTAGTTGTCAGACTATTGTCTAGCTTAACATTATACAGACTACACCTGGGTGTCGCCAACTGGGACTGGCTGCACCCTGCCTGCTTGTTGTTGGTTTCTGGTTTAGTTGTTTGTTCGGCATACACGCAGTTTCATTCTATATTACCTAAATTCTTATGCATGTCTTTGAACAGATACGCCCAATATAGTATTTGTACATATTGCTTGTGTTATGTTAGTTATAAGTGAATATTAAGTGTTATGCTCGTCGATTAACATGTATATTAGACATAGTTTCTCGGTAAGTGAATATTGTATATTCTATTTGAGAAATAAATACTTAAAACCTAAGTGGTCGCGAGCCAGGGTTTATCCATATCATATAGAAATTTTAGGTAAGCTTCAAAATTGAGATTCATGATTCCACCCGAACAAACATATTACTCTCAAACATACATTGCAAGAATAAAAAAGTTTTTTTTTTAAATAATAGTGAGACGGAAAAAATCTCGTTCTCATTTTCAAAATTATTTAAAGCAAAACCATTTTTAAAAAAAGCTTGTAAAATAAGCAATGCAAGTTGTCGGTGTTGCGTTTTATGACTTATCTTAATAAATGTTGTTTCAAATTTTAGTTTTTTATAATGGTTAAGTTATTTTTTTGCTAGCGGCCCGTTCCGGCTTCGCTCGGATATAAATATAATAAATTATACCCCTGAACCTTCCTCAGGAATCATTCTATCTATTGGTGAAGACCGCGTGAAAATCCGTGCAGTAGTTTGAGTTTATCGCGAACAGACAGACAGACGCGGTAGAGGACTTTGTTTTATAATATGTGAGGATAATTGTTTTTTTTTTAATGGAATTTCGAACCAACTTATTGTCTATGAATGACCAAAATGATCTTAAATATATCTATTTTATCTAGACCATAGATATTTTTTAGTATTTTCTTACATTGTCATCTACCACATTGCAATGTTCATAACAATTAAGCGCTCTATTTCCGTTAATTTTAATAAAACAAGTAAATGTGAAAATGTTATGTAATTAATGTATCGTGAATGTCAGATGTATATCACTCAGCGGAACCCGTGATGAATAGATAAGCGAAATACATCATTATAGACAATTAATTCACTAACAAATGTCAAAATGACGTGAGAACAGATGGATAACGTTTTAAGAAGTGCGTAATTCGTACACTAGCGCCGCCATCATCATTTCTATCAATTTCTTTTCATTCATTGCGAAAACTTAAAAATACCACAGGAGATTATCTTACACTAGATTGAATTAGAAGTTATTATAGTTCTTAATTAAACACAGTCGCCACAATTTAGCAGAAACGATGGTTATAAAAATACGTGTCGTAAATTATAGCTAGGTTTTGTATATCGGAAATTTATTTAATAAAACCTTTTATCCAGTTATGTGTACAATTATCTAGCTTTTTTCACGCTAGCATTTTCTAAATAGATATAAATTAAAAGTAATTGATTAAAGTGTGCTGATGGCACTAATGTGGCCTAGTCTTAAGTGTCACACAAATTTAATGTACCTACCAGAAAAGAATAAAACGGACAACATAAGTTATTATACAAAAAGTATGGCATAAATTCACATAATGATGAAACAAATATTGAGACCTATGATGTTAGTGCAACAACAACTGTACATACTATTGGTAGGTATGAGAAAATACTCTCCTGACTAACCTTAAAAAATTTAGTGAGTGTTAGTTCTGTGCCATTTTTATTTTATACAGTAACTACCACTGTCTCGGAAGTGGAAGCGATAGGCCGTGCGCATCGGATGGGTTGAAAATTGTAAGCACCATCGAATCTCAACCTTATTCCACTATAAATAAAGTTGAATATTATTTGCAAGTCGACTGCAGATGAGACCTTTTCTTATTATTTTTTTCTAAGACCGTAGGCTATCTAACTCTTTAATTCTATATCGGCTTTTAAATTTCCTGTTATCTGTTTTATTACAAGTATTATGCAGGAAACAGCTCGGGGCCTTAACGACCACTTTTGTTTGTGGTCGAGTATTTGAAGTGTTAAATGATTTAGATTTACGTCCGATAGTACTTATTTGTGATAATAAATGTGTCTTTTCTGTTTTAACCGTTTTTTTTTGTTTAGGTACCGAGTATTTTAATTCCTTCTCGTCTGCATTCGGACGCTCATCTCTTTGACAGCAATAAAAGCTTGTGTCAAAAATTACATATTTGTAAAAATCTTGTTCCGAATAATATAATAAGTTAATAATAACATTTCTAATAAGCATTCATATTATAACGGAGTATTAACTTACAAGATTAAAACTTATTCTTATTGGATAAGACTCGGACGGATGCCAACCCAAAAATACGTATATTTTGTAGTTTGTATGAGAGTTTCTTTATGTTGAAACTCCAAGACATGTCTAATTGTATCCCGACAGTGCGTAGCCGGGGTTGGATGACATCTTTAAAGATCAAAATTTTCGACAAATATTTTTTTTTCCATACAGGTGGGATTTTTAAACGAATGGTAAAATAGACCAGCCAAAAAAGATTTTATTCTATTACATCAATTTGTATGGGACAACAGAACATAATATTATGAAAATTTGGCTGGGAAATGTTACCCAAATATATTTTGTATCAAGTATGCACTACAAGTAAAAAAAATTAGACTAGTGCAGGCTAATAAATGGATTTTATTAGTTCATAGATAAAGTCTAAAACTGAAGTAAGTTTGTCGTCGACTGTACACAACTCGTCTATCCACTTACCTTATAAATAGATATAATAACGCCCATCGCGAGTATAAAGCTACTGGTAAAATGCTCGGTAAGTATCGTCGCGAAGAAAATGTCTTAGCAAATAATTTATCTATGCTTGAAAAATAATCGTGAATTTTTGAAAACTCTGATTGGGCATTACTCGCCAAATTGGCCAGAGCGGTTAATTGTTCAAGCTGCTTGATGGGCGTATGTTATCTAATAGTACTAGCGAATCTCATCAGTAAATATGATAAGAAAAAGTCCAATAAGAAGTTGGTGACGGCATTTTTTTAGAACAAATTAAAAAAAGAAAGTTTTTTTACTTTTAGGGTTATTTACCGAAAAATTTAAAAAAATATAATAACTCATATCCATTCTGAAATTAAAAATGTTGAAGTGTTTTTTTTCTTCTTTCACGTTAAAGTAGAGCATTGGATTGAGGAGATTTTAGTGTGAAATCATATTGACCAGCTCTCAGCTGGACAATAATGATTTCATAAGCAATAGAAAAAAAAAATATCTCCCTCCTTCCCCCTTCTCAAGATAAAATAAAGTTCTGTAAATATGCGTATTCATCTCGACAGTACCACCGACGTTATGTAAATGAGCGGTGGAACAAATATATCGGCATGATTGAACGTGCATGACATAAACTTGATTCTCGAAGAAAATCGATGACAACTTCATTTTGTGCTCGCCTGTACGTCACCCACGGTTACTATGTACATTATAACGTTTTATTCCATACGGGGTAGACAGAGCCAAGTGTCATGGTGTAATTGCAATTCAGAAATAATGACAGATTATTAGAAGAATTTCCAGTTTGCAGTTCTTTCCCTTGATTGGCTTTAACAATCAACAAAAACAAATAAGTATTAATATAATAATAATATATTAGGACATATATATATATATATATATTATATTCATCCAAGACTCGGGCCAATCAGAAAAAGATCATTTTCCATTATGACTCGACCGGGGATCGAACCCGGGACCTCTCGATTCAGATATAAGCACTTCGCCACCGAGGTCGTCAAAGGAGAAGCAGCACAGAAGGTTTTCCTTCATAAGTTATATTGTCCAGCTCTCAGTCCACACCAAAAATCCAGTGCTCTATTTAATGTGAAAGAAGATAAAACAAATATACTCAAACATGTTTCATTATAGAATGGATATGGATGGATTATTCTCTTTTTTGAAGTAAATAATCCTACAAGTAAAATATTATTTAAGACCCTGTAGCGACATCTAGCAAGGAATGAGAAACTAGCAACCCCACTAGGCTCATAATTTGTTTCTAAATGTATAGTAACGCCATCTATCGAAGGGATGCGGAATTACCCTTTTAATTAAGTCTGAAGTTCAAAATGTAATAAGATGAGTAAACAATCCTAATTAGAATTATAAATGCGGGTTTTTTTGGTTAAATACTTCACTCTATGTACTAGACCAATCTTTTTGAAAATTTCATACCTACATGAAGTTTGAAGTACAAAGAAAGACACAGGGTATATTTCATACCCGAAAAATAATCCTGTTCTTAATTCACGCGGGCGAAGCCGCGGGCAAAAGCTAGTTTGAAACAAAAAATGTAGTAAACTTCTCTAAATACAAATCATAATATTTGAAAAACAAATTGATTACTTTTACAGTGTAGGTACTAAGTATTTATACCATAATATTTTAACAGAATACTTACCAAATGACAATGCTGCTTAAATAATGACTTCTAAAATTAAATACTTTGCTTTATCAGTGAAATAACAGCGTATAAAAATAAGAATTTAAAACATCTAATAAGAATTATCTAATCAGACTATTGCCGCCATCTATGAGCGAATAGTCGAAACCGAAGCTTGGAAACCTAGGGATGGTAAAACAGCTCAGCCGAATGCTTCAGAACGCTCTGGACCGCGGAATATCTGAAACGTGAAGTTGAGTGTAACTTTAGAATAAAATTATAATAAAATTACTTAAAATTTTAAAAAATAAGAAAAATATGTTAGTGTACCAAGGAGACCGAGGAAATTTTATGCGAGCCAACTGAAAGAGAAGCCTGACGTCGTTAGGGACCTTAAAAGTAAAGCCGAGAGCAGAGAGATGAGGCGATACGCCACCGACAAGAGCTAAAAATATATTAAGACTACACAATGTTTTAATTAGATCATATTTTATTTTAATTGGCTTAGATTAGATTTTAACATTGACAGTGCCCATTTAATATTGTACAGCTGACAGCACATCTATTTATCCAATAGAGCAAATCAATGCAAATACACCGTTATTGCAATGGCATAGAGTTTTATGCAGAGTAGCTTGAGGTGCGGTTGTCTGTACTTCACACATAGGATAAAACATAGTGATACTAGTAAGTGTTAAGATCTGTATTTATATGTACAGTCAACAGCACATCAACCTACCCAAATTCATGCAGTGTAACTTGATGTGCTGTTGACTGTACCTATATCTACTATACTTATAATAAAACTATATCTATACTTATAATAAAACTGTAACTGGACTATGTCTGTGAATAGGAGATATTTTTTCATAATTAAAATATCACCATCATCTGCAGCCCTCGTAACCCACTGCTGGGCGTAGGCCTCCTTCCGTCTCCGCCAACCATCTCTGCCTTGGGCCATCCCCATCCAGTTGTTGCCGGCAATTTCCTTTACATCATCGACCCGTCCAGCTGCCGGATGTCCTAATGTAATAAAAATATATTTTTTCTTAATATGTATGTGTTATTCACTACACCCAAAGGGGTGACGACCCCGCTATATGCAATAAAGGTAGGTATACTTTCCACATGCTCTATTAAAATGTTCCGATCTAAATTTGATTTCGTCTGAACCCAAACAAATAACAGACAGACAGAGCCGGGTGGGGGGGATTCTTCTTATTGCAATCAGGATATGCCGGGACTCGATATAATTTTTAATCTGTGGAGTGAAGTTTGTTGTTTTTTTTTCATGATGCCTAAAAAACATTGACAACCGTCGAGTTTTGTATTGATCTATATGCGACGGTAATATCAATAATATTGCGATAAATTTCACTACGTTTTTATGCTGTTGACTGTACTCATCTGAAAACTTTCCCTTAGCGTTGAATATAAGCAGCTTGCATTTGGTTCCCGCCCTAGTCTAGGACACTATTCCTCTGAATGTCACATGGATGACTAAGGAATAAAAAGCTTTGCTGATAAAAACAGTCCCAAAGAGGGTTGGCGTCATGCAAGCAGCCGGTCATAAAACTATAGCGAAATCATCCAAATTTTATAATTGTTTATCTTAGCGGGTTCCGGGCTTCGTGCCACACAGATAAGGATCTGGATCGGATGAGCTACAAGATTCATAAAGTACCAAGTTTATCGTACTGTAGTCTCTATTACTACAATCTGTTAACGTCATATTGTAAATTTGCTACTTTCATTAAGTTTATTTTTGTTTCATGTTTTGTTTTGAGAAATAAATAATTTTAATTTTAAATTTTCATACAATCTTTCCTATTATGATCATTTAGAGATTGATTTAAAAAAAAGTAGTATAGTGTTTAAGGGTGTTAAAGTACATGAATACAAAACTTCATCAAATTCGGCTTTCGCATACAAACTAGGCAATGTATGCTGATGCGTGTCAGGTTCTGTATGAGTCTGCCTACAGTGTGTAGCTGAAATTTAGAGTGAAACTATGTTAGCGTATAAAAAAGGCAATTTTAATTTGTCTTTAACATAATTTCGAAAAACAGACTAGATCGGAGAAACATTTTAATAATCAAATAATTAATATCAATTAAATTAAAGAAGGGTTATTATAACCAAATTATGACGACCTCCAACGAACGTCCAAACAAAAACTGTTCTAAAATTAAAAAAAAAAAACAAAAGTTGACAGTCATCAAGGACAGATAATAAAAATAGAAACGTCAGAGCTCGGGTAATTACGGCGAACTGTCATAGACACCGGTGATTATCTGTAATTATGTGAACGGTAATTTTTATAAACTAATGGTAATTATAGCGTCACTGTTCGGCTCGACTGTGTTTTGATAGCTTCTGACGTTATTTCTTAAAGGTTCGTAGGATTTTTGTCAATCCCAACAATATACGAGCGAATGCCAAAATTTATAACGGACGCAAGTAATTAGGCACTCAAAAGCTAGTCATTGTCATCATATCGAGTGTGTTATTGCTAACACTGGTGTCAGATTTTATTCAAGTCGCCTAAAGGCATCTGACATGATTTTTACGGCTACTTACCGCCATCTAGTGGCAGGTAGTCGCATACACACTAGTGAACTAAACTGTCCATGAATGCGCAGGTTTCCTCACGATGTTTTCCTTCACCGGAAGCATGTGGTGGTCTATGAATTTATTTTGTTTTTTTTTTTTTTTGAAATAATTATTTTTACTACTATATATGGTACTAGATTGGTATACAAACTCATATGGCACGAGTAGGATATGAACCTGAGACCTTGGTGGCCGTCTTAACTATGTATACCACCATCGCTTCAAAGCTATTTAAAGTTCCTAAATGTTATTCTGTAAAAGGTTGTTCTCACAGGTCATCCTATGGCTTAACTTCACATGCGTCAACTTAAAAACTACAAATATTGTTTTTAAATAATGATTTCTGTACAGAAACCTTATTTATTTTTAATTGAATGTTGACTGAGAGCAAATAGTGACATGCCAGTACCTACCTACTGTTAATTGCTGACTTGGTTTCTTCGAATGTGATTGCGTGTTTGTGAAATCGTATACTTACAGATAAAAGACAGATATTTAACAGATATTAATATTTAGTTATCTGTAGCTAAACTAGGATATAAATATGCTAGCTGTAACATGTTGTGTTACTCGCGTTTTGTCATTCGTTGTAATATATGTATTTAAACCTTGTAATTATTTGACAAAATTACTTACCTATACTATCCTATATATATCTCAGCTAAAATTAAAAAGTAAAGTTTGTTTATTACCTCTTCACGCTCTATCTACTCAACCAATCTTCTTGAAATTTTACATAATTTAGTTTGAAGTATGGAGAAGGACATAGGGAAATATTTCATCCCGGAAAAATTACTATTTATGCGGGTGAAGCCGCGGGCAAAAGTTAGTTTACTTCATACAGCGTCGTTGACTTTTTGTCCTACGTGAATCGTAATGTATTTTCGTGATAAAAAGTACCCAATGTGTTATTCCAGGTGAACAAAAGGCGTAGAGCGCTTTTATCTAGCACTTCTATCATCGTATTCTTCTATCGTCTTCGTGTACCAAATTTCATAACAATCCGTACAGTAGATTTTGCGTGAAAGAGTAACAAACATATACACATACATTCTCAAAAAATTTCGCATTAATAATATTAGTAGGGTATTCGTTTTTAAGGCTGTGGGAAATTTTTCAGGAATGATGTTATACTCGTAGTTGTCTATCACTGGTTTGAAGGTGTTCTTAGACGCTTACCTGGCTGTGATGCCCGAGACCTCAGGACGGCTTTTTATCCCGAAATTCTCAGAGACGCAAAGCCCCGGGGCGCAGCTAGTAACCTATAAATTGAGGCGATATTAGCGTGCCCACGCCGATAAAAAAATATATGAAGTTTTGTCGTGGCGAAAATGAAAAAAGTCGCCACCCCTCTCGCATTTTAAATTGTGTGGGGGTGTTGTCATGGTAAACAGATCAACGATCTTATACGTATTTATATTATATGTGATAAATGACGAATATATTTCATTAAAGTCCGTTTTTCGACGTCCAAACATTTAAACAAACTTCACGGTACTTATTGCTGAAAATAAATCAAATATTACCTATTTTAAATTCGTGCATTCTGAAATAAATCATTTATATGACCGCGAAAGTAATTTTATAAAGAGTCTATTATTTATTTTGCTGTAAAATTACAAACAAAACCAGATATAAAAACAAAAAAAAAATTCGGCATTTCTTTTCAGCAGTGGTCGTTCCAAAGGATTTTTGGATGAATGCTCCGATTTTTATGGCGTTATTACAATTGAATAATTGTGACAAGAAATGACTTATCACTGTAGTCTACAATATAAAGTCACAGATAGCGCGAAGGAATACATTTTTTTTATTAAAAAAAAAAAGACATTGAATCAAGTAATCGTCTTTAATGGTGCAGATTGAAATAATACAACCCCAGCGAGGCTAATGCTCGGTAATTATCAATTAGGCTACGCCGCGGTTTGGCTCGCCTTTGACATTTTATAGAGATGATAATACCCTTTTTTTAACCCCCGACGTAAAAAGAGGGGTGTTATAAGTTTGAGCGCTGTCTGTCTGTGTACGTGGCTCAACGTGGGTGAACCGATTTGGATACGTTTTTTTTATTATTTGATAGCTAATTTTTATGCGAAGGTTCTTATATATGTTTGATAAAAATCGGTTCAGCCGTTCGAAAGTTGTAGCTAAATGAATATTGAATGACGGGGGTTTAGAGTTAAGCTCTTATCGATGGAGTATACGCCACGCCAATCTATCCTCGGCTTTGCTTTTAAGGTCTCGATACGACACAACACCTGCCTTCTCTTTCAGTTGCTTGCATAACTCTTCCTCGATCTCCCTGGACCTCTTCTTCCTTTCGACTTTCCTTCAAAAATAGTTTTAAATAAGGCGTCTTGTCGTATATCCTTTATGCCCAATTTTCCGATGCCATCGGAAGGTCAATAAATAGATTTATTATTATTATTTATTATTAGAGTCTACACAACTGAATATATATAAATATATTAGGACAAATCACACAGATTGAGCTAGCCCCAAAGTAAGTTCGAGGCTTGTGTTATGGGATACTAACTCAACGATACTATATTTTATAACAAATACATATATAGATAAACATCCAAGACCCGGGCCAATCAGAAAAAGATCATTTTCCATCATGACCCGACCGGGGTTCGAACCCGGGTCCTCTCGGTTCAGTGGCAAGAACTTTACCACTGCGCCACCGAGGTCGTCAATATTTAATTAGCAATATTTACATTCGAATGAAACAATTTATGTAAACGGCTAACAATTTTGTTGAAATTTGAAATATAGGTGCTTACGCGCAACACATTGATTTAGATTGGTTTAATGATTGGGAAATTAGTTTTTTTTTTCTGACCAGAGCATGGTCTACAGGTACCTAAAAAGAGACAAATGAGAATACCGAAATAAAATGTAAAGGTTTATTACATAGAAAACGTAATCAATGATATAAAAAATTGAATTTGAACACGCAAATCATTTGTAACTTTTCTAAAACGCTTTTAATTTTACTGTATACGAGTATATAATACAGTGAGGCAAAAAATCAGTACCACCTTTTCAACATTTATGATATAAAAATAATAAGCACATTTCAAAAGTGATTTTATCATGAAAATGTACATCATTTATCATATTCATACAACTATTTTTGTTTGTGACATACTTTAATAAGCGAATTTAAAACAATTCATTATAAATTTAAAATATTGATATTTTATGTACATATTATGGATAGTGTGGATATTTTTCTTATATCTATAATCAGAATAATATTTTAAACGTGAAAGTGTGTTTTATTTGTTTGTTTATCCGTTCACTGAAATATTTCCACGATAAAGGTGATCTTTGATACGAAGACAGTTTAAGAGTAATGTCATGTCCTCATGTACCTCTATGGCGCGGTGATAGCGGCGAGTTTGCAATGAATTTGGGTATATCGATGTGCTGTTTACTATACTTAAGGTAATCTTTAGATATAATAAAACTGTAGGTGGGCTATGTTTGTTCGCGCAAAACATAAAAACTAATTTCATAGTTGTATAGCGGATGATCTAACCTAAAGTCTGGTATTGGTTTAATCGCGACACGTTGCTTAGAACCCGAGACATTGACAGTAATAAATTATGCGCGGGCCCACAAAAGAAACGCGGGCGAAGTCGGGGACAAAAGCTAGTATATAAGAAATACGAACGTGGATTTTTTTGTTATCACTTTACGCATTAATACACTCAAACACTCTCCTTGTAATTTCGCTTAAACATCTATTTATAGACAGGAGAGAGAAAATACTTAATTTTTGTTCATAGGAGCAAGAAAAATTACTTAATTTTTGCTCCCGGTAAATTACACGGGCGAAGCCGCGGTTTAAGCTATTGATGACATTATGTATTTATATTTTACACATAAATTATAATAAACGATCATTCATAAGTAGTACCTATGTGATGTAAGCTCCAGTAATCATTACGTGCATAATATTTTGTTTATAATATTATGTGTATATTATACACATAATATTTATTATATATTTGCCTATTGGCAAATTGTTATGTAATAACCATGAGACCTTTTTTAAAGACAAGTTTTTTAGCAAACTCCTTTAAAGTTTCTAGGGATATGTAATATATATATATATATATATATACATATTGAGTTAGCCCCAAGCTTCCAACCAAAAGTAAGTTCGAAACTTGTGTTATGGGATACTAACTCAACGATACTATATTCTATAACATATATAGATAAACATCCAAGATCCAGATATATCTGAAAAACATCATTTTCCATGTCGACGTGACCGGGGATCGAACCCGGGACCGGGAGCGTAGCAGTCCTGCATGATGACTATTAGGCCACGGAGATCGCCAACAAAATTGATCAAAGTGACATTTGATTGTAGTTGTTTCATTATGTGAATGCATTTATACATTTTAAACCCCGACGCAAAAAGAGGGGTATTATAAGTTTGACCGATAAGTGTGTCTGTCTGTGTATATTCCACCGTAGCTCATCAACGGGTGAACCGGTTTTATTTAATAGCTATTTTTTTATGCGGTGGTTCTTAGATATGTTTGATAGAAATCTGTTCAAAAGTTGAAGCGAAATGAATATTGAAAGTCGTGGGTTTTTTATTTGTCTAACAAATAAACTTGTATAAGTCCAAAAGAAATTAAACAGTAAATCTTCATCTCTATGTAGATAACGCAGGGCACAGGGGACTGTCCTGATTAATGCCAATAATTTGCGGGACGTGATTGAGATGTTTTAAAGAAATTTCATTAAATTACGACCAGACATCGACAATTCTTTTTGTCTCCTGAGAAATTGCATCTGAAAAGTGCTGAAGGTCACGGATGTAAACCTCATTCTGTATGTAATCTAAATGATGTATGTGACATGTGTGTATGTGTGTGTGTGTATGTTTGTTACTCTTTCAAGCAAAATCTATTGGACGGATGGTTATGAAATTTTGTACACGGGTAGATTTTAACCAGGAATAACACATAGGGTACATTTTATCATAAAATTCACGCAGGTAGTAATAGATATAGGTATCGATAACATAAATGCAAAATACCGAGATGAGTTTATTCAGGACAGTAAAAAATTACGTTTTTTCATAAAAACAGTACATTGAATCCGAATATAGTAATAAAAATGGTAGAATATTATGGGTAACTAACTTTTGGACAAAATGGCAGGTCAAACAATCTCTATTGGTGACACCATTTGATTAATATTTGACAAAGGTTTTTTTTTTTTATACTAATTGATGTCCGTAACTTCGTTCGCGAAGCCTCTGACTCTAATGTTATTGAAATATGAACAGTAACAATCAATAAAATTCTAAATGAGATTTTTTTTCTTCAAAATATTTAGTTGCATGATAAGCAAAAAATACAGTAACCAATACGTACTTACCGAACAAAGAGACTTGTAAAGCTTTTTATCTCAATCTATGCACCACACATTTAGGGGAGAGGGGGGTAAATACCATTAATAACAGGATTAGGGGGCAGTAAGAATAAATTGTGAGGAAACCGCCTTGGGGCAATTTATCGAGTGCTTTGCATAAGTTCCTCACGCGGTTATCATTATAACATTGGCTGGATTTTTCCTACGTTTGATCTCACTATTTCTCTCATCTCCTCATGTCCACGGAGAATTTCAAGGACATATTTTACGCTTACCTCTGGCTTCGCGGCGTCACAGCCCCGAATGTGAACGGGAACATGCAAGAGAGTTCTGTAGTCCATTTAACCGGACAACTTAACTGAATGTGCAAAGAGTGGAGAGAAAAAATATTGTTTCTATGTTGTGTAGTGCAAGAATACACACACATTAAGAAATTAAACAAATTATTTATTAACTAGCTGCACCCCCAAGGTTCGCTGCTGTGGTAATTTCGGGATAAAAAGTACCATATGTGGGCCAGGGGGCTTACCATCATCTCTTAATGCGATCCAGTTCAGGACCTAAACTGATCTGCATCGTTAATTCGTACCATCAAGATGATATAACGATCCATTATAGGTAGTGACAAAAACAATACACCAATTCGATTTCAGTCCCTCATTTTTAGTAGTTCCAATTTTGCCACTGAAACCCTTCCGTGGTACGGTTTTTATGTTCCGAACTTTGTGTTTAGATGTTATGACCCACAACAAATTTTTAGTCTGCATAATATTACATTTATTTTAATTTAAATATTTTATTTTAATGTGTTTTGTATTTACTATAGTCGTGTAAGAGCAAGATAATAATATACATTTTAATTTTAAGTAATAAAAAAGTGCGTATTGTTTGCCCAAAATGGTAAGAATTTGATATCGGAACGCAACTTTTGAAACGAGATAAAAAATATCGACATCGTATAGCGTTATCTCTTTCTTACATTTGGCTACTGTCACTGGGATTTACGATTCAGAGTCAATTTTTATTTTTTTAATTGATTTCATTTACTCCTTACGATTCAAATGCGACTTTGTTAAGATAATTTGGTGGTACCAAATAACGCGATTCATTTTAGGTTTCTAAACTGAACTGCCCTACAATTGAATCGTTTTGTAATAATTCATGTTAGGCCCCCAGGTTACATTCTATCTGTGTACCAAATTTCATAACAATCCGTTCAGTAGATTTTGCGTGAAAGAGTAACAAACAGACATCCTCACAAACTTTCGAATTTATAATATTAATAGGAAGTGTAAACGAAATAATAATTATGATGATCGAAAGCGAACATAAATAACTGTTTGCTTTAGCTCATTCTTAGTTTATTTCCGAAAAGTTAGGCCTAAAACCTATGTGAGAACAGAGTCGGCCCAGTCTCGATTCCATAGTTTCGATCAGACATAAATTTACAAACCACAAAACAGAATCTGGCATTAATATGAAGTTTACCATCGAGAGACGCTAAAATTGGACTGTATTATCATATTACATAACACATTTACATATACACAGTGGTGGTAATTAGTTAATAAACGAACAGCACTTTTGGACATAATCTTTCATACAAAAGCATACTAGGAAACCTGATTCAGATGAAACGGCGCGAAATAATTCACAAAGCAACTTATTTTTCATAACATAGACAAAAGAATTTAGGAGAAAAGTAAAAAAAAAAAAATATAACAGACGGCGTGTACGAGTATGCTCAAACTGTGGGGGGAGTTGTCTCATATAAAATTTATTTCAAATAACAACCAATTTAGCCCTGCTCACCCCGCTACGCATTTAGGAATACAGTTGCAAAATTCACCTTTATTATCTAAACTATAAAGTATTTTTTAGGATAATCTAAGGATATATGAAAATGTTTCCAAGTGACTACTCATCAACATCGCTTTATTGAAACGAAACAAAAGGAAAAGAAAAGGAAATCCAGAAATTGTTCTAAAGGTGACGTGTTACACTTGAAGGAAAAAATAAATGGCGCAAGAATTTCTTAAACACAATTTTCATTGCAATTTTATTAGATCAGATATTTTTTTATTAAATTTTAATTTACCAAATAGATTAATATTCTAACTTCCTAAAGTAATAATCTATGTAGTAAATAATAAAAAAAAACAGTTAGGTATTCAAAGTTAGTTCATTACTATATACCTAATAGTTAGCTGCTCTAAGAATACGATATTCAGTCATCACATGAAAAGACGATATACAATTATAAAGATAAATGCTATAACAACAAATAATTTGCCATGTCTTGCGCGAAATGATTACAAGGCGGTCATGTGACATTTGAAACGGCAAAACGTAAATTTTTAAAGAATTTCCATAATAGTTTCATAAAACTATATTAGTAGTGGATAACACCTGTATTTATTATTAAAAATCCACATTAAAATAATAATTAAAAACCATTGCTTTGTGATAACAAGTTAAGAATGATGTTGCGAAACATAATTATTTTTATTGTTCCGTTTTATTGGACGACTTGCGGCTACCTGTGAAGATACACGAAAAGGCTGCTTTGCTATTATTTTACACCTTAATTGTCTAGATAAGTTTTATTTGAAAACATTTTTAAGTTTTATGAAATATAATTATGATGAAACATCGTATAAATTATATATTTTAAATACATAGCGAGCTGACGATTTAATCTTTTAAATCGTCGGAATCTAAAAAAAAATCTATTCGATACCTGGTAAGTAAGGTTCGATTAATACGAGGAACTTGTTTTATTACCGTTATGCTTACACACAATAAGATTGACAAATTGTATAATAATAATCGAACATTTCTATTGCTAAAACTGCGCCCAAAAACTTGCACAACAGTGTAAACTGAAGAAAGCTACAGGGATTGGCCCTAGGCTAAATTTTAATAAGATGTCACTGGCATAACAAGAGCCGTAGGGAGGGAAATTTTATTACAACAAGAACTTAGTATTGAACAATAACACAAAATCACAGACAATTTTAATTGGGTCTAATGCTAACAGAAGAACCAAGGGTATTCTTAATGTGACGTCTCGGTTTCATAATGAGTATATTAATTTCTTCGAGGCCCGTGATTAAGAACCTTTTTTAATGGTCCATTTTTTATTTGCGTCAATTTGTGTGTCATTGTTTCTGCCTTTAATTGTACGGTGCGATGTTTATGGCTGTTTAAGAGCTTTTAGTTGTAATGTTGTGGTTTTTATTTCACCTTGTAATTTATTAGAGTTCTAAAGTCGTCACTGTTTTGCATTGATCGTAAATGTGGAGTAAAGAACCTGGTGATTTTAATTACTATTACATACAATTGACTTTACAATACTAGCTATGTATAGAGTATTAATTTACTTTTATTGAGTTTTAAATCTACTTTTTAACCGGTTTTATTATATATAGATATACAGTGTAAATATCAACCTTAAAAAATATGAAAACTAAATAAATATATACTACTTTTAGTGACTAATTTTTAATTACAATTTGTTTATAATTATATTTAACTTTATTTATATATATTTTTTTTTTATGTGAGCGAAATAAAACAAAATTGTCATAAAGAACGAAGGTAAAACGTAACGTGCCCTTAGCAGATAGCACGCATCCAATACTTAGCGGGTTTCGTTGTAGTATACGCTAATATTGAAGATAAAACATGTATCCCTCTCTTTCTCTCTCTCATCCTCCCACACTTCTGACTTTATTCGCGGCTGTGATGTCAAGAAGCCGGTAAAAAATCTATGATTATAACTTGAAGATTAAGGCTGTGATTTTCGAACCGCCCGATTGCCTGACGTCAAACCTCGTTGGGAATGAAGCACATTGTATCTACAAGACACTATTTTTTTTTATATCTAGTTATATTCTTTGAATGCCTCAACCTCCTTAAGTCTCGGTCCTCGGTTGATGCAGTTTTAGTAAAATATTTAATAATTTTTCACGGGACCAATTTATTATATTTTATACAATGTAAAATAAATTTTATAAAATTTTAGTATCAGACATTACTTAGACATCAGACATCAGACATTACATTATTAGATACATTTTGATAAGTACTTGTACATGCATTATTTAATTATCAAAACAAATGTTAGGCCGACCACTAACTATATTTTTTTGAGTAAAAAACAGTTTTTTTTTTCGATCTTGTTTTTCAGAGTTTATTAGAACTTTTTCAGAGGGAAATTAATTTGAAACTATGAGGAAAGCTTATACTAATTTTCTGTCAGACATGTAAAAGTTATCAAACACAACATTTAATACAAAATTATTTTACGTACAGTTTTCACAAAAATTCGCACATACTACCCGCTAACGCGACTTAACCACCGCTCGGGGAGAGGGAGGGACAAAATGGATTCTCGCGACATTCGGCAGCCATTCCAACAACCCTCTGCGCTCTCACCCTCCGTGCTGTTTACTAAAAATGCGTTCAATTTTATATGCGGGCTTATATACGCAGCGCCAGTGTGTACACGGCTTTAAAGAGGCTTCCTTATTCAAATAGAATAACAAGCCTGTATTTGAACGCCGAATAAAAGCGAAATTCAAATAACGAATTATTAGCTTTCAAAGAACTGTTATGTAAACTTTTTAAATGCACCGCTTCACTTTCGTTACTGGCACTTTGTTAATTTTAAAATTCAAAATTCGAACACTAATGACACGTCATTCACAAATGACAAGTCTTCACGTAGTGAGTTAGCTCTTCGATGCTGGGACAGTATTTTTTTCGTCCTTTCATAATGAATTCCTGTTTTTGTGCGCATTACCTTTCGCCCCAGACAAATTGCAGACTGGCTCCACTTATAAATATTCCGGCGGTTGAATATAAAAGGTGTGACAGTTCATCTCAAACTATTTTACCATAGACAAAATAGTGAATTCAAAATTATCCGAAATGTTGTCACTTTTCATTATTAATTTGTGAACTTGCGGAAATGTTTAGAAAAATAATAATTATTAAAATTAATTAAATACTTAAGCAAAAAATATTTCTTTAACTATTAAGATATATTTATATTATTGAAATTACAACATTCTGAGATATCCAAAAGTTATTTATTATCGCATATTTAAAATGCTTTGCAAGTCTATCGTTACCATTTTTTTTTAAGATTTGATCATTCGAATTTATATACAATGATGAAAATTCACATACGGTATCATCTACGTCATCACCACTCGCACAATCTGTGCGAGAGGAGATGCTGTTAAAAAAAAAATAAAAGGCTACACTTGATTAAAATTGTTCCAAATTCAAAATTAATATCAAAACCATCTGTTGCGTGCAATAACATAGCGCATTTAAAAAACGAATCACACAAAAAACTTATTAACATCTCAACGCAGTAACTGTTATAATTCCTCATTGTTACAGTAAAATAAAGCAGGAAACGAAACAAAGAGGAACGCTAAGAAAAAATATGCAAATTTCGCTAGAGTAGGGTTGAGAAACGCGTAACCATGGCGAATTACTGTTATTTTGTACTAACAGTTTTAATCTAAACAATTACGTTGTTATAATGATTTTTTTAAATATTGTAGCTGTAGCACTTTTATAAAACTCTTATTTTCAAGTGTTATTTATTTCAATGGGGGCTATGGCGCCACGAAGCTCGCGGTCGGCATAAAAAGAATTAATACAATCGGTCAGTTCGGCCATTATCAGTTTAGACGTAAATTTCGGGGATGATATTGTTGTCTAACGGCTACCAAGGCTATGTTTTGCCCTAAGTCACCTCCTACAACATCACAGAAGGATATATTGTAGTCCTATCATAGGAAGAAACCACACGTAACAATTACTATGTTGGCAAAATAATAATGAATTGTATAAAACAGAAACATTTGTACAGAACATTTGAAATAAAGTCCAGATTTTGACTTGCCCATAAATGATAGACACGTCGTCAAAAAGTTTTTAAAAAAGTAAATAAAAATAAAACAGTATTGTTGAATTTATTTGAAAAAAGATCTAAGTACTTTCATTTTTTCGAACTTTGTTCGGTCGGAAAAAAAACTGATATTCAAATGATATGAAAAACATTAGTCTAAGTATACTCGTAAAGACTGACAAACAGTAGCAATTAAATTACAGTATATAATTGAAACAACATTTTATTTTCACTAGCACACATGCAAAAGGGCAATTTAAAATAATTAGTAAACCAATATGGCGACATTCGAGTAGACATTTTTACACAGAAAACAAGGTTTCAGATCAACCTACATTATAAGCTAATTGTATTTTGGTTTTAAATAGAATGTAATTACTAGGTGAAAATAGATTAAACTTTTGGTGGGAAAAAAGAGAGTTCATATAATAATTATTTTGAGGATCGCCCTCTAAACAAAATAAAAAATAGAATTACTTAATTAGCATCATTTGTCTTCCAAAAACTATTTCAGGAAATGTGAAAATTAAGATTAATTAAAATGTAACTCGAGTTTTAGAGTTTAGTTTCAGTTTTAGTCGAGTCTTTTGGAACTGTTAAAAAAACAATAAGTATTTTCAGTCAATGCACTTAATTCAGAATATCAATGTATACTTTAATAAAATTTCATTGTCATTTTAGGCTTGGTTTTGTCGTAATGAAGACGCAATAAGCATACGGTGAAATGAAATACAATCTTAAAGACATGCAAATCCATTAACATAAATGAAAGACAGGTAACAATAACTAAAGAGGAAGTACACAACACACTATTAGTTTCCATTCAGTTTGGGGAGAAACAATCGTCCCTTGTGATTCAAATGCAAGAGCATCACTGGCAACTGATATCCCTGAGAGCGACATTCTAAATTCAAATTAATAAAAAAGTACCATTCATAGACACTTTTGTTTTTTTTTGTCTCAATTCAAAAGTAGGCCACGCATACTATTACTGGCTTGTTTTATTTTTTTCGTCTAAAAACCGGTAAGCTATGAATACTAAATCATTAATAGTATTTTTAAAATTGGAACGCAGCTGGTGTATTTTTTGCTACTTTTTTTACGTTCGTACATTTTTGTTTGGTTTAGTGATTTGAATAATTTTTATAACACATTGACTGCAGAGTCAAAATCCGAGTTTTTTACAGATATACGTATGTAGAAATAGGCGAAGCTAAATTTGCAAAATAAAATCGCTGTATTTTTGGCTATTCTCCGTATAAATATTCTAAAACTGAATTGTTGTAGCCTGTATTTAACTTTATATAAAACTCGTTCAGTAGATTTTCAATAGTAATGCTTTAAAATTTGCAATTTCTTCACATAGTCATAACCGACGCCTGCTTATTATATTACAAAAAAGGTCAGCTGCATTATATAAACGCTTTATAATCTATTTATAATAAAACATAACTTGGAAATTGTCTTTAAGTAAGTGTTTACATATTTAAATAAATTACGCTTCAATATTGCGATCGCTATACGATTGTAAATAAAATATTCATGTTTTTTGTTCTGAACCTACGCACAGTTTCGACACTTGTCCAAATTTTCCTATTAAATTTACAATTAATGTATGGACACATGGATATGTAAATTTAAATAGTTATTTAACAATTTGAGAAACTACACTAAAAACAGACACTAAAAAGACTTTCTCCAGTATCTAAATTGACAGTGAATACTTACTATTAATTAATAAGGTATGTAATATTTTTTAATTAATTCAAATAAAAATATTGAAGAAATGATTTTGGAATTCCTTAAAATATTCATGTCAGATATGTCATTTGATACTTAGATTTTATTAATTTGGATTAGACATAGGGAATGAAGTTTTATTTTTTAAAATACATTTTCAATCACAACTTTGTAATCCAAGTTAAGTTTATGCCACAAGTTTTATGCGTCATTTTTTATACTATAAAACTGATACAAAATATGATGACTAAAAATAAATAATAATGACGAAGTTTTCATTCCAAACTAAAATTGCATAACATAAAATTTACATAAATGAATTACTTGACAGCTAATTTCAAATAAGTGTCAATTTAACACAACTAACGCACAGAATAATTTTCTTACCTATAAAAATTGCTATTATAATGCATACAAAATGGAAAGTAGTCGTGTTTCTCATCAAAACCAGTAGCTAAAATGCTTAATAATTTTGCTGACATCTGCCAACTAATTGTCTAACGAGCCGGCATAAATTACTTGCAAATTATTATGTTGCTATAGAACACATTTCAACTCTCCTTATTTTTAACCTGTCCTTACGCCGTCTCAAGGTGTGAAAATTGCAAATTTAAAAGAATTTTACTTGTTCTTTTTAAACGTGGAACGGAACGATTAAAAACTTTTTGCGTCTGTATTTTAAAGTTCTTTTTTTGAACGAATTGTTCTACAGATACGTCGTTTCGCGCCAAAGGGTTGATATGCTAAATTGTTAACCCATTTCTTGAGTTACCCTATAATTACGCATTTGCATATTATTTAGAGAATAAATATTTATAGGAAGTGAAATTTAAGAAGTCCACAGGAACTAGTTTTTAATAAAGTGCATTATGTTACTTTGTTAAAATTGTTTTGCATTTCTTTTTTGTCATTTGCGAAGTCTCGTTAGAATTTATGCAAATTGTTAGCGAGTTTAATTTGGATTCGTGTGAGGATATCTGTTCGGGTATATTCCCACGTTTTAATATTGTTAATTAAAGCAGTTAGAAATGTCACAAGGTAATTTAAATTTTCTACCCCCTGTCATTTTATTTCGGAGTTTTAACTTTCCGTTATTATGTGAGTACCTACTTACCTAAAACTTAAGTAGGTATTAGCTATGAAAATACCATTTGCACTACTACTAAAATTCTTTACTGTTTTTATATCCTCTGAAATCATAAGTAGGTATTTAATAGACTTTTAATTATCTTAGAATCTACCAGAAACAGAAACAAGTTCTTTTGTTTTTTCTCAAAATTTATCGTGTATGTAACTGGCCAGTCATCAAAGTGTAACAGAATGTCAAAATACTAACCACACTATAAAAAGTACGGAACACAATACAACAATATATTCTTTTGAAAATCGAACAACTAAATCGGTAAGAGGCGTATAAATCGATCGATTCCGAGTCAAGTGCCTCTATTGAACGTTTATTAGCGGATCGATTTGAATCGAATTGGGGTTGTATTGTTAGTTTTTTTTATACTGATAAGTTTTGTGTTTGGGAGTTACTATATGTACACTATACTGTTGCACAAACCTATATAAATCCGGTGTGGAAGTTGCTGATAAAAATAAAAAAAAATTACAATTAAAACAATTGGTTAAATTCTAACTAGTAAAATCAGGTACTTTATTGTAATGTCAAACAAATTATTTATGTGCAGCTTGTAGGCCAGTATTGCGCTACGACATCGCGATTTTAGGAGTCAAAATGCATTATAATACAATTGGCATAATTAAGGATAAAAAAGGCGATGATGAATATATTTTTTTACCCATAAATGTAGACAATTGAAGAAATTATTAAATTTTTTTATTCTTTTTATTCTTTTCTAACGTTGTCTCCGCGTTTATACGCGGATATAATATCACTATGTTATATAGTGATATTTTTACTTGCTCACATGTAATTAGTATGATATTTTTTTATAATAAAACAGACGTGTATGCGGCCTACCTGATTTCATATATCTATACTATTATTATAAAGAGGTAATATGCGTTTGTAAGTTTGTATGTTTGAGGCGGATAATCTAAAACTACTGAACCGATTTCAAAAATTCTTTCACAATTAGATAAGTACATTGTCCAAGATTACTACTGGCTATATTTTATCTCAAAATTCCCACAGGAGCGAAGCCCCGGGCAACATCTAGTAACTTATATTTTTATTCATTATTTAATTATTAAAATGAACATGGAATTATGTGTAAGTGTAACTGTGAAAATGTATAATAATGACAGTTTTTTAGTTTTATGGGTAATCAGCTGCGCCCTGGGACTTTGCCCCTGTGGGAATTTTGGGAAAATGCCTTTCAAAGTAGTCTACTTATGTGCAAAAATTTATTGAAACCCGTTCAGTAGTTTCGGCGACTAAGGGCAGCATACATAGCCTAGGCAGATGCAGCCTTGCTTGAGTGCGTTTGACTTCAATCTAGCCTGATGGAAAGCTAATATGAGGTCTAGAGTTGAAAGTAAATCCTCAAGCTCTACTCTAAAAAGTTTATGAGTTTTTAACGCTTTTAAAATAGAATAAAAAGAATAAAAGCGTTAAAAACTCATAAACTTTTTTCGTTATTTATATTTTCCGAAATGCCAGGTGGATTGTAGCTTGTGAGAAATGACTATTTAATATAAAAATTGACGTGAAAAAGTGCTTGTGAAAGTCTAATTTCTGAATAAATTATTTCAATTTGAATTTTCATTCTAAACTTATAATGTCAAATTCAAACGGTTCCATTAACTCGTTTTTCCTGTTGTGTATAAAAAAATTCGGTTTTTATAATACTAGCCTTTTTTCCGTTTGAGATGAAAATTTTCCATTCCGTATAAAAATATTTTATAAATCAAGAACTAGCTTTTTCTAACCTAATATTCAACTCTCCACACATACTTTCATACTTATAATATTATAAATTTGCATGTGTGTTTATCTTTCTTTAACGTCAAAGCGGAGGAATTAATTAACGTCTTTTTAAGTTGGAACGATGGATCGAGTAACAGCTAAACCATTAATTATTATACAACTAAATAACGTTAGAAATGGTTGTCTTGATAAATAAAACATCAAATGAAAATTAATTTGAAGATATTTTCAAAAATAAGTTTGACATAAAAAGGCCAACGAAGCGACCAATTCCGTAATTAAACCTATCTTTCAGTCGTCCTTTTCATGACCACTCAAGCATACACACAGAAGATCACACAGAATAACCCTACAAACACGAAAACCACAAATTAGACCCACAATTATATCGGGAAGAAAAGAAAATGGGGTCCCAAAAAAAATGCTTTGTTGTAGTAAAAATCGGGAAATGTAGGTACCTAAAGATGTTAGGCTTCTGTGGGGTGCATTTTTTTCTCGATATCGCGCACAAGCCCCCCGGCATATGAAGCATTACCCCTTAGTACATCCCATGCCGACTCCCAAACAAATTTTTATAAACAGATTTTTTTCTTTGCGCGTCGACAGAGACGGAATGACACTGAATGTTATTAATTCGGTTAAGTTAGAAAGAGACGGATGTAAAGAAAAAGTTCAGCGGATAAAGAAAGCCCAGGTATGGATAAGGGTGGGGAGGGAAGAAAAAAGGATACGTGGGGTGGCGCGGCCCCTCGGGGTGGCCGTGTTCTCGTGTCCGCCGCTAGATGGGGGTAAATAAGTTTTTTTTTTTATTGAATTTTGGCAAGAGGAGTTTTGGCGTAATGATGATGGATTGTATCGTGGCTTTCCTCTGATAAGTTTTTGGGGAAAATCCGCGGCGTGTAATGTGTTTTTCGAGTTTTTCAAATTAGCTAGATCGCGTGCTTGTCAATTTGTTAAGCTTGAGCGGGAAAGTTGACGGAGAGTTTTGTGTGTGATATGAAATAATTTGGTGATTTAGTATTATTTTGTAAATTTAATAAATATTTTTAAAGATCATTGTAATTTAATATTATACATTTTTCTTACGTCTACAATTTATGATAATCACGTACTTTTACGTCTATTTCTTATTTATAACTTTTTAGAAAAGTCTAATAAGAAAAAAAATGTTATGATCTAGATTCTATACATAAGTAATTTTATTTTTTAATTTCAATGAATTTGTAAATTTAAAATTTTGTGATTATACTCGACGTCAAATATTTAATATTTGACGACCTTGGTGGCGCAGTGGTAAAGTTCTTGCCACTGAACCGAGAGATCCCGGGTTCGATCCCCGGTCGTGTCTTGATGGAAAATGATATTTTTCTGATTGGCCCGGGTCTTGGATGTTTATCTATATATGTATTTGTTATAAAATATAGTATCGTTGATTTAGTATCCCATAACACAAGTCTCGAACTATACCAATAAAAAAAATCATATTCCAATTACCGAGCTCACAGCTTGACTGTGCTGCAGCACACGTGATAAAAAAAGACGGAAGTTCGAAAACTGTAAAGTTTTTCCAATCTTTTAATTAGCACGGTTTCAATACTCAATGTACAGAAGTAACAGAAGAATATACAGATATATATATATATATATATATATATATATATATATATATATATATATATATATATATATATATATATATATATATAAGTTAATGTAAAAATAAACCGTACATAATATAAACCTGTGTAGCTCCGGTCGTATATCTTTCGTTAAATAGAATTCGAAGTCCTAGAAAATATTTATTATTAATTCGCATTTTTTGATATTAATATAATATGTATTTTTAAATAACAACCTTTTTTGAATAAAGAAACATTTCAACAAAATTATGTAGTATGATAATTAAACAAATATTTTCTGTAATTGTATATTTGACTTAATTACTCAGAGTGCATTAAATTCATAAATTATTTACGGTATGATACTGTGATGAAGTGATATTTCTGTATATTTCATAATCTGTGGCCCTTTAGTGAGTTTTCACCCTTCAACCATCGCACTAATGAGCGTGCACTTGAACTGTCTGCGGCGTAAATTCTGAATGTTGTACTATATTAGTGATTCGGTATTTAAATGGCATGTTGCACTTCTGTACCTTAAAATTCTATGTCTAATTGTTCCTTTTCAGTTTTACATCTTGTGGCGATTATGAGTCTTGACACTTTTGATTTGGATATCCATAATTTGGTTTACTATTTCGAAGTCATTGATAAGTGTATTTTTGTATTTTTCTTCCAACATGTAAGTACCTATATGGAATATAGATACCTATTTTTTATTATAAAGTATAATATTTTTGGAGCGAAGCCCCGCCGAAGAGGCGCTAGTATTCCATAATCATCAAACCAAATCTTAAGACTTTATTACTAAAGTAAATTTAGTTCATTCTCTTATTTAATATATAATTAACTATAACATTCACAGATAACAAATTTAAAATTCACCTGACTTGGTTTGATGATTGTGGAATACTAGCGACTCCCCGGGGCTTTGCTCCCGAGGGAATTTCGTGATAAAAAATAACCTACGTGTTATTCCAACTTATATTCTACCCGTGTACCAAATTTCATAACCCATATTGTTTGTAAATCATAGCTCTATATCTGTGACAGATGACAAATAGTATGAAAATAATATAGCTGTCTCTGTCGCTCACATTTCTAATATATCGGTTCATCCTGCTGTCACATGAATAAATATATATTGTACACACTGTACAAACTTACGACACGAACGAAATCACAAATCCTAACAAAAAAGCAATATTTTTCTTTAACAAAAAAAAATCATAGCATCCAGGAATCTATTTAGACAGAATCCAATAAGAACTGCTTAGAAAACCTAATATTTCCAACGGAAAACAAGTCTTTTCACAAATATCCAATTCGGGCTTCGTATAAGCAATAAATAAGAGAAGGCTTCCCAGACGGCGCGGGGAGGGGGTGCGGAAACGGGAAAAAAGACAGGAAAAAAAGCAAAAAGGGAACGGATCGAAGTCTTTCGTCCGTCCGATCCAATAATCCAGCCGTCTGTCCGCTCGCCTAATGTGATCGTAGCCTAATGAAAAATGCTCGGCCCGAATCTATAGTCCCAAGGTCGAAAAAATAGTACATTTTATCAAAGATTTTTTGTTAATTCCTTTTTCTTTAATTTTCTTAGGAAAAGTACAGATATTATTATATCTGTACTTTTCCAGATATTATAATATCCCACGAATGAATAAATGTAATGTTGATATTATTTAATTTATTGTGTCAAGAGTGTTCTCATACCATTTGATGATTTGATTTGCCTTCAGTTTCGTTATAATCATTCCAATTTTTTTACACAATATTATTCAGAAACGCAAGAAAAATATCAAAGAGACAAACTACTTTTTCAGTAATAAAGGTGATCGTTTTACAAATTATTCTTATTGGATAATTATATTTAGGTTTTGAAAATGTACACACGGATTCAATTATCTATAATTTATTCGAAGTAAAAGAATATATTTCATCAACAAACGCAATTAAATAAATACTTCGGATTTAACATTAACATAGTCAATTATATTTTTATTTAATAAAAATCCTTAAATAATTATTATCATCGTGAGGAAACCTGCTCACTGGTTGACTTGAGTTTAGTTCTCTAGTGTGTATGCGACTATCTGTCACTAGATGGCGGTAAGTAGTCATAAAAGTCATGTCACGCCTTTAGGCGATTTGAATAAAATCAGACATTAGTGTTTGCACACACTCGATATGATGATGAGGATGAGGATTAATTTTATTTGAATTTATCGAGAACTTACTATAAAAATACGGTACTTACTATAAATACGGCACCTGGCTTCACGAATGTTAAAAAATAAATCGTGAAATGGGTTTACGTTGGTAACGAAATCAACATAAATTTAAAAGAAATTCAAAATGGAGGCACATGTTTTACCTACATTTTATATTTAAACTTTTTTCGATTGAACGTTTCAATCTAGATACCTAATAGGTACCCACTTTTTGTTGCTAAGGCATATTTATAGGGAAATTTTAACAATAGGGGAAAAAATATAGTATACCAATAAGCACTTAACTATTGTTTTATATGATTTAAATATATAAATACTTGCTCGGTGTAAGTTATTACATGTGTGGTACTTACTTAACTGAAGAAATAAAATGCACACTGAACTAAAAATACATTTTATTTAAAACTTACTTGATTATCGGTTGGACGATGCGTATTTTTTGTGTCTATAAGAACTGCCAAAAATATTTGATTGAATTCCTAAAGATTTGAACCTGGGACCAGTCGACCAGAGGCAAACCAGTCTTAACCACTACCATCTCTTCAAAACCTACTAAAAATTAATTTCATCTCTTTGAGTATCGATCACCTTAAAACACGATTATTAACTGTCCAAATTGAGAATCGAATCACCTTGAAATGGAGCAGACAACTCGGGAAGCATTGACACCTTCCATTTCGATTTCATTATGAAACTTCTTAAGAAAACCTATTCATTCATTCTCAGCTGGTGTTCCATCTCGCTTGCACTTCAACATTTTCCTAGTATTCCCTTTCACCCGACGCAATGTTCAAGAAGTAGTGACGTCGCACCGAGGTCGCCTCTCAGATTCACTCATTAAATAAACAAGGAACGAAGTGTGCGGCTGTGTGGCAGGACCACGCTGCTGGGGTAGGAAACCATGTAAATCTATGAAGACAATTATTACAATACAATTATACTATCTTATAAGATTAATCATTGAGGTTATGTTTCCTAAATTATTAAAGTGATTTTGAATTATATTAAAAATATTGCCCACTTTCAGACTATTTAATTGTCTCGGGCGCGTATGTCTTCATGTTAAACACCATATGATGACTTCCAGAACAATCACTGGTAGTATTGTTATTAGTGACACACTCAGTAAAAAAATGTAAATATTATGTACTCTTTGCTCTATCTACTTCGTAAGGTATGAATGATAAGATACATATTCAGTGTCATCACTACAGAATTATGTATTTGTTCAATTTATATGAATCAAAATTCTTATCAGATAATTTCAGAATTATATTGCTTTTATTGGTTGTGAGTGCTTTGCTATTTCTTTATTTATTTATAAAACTTTATTGTTCAAGTAACAAAATATATATACATACGTTATAAACATTTGGCGACCGCTAAAAGTACTCTCTCCCAGTTGATCATATATATATTTTTATTCTGTTACTTGGTCCTGCCGTCCAGACTCGTTCATTTCTCGTTTTAATTCGTATCCCGACCTCGCCGTTCTTCATTATCTTATTACTTAGCCAACTTTATGTACGACGACGAATGTCTCTTGATACTTTTAAGAAGAGAGATAAAATGTAGACGATTTTTTCTTGCTAATCGATCGAATAATCACTTGCTAATTCGATTTGATTTAAAACCTTAAAAATACTGGGATTTAGATATAATCTGACAATACTTTTAATTTTTTGTGCCTCTAAAAGCCTGCTAAGACAGGATATCTATAGCTATGTTATTGTATATATACCTCTTAGGTGGGTATGCGATAAAAGATGCGTACTTCCTTCATTGCGTGTCCATGTGAAATCCGGAAACGTTAATACTCACTAGCAACTAAATTCTTAGCAGAACCGAGCCACTTCAATGGCTTCATCCGAAGCTGCCATCAAGTCTGCTGCTGGCACTCGCGACTGGCGACCAGATAAGTCAAATAATTTAATTTAAGCTCTAAAAAAAATTACTGTGTACAATCCCAGCGCATACCACGCTTGTGTTCGAACGACGCACGACAACGCAACGCGCTAATCAGTCTTTTAAAACTCCTCATTTCTTCGGCTTAATGTAACTCATTATGGAATTCTAACCTTTCTTTCAAGAGTCGATTCGATTCGAGTTCAAGTCGATTCGTGTCGACTTTCAAGTTCGATGATTGACGGTAGCTTATCAAA
This sequence comes from Plodia interpunctella, assembly GCF_027563975.2. Classification (NCBI taxonomy): domain Eukaryota; kingdom Metazoa; phylum Arthropoda; class Insecta; order Lepidoptera; family Pyralidae; genus Plodia; species Plodia interpunctella. Next base: position 8,391,773 of record NC_071303.1, read on the forward strand.
TAAGTAACGAGACTTTTTGGTCGATTGTAGCTTAACAATTAAGTATCAATAATTATTGGTCGCAGTGTAGATCTTAAGACGGTGGCGGGTGGAGTTCTAAGTGCAGTTGTTAATGGCGTCGCCTTCACCTTGACCATGGCTGAACTTTCACCCAGTTCAGTCTCTCGACCCGGTCATACGGTTGTTTGGAAACTATACTGGTTTTCTTGTCTATGAGTTTAAACTTCATACTTTGCTTCTTGAATTCAAGACTTGCAAGAAGACGATCAGATGTGAGATTTTATATGCTACTAGCTGATGCCCGCGGCCTCGCCCGCGTTAATTTTCCGGGATGACAGGTACTCTATGTCCTTCTCCACACTTCAAGCTACGTGCAGGTATGCAAAATTTCAAGAAGACTGGTTGTGTAGATAGAACGTGAAGAGGTAACAAACAAACTTACTTTCGCATTTATAATATCAGTTAGGATTTTAGTTTAAAGTCAACATTAAGATGTATGAATTGTTAATATAACTAATATAAATTACTTAAAATCAAATCAAACTAAATTATAGTAAAATAAACAGAAAATTGATGTGCGATATATTTTTATCGTGTTCAAATTGCAAGTTGTGATAAAACTGTCAATAGATGGCGGTATTCGATAAAGTCATGTTTTAGACGGCTTGAATATAATCAAGGGTTGGAAGATTAGTATTCACTTAAGGATGATCAGACAAACATTTTCACTCACACCCAAATTTCTCGAAAGTTTATTTATTTATTTATATATTAGGACAAATCACACAGATTGAGCTAGCCCTAAAGTAAATTCGAGACTTGTGTTATGGGATACTAAATATTTTATAACAAATACATATATAGATAAACATCCAAGACCCGGGCCAATCAGAAAAAAAACATTTTCCATTATGACCCGACCGGGGATCGAACCCGGTACCTTTCGGTTTAGTGGCAAGAACTTTACCACTGCGCCACCGAGGTCGTGCACCAATTTATGCATTTATAATACTGTCCGCGGCTTTGTCCGCGGTGAAAATAGTCTATGTATGTCTCCTTATCCATTGCTTCGTTTTGACGTAAAAGTAGAAAATATACACATATGCACTGTGTTTATCATATTAGTATGTTTGGATAAGGTTATCTTTATCAAAACTATATTTTTTTGTATATACATATACCCGCACTAAATGTCGTCTGAATTTTTACAACTGCGATTGGGAATTGACATTCCTATAAGAAAATTCGAAAATTATTAGATATGTGCCTAAATATCTCATTAGAAAATAATCATAACCTATCTAACCAACTAGCAGACCAACCAATCTGTGGATAATTTTAATAATGTCAGAAAAATAACTTATTCAAACAAAAATAATATATTTTTACCTAATAGCCTATAACCTATAGAAATATCACCTGTATTTAAAGATATCTAAAAAATTATATAATTTAAACAGTATGTATCATATATGTTGAAAATTTTATATAGAACTGTTTAAAGATGAAAGAGTTTTGCCGACGGGCGGCGACATCAAAGTGCCGGCGGTAAATCTCTATAAACTTTTCCGACGGGCGCCCTGTGCGGTTGCTTCTTTACAGGTTTTCGCTTGAAAAACCTTTTGTTATTTATTTATTTATTTACTTACTGGCGAGCTGACCCGGCTTTGCTTGAAGTCATTGGTGTATAAACCTTTGTGAATAAATTGTCTATACAGTGAAAACAGCATCAAAATCATTTGCGTGGTTTAAAGGGAAGGTTAGAAAGAGACAGACGCGGAGGGCGATTTTGTTTTATACTATTATTAATGACAGTGAAGTATATTAAAAAAAAACTTAAAGATTGATAAAAATGAGTAGAATTAAACTTATTTTAAATGAAAAATTTTAACAAGGGACCTGAGAGAGGTGAGAGGTCGGTTATAATGTCAGTAAAAACTAAAATCCCGTAAAATTTTTTGGACAGTTATAGGGGTGAAATTCATAGCTTTGATTCAGCACTGGCTCATTCAGCACTGATTCATTAGTGTGTATACGACTACTTGCCACTAGATGGCGGTAGATAAACGTTATAGTCACGTCACGCCTTTGTGCGACTTGACTAAAACCTGACAATAGGCTAGTTGTCAATTTTTTTGATTTGATGACTATTCGAAGGCTTTTATGTGAACAGAAACACCAGTGAAAAAAGTACTGTAATAATTATAATAATTTTAAAGATCCATACTAAATGACACGAACAAAGTGACGTCTGTGAATTTGTTAGCTAGGTACATTAAATATTACGTTTATGGTGATGACTTCTATAAATAAAAGTTGTTATAAAATTTTAGTTTTTCATGATGGTTGAGTTTTTTCCTCAGAAATATTATGGAATTTCAACGTACTTCAACGCCAGTGTCAAAACCTTTACAAAAAAACAACGGAGTCACAACGTGCTGCGTCACCGCAACGGACCGGATAATGCGAGAAGGCCAGATATACATATTAACCCGTATGTGAGTGAAAATCAGTTTCCCGCGGGAATTACAGGAAATCCCTTCTTGGTGCTCCCCTACACTGTCCTAGGAACCTACACACCAAATTTCAGCTTTCTACGCCCAGTAGTGTCGGCTGTGCGTTGCCTATCAGTCAGTCAGTTACAATAGAGTTTTATAAATATAATATAATATATAAAAGATTACATATTCTCGGATTCAAATAAAGATACATTGTCGGTTTGTATTTACATTACCGACCAGAATTTGTGTAGCATCCATGCTATAACATCTACACAATATATATATAAAACTTCGAAGCAATCTTCGTCTTATAAAGGCATCCTTATACCTTATTCCTTTGCGAAAAAAAAACCCTGGATTAAAAAGGGGAGCACTCGTGTGTGAACGCTACAGTGTATCCCGGGAACAAAAGACTGGAAAACATTTTCTTTTTAAAGTTTTTGTACACTAAATCTGAGCTATACCGATCAAATGAACTATTTCGAAGAGTCTTCATATTCTTCAATAGTATAAGTTCTAACTATTCAAGAATAATCTATATATATATATATATATATATATATATATATATATATATATATATATATATATATATATATATATATATATATAAAACTCTTACGTTAATGAGTGATTGACTGACTGCCTGACAACGCACATCCGAAACTACTGGGCGTAGAAAGCTGAAATTTGGTGTGTAGGTTCCAAGTACAGTGTAGGGGAGCAGTAAGAATGGATTTCCTGAATTTCCTATAGGAAACGGATTTAAACTAACATAAAAGGTTATGGGCAAAAGCTAGTATAATATATATTGAATATAAAAAAATTACATTCTCTCATTCTGTTTTTTCAGAGTTTTATTCATTCCATTTATTTTTCAGAGTTTCATTCATTCCATTTATATATTTATATAAAAAATTTTTGAAATACATTCAAAATTCATAAGTAACTTTAATTGAAGATTAGAATAATTTGACATTTTTAATAAATTAATATAAAAATAATACAATTTTTTTTTCGTTTTTTGTTATATAACAATTTGAGTGAACAATATAAGTGAACATCATATGAAAAATACTTAAGGAAGCTGAGAATGTATATTAATAGCTTTATTGCATTTTCAGCTTCCACATGTATAGTTGTCATGTGAATTATAGATACCTATCCAATTATTGTGCCATATTAAAGCACGGAGTGCTCTAAATAATACATTTTTGCTCACCCAACGAAGGATAGCTCTTTACATAAGTTTAATTGCCACTATCGCACACGAATCGCTGCGCCAACAAGCCCTCATTTGTATAATATTCATAAATTGTATGCAATATACTTACAATAATTTTATGAAAGACTAAAGGGAAAGCCATTTGCCCAGCAATTAAACAGGCTATATCTATACTATTATTATAAAGAATTTGTATTACAAACTCACAAACGCTTACCTCCTCCTTACAAACTTTGTATGCTTGAGCCGGGTAATCTCCGAAACTACCGACACCGATTTCAAAAATTCTTTCACCATTATTGAGGTACATTATCCAAGATTGCTATAGGCTATATTTTATCTCAAAATTCCCACGGCAGTGAAGCCCCGGGCAACATCTAGTAAAAATATAAAATAATATTTCTAAACATATCTCCCTATGATCGCTCGCAGTGCGCTACAATCCTAACTCAAAGCGGGTATTTACGTATACAGATATCCACATTAATAATACCCTATTTTCTTTCCGTATTGAGACGTCTTCGTTTGTTTCGGTACAATATCCGATCTGGACTGAATGCACACAATATTATTTGAACAATGTCATCAGTTTATACATGTTACAGTTAAATCCAGAAGTGCGGCTAGACCAAGGGTTATTCGGCTACAAATAGCCAGTGTAGTCGGCCTCTGTTTTTTATACCTAGGTGTCGCAGGATGATTGCACCTATGTGTAACCTGGCTTTATTGGTTTAGCGGTTCTCATTCCGGCTAGATCCAGGTGCAGCTGGTCGCAGATGGGACACTTAGATGCTATCTTGCTTATCTTTGGTTAAATCTAGATTTATCCGTTATCATCTCATCTAAAACTAGATGTAGACGGCCTCAGGTTACCTAACCTAAGGTCAACACGAAAACTATTCAAAAATAAGAACACATACAAAAAACCACCCCGTTAAACATAACAAATAGGCATATAATTATTTTTCACTACTAACACAATATTTGTAAAGACAATCAACAGTTACAAAAGAAAAAAATAAGAAACAGCCAGTAACCGCAAAGTTTAAGCACAGTGGGGTAACGCCCCAGGCATTGTGGCCCATAAATTGTGTAAATGCAAGTAATAAATTTCACAAATTCTGTCCCCACATCGCTAATGTAGCGAAATCCGAAGAGGTGGGTATACTTAACTGTCTTGATATTAATCTTAGCTTTTTTTAGGATACTGCTTCTTTGACGTAGCGTGATGCTGATAAATTTCTGTGATTTCTAGCCCACAAGCAGAGGCAGAAGGCAGGCAGTTTAAAGTTCAATTATTGCTAAAATCTCAAGAATCAAGAAATATAAATGCAAAGTTTATCTGTTCCGCTTTCACGGCTAAATTGATGAACAATTTTGATGAAAATTAGTATGCATGTAGTTAAAGACCCCCGTTCAAGCATAGGCAACGTTTTTTGCCCCAAAAATCAATCCCCAAATGACTATATTGGGTGAAAGTTTTTATGAAAATCGTCTGTTCCGCTTTCGCAGATAAATCACGCGGGCGAAGCCGCGAGCAAAAGTTAATGAAAAATAATGTATGAATGTATGCAGTGTAATATTGAATATTACTGATTTTTTTCACACAGAAGCATTAAAAATTAATGATGAAGTTTTCTTTGAAAATATACATTTTTTTCATTTATATATTTTATTGTATTTCTATTTTTTTTTAATTTATCTTACCTAAGTTACCCAGGTACATCTTGCGTAATTTAGGTGAACACAACAGGATATACTAACAAGGAAACCAAGCGGATATTGACCATGTTATTATAACAATTACAGTAACGAGCTTTAGAAAAGTCTGAGTTATATTACTGTCGGACCTAATCAATTCCAGTTTGTTCGTTTTAATTATTTAGCAATCTATGAATACAACGAATGACAGGAAACTCCGAATTATATAATAAGCATGTAATAAGATTAAAAAATGCTAGTTTTTTATGTCTGTGCAACATCTATTTTCTCGCTGAATTAGTAAAAATCAATCAATCAATTGTATTACAGAAAAAAACGTCATTCCTCCTTAAGAGTTAGTCCGGTTCTTCCCAGCTATAAAGTGTTTTAGCCCAGGATCCACTTTTCCACATTTTGTTCTAAACTTCGCACGTTTCCAGTTATGAGGCTTATATCTTTCTGAAATTTTAACAAAATATCTAAATTTCATTGAAAATCTAAGCAACACCCGTGAGGCATCGTACCGATTCGTGCCAAGAAAGCTGACACCATCCCCGTATTGGACAGCCAGGCTTCCTTCCTATCATATGAATTAGCTTTAACAGTGTGTGGTGCAGGACAATACAATTCTTGTATACCTACGAAAAAGCCTCGGTTTAAAAATTGGCTGGTAAATTTTACATGGCAATTTTTTTTTCATTCAGTCCTCATTTAAGAATAACGTTCTGTCGGTATAGTTACTTCCGTCTCTCTCTATCTTCAGCCTTCATTATTTGGTCCATATAAGCCTTAAAACCTCAATTATATCTTCAGAAGCCTGCATGACCTGAAATGAGAGAAAACCTAATTAATTACCACAGCAACAGGTAACTGAGTTACATCAAGGCGCTTGGTAATTCTATTTGTGTGGATTTAACCATTTCCTGTACATCTACTTGAAGAATGGATGTGGTATAATTTTACAAGGTTTTAGTCACCTGTCGCGATGAAGCGTTGGTGGTGTAATGGTTAAGACGTCCGCCTGTGGATTGAAAGTACTCGGGTTCGTATCCTACTCGTGTCATATGATTTTGTATACCAGTCTGATTCAACAAGGAAAACACCGTGAGGAAACCTGCACACTGGTGGACAGTTTAGTTCACTAGTGTGTATGCGACTGCCTGTCACTAGAGGGCGGTAAGTAGTCGTAAAAGTCATGTCAAACGCCTTTAACTTGAATAAAATCTGACACCAGTATTAGCAATAACACACTCGATATGATGATGCTGACCTGTCCCGATGTTTGTCTACAGAGTTGTCTACAGCCATATTTGACTGTAGCAAACAGTTTGGCTACAGTAAAATCTTTCAAGTTGATTTTCAATTACTTCCACATGTACGGAGTTGAAATTTCCCATGTCAAGTTACCATGACAATGCATTATTATGATAAGCATGACCGTGACGGTATACCTAATCCCCGATCTTTGAAGAAAGAAATCTTTGGGAGCCGAGATTCAATAGACTCCCAAAAATTTCCTTCTCAACAGACGGAAAATATTTTATAGTCACGCGTTGAATGCAGAAAGATTTCTCACAGAACCATATAAAGCTTGTGGAAAAGGGGATTTTTTTTAAAAGCTCATTGCAAACTGGCAAAGATTATGACGAGTGACGAGACGACTCAGATGCTTACAATATATGATAGGCTCAAGATAGAAATAAATAATTATTTTTTATACACAATGGATGAATGAGAAGAAAGCCATTGCACACTAATATTGATATAATGTGAGAATGTATGTATGTTTGTTACTTTGTCACGCAAAATCTACCAGACCGATTGTTTTGAAGTTTGGTACACGGGTAGAATATAACCGGTAATAACACGGAAGGTCATTTTTATCCGGAAATTCTAACGGGAAAGAAAGTATAAAAGAAATACCACGTCCAGATAAGTCTGCATGAACGTGCCCGCTGCAACGCCTTTTTCCGTCAATTTACTTAAGATTGCATTCTGTTCCGTAGACAATTACTGATCAGACCCGCCGACAGACAATTTCGTATAGATACAGAAATTGTTGTAACGAGGTCTGACGCGATTGAATTAAATAAATAAGTACATACTCTACAGCCTTCTATCGCCAGATATAAACACAGAAATGGACACAACACACCCAGAACCGCAGACAAATGTCTATGATCGTAGATACGAATATTTGGCTGCACTGATAATCGAACTAACATAAATATGTTTGTTGGTATGTACTCTACTTAAAAGGATCTTGTATCTGCTGATATAAAATAACCGGTTCTCACAAAAACATTAACCCAAAAACAAATAACCCTAATTGTGCTGATAAGGATTAAAAAATGTCCAGAAATATCTTTAAAAACTCCAATACTTCAATGCACTTTCTTTGTCCTAAGAGCGGGTTATTCTCTACATTACTATAGGGATCTGACCACAAAGTGTGGTCAACACGAATTTATTATTGCATTTATAAGACATACACACATAATCAACACATTATAAATTATAACTTTATACTCTGTATTTAGCTAAATAAATAAATAATTATATATAAATAGACCTACACAAAAGTAATGTCTACCTGGTGCTCTAATCAGTAAACAATAAGAGATCCAGAGGCAAATATAAACTCCATTACAACTCGGAGCAGAGTTCGCTTCGACCGCATCAAATATCGCATCCCACCGCAGCGCATCCGACCGCAAGTAAAATGGGATAAGGGCTGAAGAAGCAGATTCGCATTCATTATGAGACCACACAATTTTTTTCGAATAAATTGAAATAACCATTTCTCAGTGCAATATAATATAAATATTATATATTTAGGTCCCTAAAAGCCTAACTGATTTGATTTTTAAATTTTAGCTTTCTGTGTGACCTGCTTGGAAGTTCGTATGAGCAACATGCAATAAATGAATTGTGATGCTGCTTTGAAAGTTGAATTACTGCCTTAAAAATGGCGCATCAAAAACATTTTATATGCCTTAAACTCATAATACTAAGCATATTAAAAGCCCCTGTAGATTATGTTTAATTAACAATGATGTGGTCTCATTGTGGATTCAAGTATATTTTTATCAAATTTAACCACATTAACACACGATTATTCATTTCCGTGTGGTCACATGGCGAATAACCCTAAAGGCTAGGGCAGGTGGTCAGTCATTAAAAACAGTTTATTACTTCGACCATCGATTATCGCGCAGCCATCTTGGACGCCATATTGTTTAAATTTATTACACTAATTACGTCACTGCAAGTGGTAAGGGCTAGTTCACATTTTTAACTATAGACTTAAATAAATTATGTATGTCTATGCTTTGGTCGTGGTGTGTGGTTCCGTCTTGGAATAGGACCATTAAATACGATAAACAAAATAATACTGTCGTGTTTTGCACCACAGAACTATGGCACGACTTCGTATCGGACGATATCGAAGGGAGGATATGAAATGGTCTGATTCTAGGGCGCAAACAACCAACAATAAATTTACATACTTTTAAATACATTTTTCGAATCTTTATCTATTTTGTCCATGCTTGATCTATTTTGCAAATGCCAAGATAATGTGTCATTAGTCGCATCGTACGAGATCCACAGAAGATTATGTCCCAACTAATATTATAAATACGAAAGTAAGTTTGTTTGTTACCTCTTCACACATTATCTACTGGACCGATTGTTATGAAATTTGGTACACGTGTAGAAAATAACCTGGGATAACACATATGGTACTTTTTATGCCGAAATTCCTACGGGAGCGAAGCCCCGGTCCGCAGCTAGTCACGAATAATTTATTTACTTAATCTATATACTTAAGTATTTATTCTGTTTCTTTATTGTTAAAGTGCACTGTACGATATGCAGTTAGTTCATTCATTTAATTCCCTCCTTCATTCAATGAATAATGTGTGTAAACACAGCTTAAGCATTACAGAGGAAGTAAAAAGTGAATAATGACAAGTTTTACATGCGTCTGAAAGCATGAGCATCGCTTTTGTGTCAAAATGTAGCTTTACGACTTTGTGAGTATTGCCAGTTAAGTACGTACCTAATAACATAGTTGCATGCTTTGAAATTTATTTTTTGAGATGGGCTCGTATAATTTACTTATTCACACCATACTAACATAATGTTTAGGTACCTAAAAAAGAAAAAAAAAAATGTGGTACCACGTCTTTTTCCTTTGCGAGGTAGACAGAGCCAAATTTAACTGTATGGCGGGCTTGTTGGTGGAATTTAATTTAAATAGTGATAGGCTACTAACATATGTCCTGTGAGAAGAGTTTACAGTTTATAGCTATTTCCCCTGATCGACTTTTACAATATGCGCGGGAAGAGAATCAGCTGGCACGTGTTTTCCTTTCGCTCACAGATCAAATGAATATTAAGACAACTATTTATTTGTTTAATTTATTTATATAAAGTGTGTACTTATACTCAATATACTTATATAACGTGTATTCTATGCATATAGAATACATGTTATATAAGTATATTGAGACCTTCCTCTCGAATCACTCTATACATTTAAAAAACCTGCATCAAAATCCGTTGCGTATTTTTAAAGATCTAAACATACATAGTGACAGACAGACAGACAGCGTTTTTTACTATGTAATGATAATATAATTTACCATGCCTAACAAATTCAAGCAATACTGGTAACATTTTAAATTACTGCAATTATATCTTTGAATAGTACGTACTTATAATCATTTTGTGACATTTCATCACGGTCACAGGGCATATTTATAAAGAGAGACCAAGCTAGTTATTCAGCTTGGTCGGATCTTTATAAATCTTAACCTCAGCAAGTATCAATGTAAAATATTTTTAGCAAAAATAATTTTATATTGATACTTGGAGAGTAAATTGTATAATGTTTTTATAATACTTATTAGATTTTATATGTATCACAATTCATTAGAGAAAAATTACAGAGATGGAGTTAGTACCTAACTAAGTTCGAGATTTGTTAATTTAGAGTTTTTATTAGAGTCAAATTTACATCATAAAATAACGTAAACACGACATTGTAATAACAACAGATGTAACAAACTTAATCCTTATGTAATAGCAATATACGTATGTTTTTGTATGTTTATCTATTATTTTTTTAAAGTATAACATAAGTAGACAATAAATTACAAGTAACACTTTTGCACGAGTTCTGACAAAATGGAACTTTGTTTTGTATTGGACCAACGGCAATTAAGACCTAAGTGCTAGCCGCCATAAGGTCGTCCCTTTTGATTTGGACGACCACAAATATACAATACAATAATACTTACACAAATTAGTTACGTATTATACATAGTACAAAATATATTATCACGTATAAAACGTTAATATTAACGAAATAGAAAAATATATGAATGAAAACAGCTTTGACTCTGTAATGTGTTATCCTACTTTTGCACAATTATGTTGTCACATTGTCTTGATACTCGCAAACCCATCATTATCACCATGTCCTTAACATTACTTATCTTCTTTCTTTTAATTACGTCAGCTGCCTTAATTGTAACACAGTTTATTAAAAACACATAATTATCAAAAAAAAAAATCGAGAAAGCTAAGAATTTTTTGTTCGCAACCCAGAGATGTATAGTTATGTTTTCAAAACGCGTAGATATAATGCGAGCTCTTTTATCTTGGCTACATTCGGAGCTGTGGGGTCGCGAAGCCAGGCGTTAGCGTAACATAAACTTAATAAACAAAATGTTGAAGACACAACTTGGGACCCTGAGGTACCGAGGCATCATTCATCATCATCAACTCCGTGACCCACTGCTGGGCATAGGCCTCCTTCTGTCTCCGCCAACCATCTCAGCCCTGGGCCATCCCCATCCAGTTGTTGCCGGCAATTTCCTTTACATCGTCGACCTATCTAGCTGCCGGATGTCCTACGCTCCGTTTTCCAGTTCTGGGGTACCACTCAGTTACAGATTTACTCCAATTTCCATCATCCCTTCTAGCCAGTTATTTTAATGTCGCAACTCTGGAGACCACGTCTTGAACTTTCGTTCGACGAAATATCTCCAGATTGCAAACTCGATCTTATAGTTTGATGCCGAGCGTGGCTCGTTCCATGCCAATTTGCGCTACTTACCGCAAACATGTATATCGTTTCTTTTGTTAGACTCCATGTTTCAGTAAGACATCGTTACGATCACAGAATTTTGGTTGTACAAAAAGTAGCATTTTCTTATGAAGTACCCCATAATAGGACTATCGACTCATATAATTCATTCCACCCATAATAGTTTTTCACATTGCTAAACAAGGTATGTAACTATCAGGTTAATTTAAGGAACAACGTACACGTAATATAAATGCAAATCTTCTTATTTCGTCCATTAATAACACATAGCTCGTCTAATGAACGCCAAGTATCATGATCTTGTGAGTTTCTCCTCAACGGGCCACCAGTCTTGGCGATGTCGTCACAACAGAATTTCCTTACCTTCTTGCTGAAAATATATCTCCATCTCATTCTCTGCTCTTTTTGTTACTTGGTATCGCTTCTGTCACTCTTTAGTTAGTGTACAGATACATCAGCCATTTTAAGGCACATCAACGAAGCCTTATACAACGCCAAAACAGTAATGATCAGTCACCATAGCCGAAAAACGTCCAGGGATATATATATATATAGTCTATAGTAGGATCAATTTAATAGGTCACAGTATACACTAGAAGCGGTGGTGGTGTAATGGTTAAGACGCCCGCCTGTGGATCGAAAGGTCCCAGGTTCGAATCCTACTCGTGCCACATGAGTTTGTATACCAATCTGACTTAAGTATAGTAGTTTTTATCGTCCACCACTTGCTTCCGGTGAAGGAAAATATCGTGAGGAAACCTGCACACTGGTTGATTCTTATTAACTTGTGTGTAAAATGGAGAAGGCAATGTCAAACCACTCCATTAATAATTCCAAGAAAGTTGTAGTGTGTGTTTCATTCCACGTAATAACCTCATGGTTATTCTTTATAGTTGTATTCCTCATGGCTGAGGGATGACCCTCGCAGCCATGAGGAATAAAACTATGAAGAAGAAGACACGTCGTCAAAATTCATAAATGTGACCTTGTAACACAGGGAAAGGAGGGCACCCGATATGTATTGTTCCAAAATCATAACTACAATAACTTTATACCATTAAAATACTAACTACATAAAGAAATATTACTAACAAAAGAGGACATTTTGTGACAGTTCTGACAGATGTCAAATGTCTGACAGATGTCAAATGTGACCTATTAAATTGGTCACAGTTTAGAGCCATTTACACACTATAGCCTGCAATGTTCCATTTCAGTCATTGTCTTCTGAATCTAACATTTACCACTTCAGTGTTCCCTCTGATTTATACAAATTATTTAGAACAAGTTAATTTAGCGACCCTACGAGTATTATGTTTATCGTGACACCTCTTGTCGGGGTTTTATCGTGGGTTGGATAGTAAATAGGCACTAGGCAGTAGGTAGCAAAGTAAGTTTATTATAAAACTTAAGATAAGACCTAGAACAATTAAATATAAATTAAAAATCTAAAATAGAGATTAGGTGATTTCAGATTGATTGATTGATATATGTTACAAAATATAGTATCATTTAGTGAGTACCCCATAACACAAGTTTAGAACTTACTTTGGGGTTAACTCAATCTAAGGTTCCTAACCTATATATTTATTTATTTAAATGCGTTATGAGAATAATTCTGGTTTTTGAGTGCAGATTTTTTGGTTTAAAATCACTACTACACTACTAATTACTATCGTGGGTTGGATAGTAAATAGGCACTAGGCAGTAGGTAGCAAAGTAAGTTTATTATAAAACTTAAGGTAAGACCTAGAACGATTAAATATAAATTAAAAATCTAAAATAGATATTAGGTGATACGTTATATATATTCACAATGAATGGAGCACTTACCCTTATTTGGGTCTGTTGTTTATTATTTTATTTAATGTTTATAAATTTATCACGGCCACCCCCTTGCCTCGCTAGCTTGATCGTAATGTTTACGCGTCAAAGTGTTCGAGCGGATTTAGAATTTTAAAATTTATGACAGTAGATCCAAATGTGCCAGCGCAGGCGAAATACATCGAAAGAGATTCCTAACAAAGCGTAGCTGCGTTACACTCTGATGTTTCAGACTATAACAACTTTCCTATAGCTGGGTCGCATGCCTGTTTACCTACTTAATAAAAAAAAATATGATTCAAAATGGAATCCCTAACTACATAATCACATGTCAGCTACTCAACACAATACGCGGCGAGCCTAAACACCAACTTTCAACGAGTGAAAACATTTTTAAAATTCAACACATTATCGCTATCACCCCAAATCATTGGTGTGATTACAATCGCACAAAATTTCGGGCCAACCGCTCCAAGTTCGGTGGTCATTAATGAAAACTATAAATATTTATGAGCGGATAACTACATGCACAGTGAAAGCGTTAGATTGTGGTGTAAACACTTATTTTTTTGGGTGTAAACAAACTTATCAATCCTAATCGGATAGGTTAGTAAAAATGGGAATATAATAATTATTTTAGTAGTATAGTGATTTTAAACTATAAAGCATATTGTAAAAAAAATCTGCACCCAAAGACCAGAATTATTCTCATAACGCATTTAAATAAATAAATATATAGGAACCATAGATTGAGTTAGCCCCAAAGTAAGTTCTAAACTTGTGTTATGGGGTACTCACTAAATGATACTATATTTTGTAACATATACCAATCAATCAATCTGAAAAATATCATTGTTTATCTTGATCTGATGGAACCCGGAACCTCCTCCGGTCATAGAGGTCGTCAATGATGTTTAACACCCCGCAACCACAGAATTTAGCTTGAATCTAAGCTTGCAACAAAACTCAAAGGAAATACACATTTATTGGCTCAATAATGTTTACTTTTTTCATCCGTGAATATCGGTGGCATCTGGCTGTTTTTACAATAATAAATCTGTAGTGTAATTTACAATAATAATCTAGTCTGTCATAAATTGGTGTCAGTAAAATAATACTTCGGTAAGATACACATATTTTGTTCCCTTTTATGGTCGTCCAATTAAATGTCAAGTTCTTTATTTAAAAATGTCGCGAATTAGTTTGTTCGAAGCAAAAACATCTGAATATAATTATATGACGATATTTTGAATATAGAACTTATATTATATGCCTGTGTTGATCCAGAATTAATTTTTAATGTTAACTTTTTATTCTTAAAATGTTTTAATATCACAGCGATATTATCCCTCCAGAAGGCAGCACTGGTATTTGGTGTCATCAACAGCCGTTTCGACGTCCCCACCGCTGGGACAGGCCTTCCTTACGGATGGATAAGGAGTTTGACCCATGACCCACCGTGCACGCCCATTGCGGATTGGCGGGTTTTAACGACTGCAAATACAACCGGGACCAACGGCTTTACGTGCCTTCTGAAGCACGGAGGAGCTCAAAATGATTTTGGTCACACATCCATTGTCCGACCATTGAGAGTGTCTTAACCACCATTAACGCGGCAAGATGAGAGAGAGAGAGAGAGATAGAGGTTGTTTTGGCATTGACAAGTTTTAAAAAAGATGAAGATACTGGACGCCATTTTACGTAATATTTTAATATTTATTTTATGTTTATTTTTAATAGTTCTTAAAGACATTTTCGATTAGGGTATCCCATAACCTAATGAATATTTAACACGGTTAACCCAAAGTCGTTTGAAAATAAACGTTAATCTGATAACATCCCCATAAAGATTATATCCAAAAACAATGATTTACAATCCAAAGTTCACCCACAAACAAGCTTTTATTAATAAATTAATTATAATTTGGGGCTAACTTAACTGCCTTGCATTAACAGTTGGTTAAACTGATGACTAAATAACAGAGTTCGACAGAATTTAAAATTTGACCCACTTCATAAAAAAATACGTATAATACGCATGTAGTGTAATAATACGGAGTACCTGAGGTACCTGTTTAAGGTGGTTCTCAGAGCGTTTCGACCGCTGCGACCGCGCCGTGTGCCTTTTACGATCAATAAATTTTCTTGAGGAAGGAATCATTTCAAAAATCAATCATTCATAATATTGACATTACCACAGTACAGATTAAATAAGTAGGCATTTCAAAGTAAGATATTAAAACGAATGCGAATTCTAGTCTTTGTTAAAATTTTAAAAATTGTAATCACAACCTAATTGATTTATCAGAATTGGTCGATTGATTTTATAAAAACATTTGAAAAAAAATATTATTAATTTAACTTTTTTTTTAAATTGATGATGATTTTTTTATTTGAGGTTTCTATTTTCTTTAAAAAATATTTTCAATAATCGACTTTCGAATCTTACTTTATTCTTTCTATCTACGCTGGCAAGTCTGGGTGTTTATCAACCAATCATGACCATTCTATTGCATTGGCAAAAATGTAATTCGTTAAAAATCCGTTCCACACTCCATAAAAAGTGACTAGATCGTATATCGTATGGCGTGTGGTTTCGTCCTGGAGTAGGACCAATACATATCCTCCCGTGAATGTCGTACGAGGTGACTAAGGGACACATAGCCTAGGTACCTGATAGGCATCAACGGCATTCCCTAGAAGGGTTGACTGTATCTCTAACGTACGTTTTTTACCGTTGCTCAGCTCAGCAATATAACTGTAACCCTATTCTCACGATCGTTAACTTGAGGTTCATTATTTATTGAGGCTTATTTACTATTATAGCTCTGTTACAAAAGCAACAATTAGTTTTTGTGTGATAAACATCGTAATAACTAATATTACAAAATAAATAATGTATAAATGTTTCAATCGTCATTTACGATAATGTGAAATACGATATAACTAGCGGCTTCGCACGGGTGCAATATTTTGCATGTTATTTATTAAAACTTCCTTTTGAATCACTCAATATATATAAAAACCCGCTTCAATATCTGTTGGGTAGTTTTAAAGATCTAAGCAAACATAGGGACAGACAGCGGGAAGCTACTTTGTTTTTTACTATATAGAGAGACTAATATGCTTGTCTGGGACAAAAATAACACAGAATGTGCCACCTACCTGTTCTCGTGCAGTTGTAAAAGTTAATGAAGGAAAAAGGGCTATTTAACTGTTGATTGTTCTCGAACTCATTGGGAATATTATTGACACGTCATATCATTCGCAATTATTGTCTATTTGTATAATAAATATAATCTCAAAAAGAAAACAACTGCAATAAAATTAAAAAAAGAAAAACTACAGTACAATTTTTCACGCGGTTTTCACCAATCTTCTTCATAGTCGTATTCCTCATGGCTGAGGGTCGTGGTTATTACATGGAATGAAACACACATAACAACTTTCTTGGCATTGTTAATGGAGTGGTTTGCCATTGCCTTCTCCATTTCACACACAAGTTAATAAGAATCAACCAGTGTGCAGGTTTCCTCACGATGTTTTCCTTCACCGGAAGAAAGTGGTGGTCGATGAAAACTACTATACACGAGTCAGATTGGTATACAAACTCATGTGGCACGAGTAGGATTCGAACCTGGGACCTTTCATTCCACAGGCTTGCGTCTTAACCATTACACCACCACCGCTTCACCAATAGATATAGGTATATTTTTACCCGAACGAAGCCAGACGGGCCAAATTCTCCCAAGTTTTACAGAGTTAACATTGAATAGAAGAAGAATAACAAAAACATTATAATAGTAATAAAAATAAATTCTTTATTTACTTAAAGGATTTATACAACAATTTTAACAGAGATAGTAAAAATTACTTTATAAACCCTGAGTTCCAAACTAGGCAAGCCTGTATTTTGGAATCCAGTGTTTGACCGTATATAATTGAGGAACATCCTATATAAAGAGTAAATAGAGTGCTTAGGCTAAAAGGATTAACAATGAGCTAGAAACAGAAATATGTACGTATGTGTATTTAAAAGTGAGATTGAAAGATTGAAAGTGTGTTTGTGTTGTGTGTTTAAGTAGCGTTGGTGTTTTAGTCATTATTAGTTAGCAAATTTTCTGTGTAATCATATTCAAGTTTTAACAACCAATTGGTAATTATTCTTTTTATCTTGTATTTATTTAGTTTATATATATATGTGGGAGGGTCTAAATAAAATAATATTTTATGTTAACTCTGCATTCTTTTATTATTAAATCACAAAGAAAAAAAAACCTTACGCGCTTCACAATGTCCTGTCTTATATCTTATTTCTGTCATTCTTTTTTTTTTTTTTAGAGCGAGCTAGCTACATCCGCTCGTTCGGAAACCATCAACTTCCGAATTAGCCTTTCTTAGCGTTCAGAAATTAATTAACAAAAAAAAAATCCTACAGCTCGGCCATTCTGCTGTTCAGTCTGACCCCAGACTGAATCTAGTTACAAACCAAAAATTGTAAATTAATATTAAATAAAAGTAAATTAATATTTCACATACAGATTGACTAATTCTACTACAACATTTTAAATTTGAAACTTATTTATAGACTTAACATTGAATTCCAAGCAAAAAGCTATTACACTTTACAATATAGGACAAACTAAGTTAAAGTAGTAAATGCAGTAACATTATTTTATAATTTTTACTCTCAGCTAAAAATAAATCCAACATCAGCTAACAGTTTAAAAACATGTGTAGTATACCTAAGACCATACCATACATATGTTGTTTCATACACCTTTATGACAAAAGTAGAAATATAAAATAAAATGTTGAACTAAGGCCATCTTTTCATGAAATCAACTACAGTTGATGTGTTAATAGGTCCCTCCTTTCCCCTATCAACTTTTTCCACTTCATATCTATCCTTCCCTAACTCCCTCTTAACTCTGTATGGACCAAAATATTTAGGTTTTAATTTTAACGCATTTCCAAATTGTGTACGCTGGATCGCTACAAGATCGCCCTGCTTATACTTCTCTCCCTCCTTCCTCTTCTTATTATAATGCTTTCGATTTTCTTCTTGTATTCTTAATATTTGTGCTTTAGCTTCTTTTCTCGACTCATCTCTTTTTTCCATGAATTCGGCTCTATTTTCTTCTTCCAAAAGTTCTATAATTTTTATATCTTCCTTAATTTTCATTTTTACACCAGTCAGCAACTCGAAAGGGGTAGTGTTGATTGATCTTTGATATGTACCATTGACGACTCGCTGCAGCTTACTAACATATTTATACCAATGTCCAGGTTCTTCAATACACATCTTAGTTAAGGTTGAAATGATGATGCGGTTCATACGTTCCACCTGTCCGTTTCCACGTGGAACTCCTGTTGTTATAATGATGTGTTCAATTTGTTCTAGAAGGCAATATTCTGCAAACTCATTCCCAGTGAAAGCTGTTCCCCGATCAGTTATTATTCTTCGTGGATTACCATAATCTTTTTGATGAAATTTTAATTTTTCTATAGTCTCCTTTGCAGTCACAGTTTTAACGGGATAAATCCATACAAACTTAGTAAACCCATCTATAACAGTAAGTATATAGTTATACATCTTCTTAGTTGCATCTAATGGTCCTAGGTGGTCACAATGCAGTGTATCCAGTGGTAAATCTCCCTTATCTATAGGATTTAACCACCCTTCTTTTTTTCCAGATTTTCTAGAAGCCAGAATACACGGAACACATGTAGAAATAACTTTGTCAATCTTATATTCCAACTTTGATATGTAATACTCTTTCTCTATAAGATCTTTCACCTTCTTCTTCCCAAAATGTCCCATTCCGTGCACTCTCTTGATTATTTCTACATCCATAATTTCAGGAACCACTAGTTTCTTCTCTATGCCTTTATAAACCACTCCACTTTCTAAATAATAGTCTTCATATTCCTTTTCTTTAAGTATTGCAGCTATTGTCTTCAGTTTTTCATCCTCATCTTGTGCCTTCTTAATCCTAGCATGCAATTCCACATTCACCAAACATATATTTCGGCTTAGGGCATCGACATGCTGCATCTTCTGACCGGCTCTATGTTCTATAGAAAAATCAAAATCCTGGAGATACAAAATCCATCGGGCAACCTTAGCCGGAACATCCTTCTTGTTTAAAGTCTTCTGAAAAGCTTCACAATCTGTCACAATCTTGAAATGTATCCCAATAAGATATCTTCTAAATTTTTTGACACCTTCAATAACTGCTAAAGCTTCAAGCTCGTAACTGCTGCATTTTTGTTGAGGCTCAGTAGTTTTTCTGCTCATGTAATGAACTGGATGCAATTTCCCATCGTAAGAGTCTCTCTGCATTAAAATGGCTGCATACCCGTACTTGGATGCATCAGTATGTAACTCGGTTTCCAAATGAATGTCAAAAATTCTTAAAACAGGTTCACAACACAACCTTGACTTTAATTCCTCAAATGCTTGAATTTGTTCTTCTCCAAACTGGAATTCACCCTTCTTCTTGAGTAAATCAGTTAGAGGCTTAGCTATCATAGCATAATTATTGATAAATTTTCTAAAGTATGAGGTGAGCCCTATATAACTCTGTACATCCTTTAAATTCCTTGGCAGGGGATAAGTCTTAACCGCTTTAATCTTCTCACTGGAAGGCTTCACAGTTCCATTAGAAATGTTGTGTCCTAAATATTGAACTGAGGTTTGTAGTAACTGTGTTTTTTTCCAATTTATTTCCAAACCATATTCAGAGGCCACCTTCAATACTTCTTTAAGTCTTGAGATTCCTTCTTCTTCATTATTCGATAAAATTATCAAATCGTCGATAAATATTAAAACTATTCCTTGTCTTATGAAGTCGGAAAATATTATGTTTATGTAACGAGTGAAGTACTTCGGGCAAACGGATAGTCCAAATGGAGCCCGCAAGAATTCATACTGTCCTTCTGGATTACTCGTAACAAATGCAGTATATTTTACAGAGTCTTCCTCAATTGGTAGGTGGAAAAATCCATTTTTTAAATCTAATGTACTGAAAATGTTGACATTGCTCAATTTATCAATGTGGTCGTCAATAACAGGAAGTGGATATTCATCCTTTACCATCTTTTCATTAATCTTCCTGTAATCAACACATACTCTGGTGCCTCCATCTTTTTTCTTAACGAGAACCAAAGGACTTGCATACTCTGAAAAACTTGGACGAATTATGTTCTTTGATAACCACTCTTCAACTTGCTGTTTTACTATATTTTCTTCAGCTAAAACTAACCTTCTTGGCCGTTGTGTGACAGGAACATCATCTTTTAAAACTATTTTCAACTTTATGGGAGCATCTCTAATCTTCTTAGGTGTATAATTATGTATAATTTCCTGTACTGAAGGGCGTTCATCACTAAGACTGGAAAATAAACAAATATTATGTAAATAGGAACTATCATAACACTGAGGCCTTATTTCAACAGAACCCTTGTTAATGACTGTTATGGTATTGACCAAAAACGATTGTCCTAAAATTATGTCATATGGTATAGCATGGTCAGGCACAATATGAAAACCAATGTGATAACTGTGGTGATCTATAACCACGTCAATCTCGAAAGTACCGATAGAAAACACTTTGCAAGTACCCCGACCAGTAAGTAACATTTTTTCAGGCTTATAAGTAGAACCTAGCTTCTTATACAATTCAAAAGTAACTAAATTTAAATCACTTCCCGTATCAATCAAGCAATGCACCATAATATTACCAATGTTCACGAGTTTTACACTTTTATTTAGAATATGCTTTGCTTTGTTTATATTTAGTACCCGTCCACGTTGACACCTGTCACGAATGTCAATGTCACACTGATTACTGGATGACGGAAAATGAACATGGCCGAACGAACTAGACTTGGTGATTTGATCACTCACCCTCGCTGACGCTTCCGGTTCACCGTCGCTCTCTTCATTCACTAGGTCAGAATTGCCAACCTCTTGTGACGTCACGAACATGGATTTTCGAATGCTCCTTGCGCCGCCATTGTTTGATGATTTTTCAGTGGGATTTTCTGTCTTGCAATTCGTTGCTATATGCCCGTACTCGTTACACTTGAAGCATTTTACACCTTTCAAGCAGCTTGTTGATGTATGCCCCTTTTCGCCACACTTATAGCAGCGCAGGAATTGCTTAACTTGTCCGCCTTCCTTTGGTTTTTTATCACTCTCTTCTTTCTCAGTCTTCTCGCGTAACGGCTTCTTTAACGTCTTTCTCTTAAACGACTCGTACAGAGCCAGCTTTTCTTTGAGCACCGGGTATGAGGTTACTCCATAAAACAATAATTTGTTGGACTCGTAGTCTATTATACCGTCTATGATATATTGTATCGACACATAGTCTGGGAATTTCGCCCTTTTTCCTAATTCTTTCATAACAAGCATGTATTGATAATATGACTCGTTGCTCCGCTTCTTACGGGTGCTCATCATCTCGTGCATTTGCTTACTGTTAACCGCCTCAGGAAATTCTTTTAAGAGCGCTGTTTTCAGTTCCTCGTAATTTTTAAAAGCTTTTTCCGTCCTCAGCCACAATTCAGCCGTGCCGCCCAGGCACCGGCGAGCAATTATTAACTTTTGCTGCGGGGTCCACCCGAATATCTCTGCGTTATCCTCCAGGTCTTGTGTCCACCTCGCCGACGAATAAGTCATATCGTCGCCAGTGAACTTGGGTATGGAGTCCACCACGTTCATCAGATTACCGACCTTGTTGCTATCGTTTTTATCGTCGTCAGGCATCTTTTCGTTTGTTTGCACGTAGTCCGCGTCTTCTTGCTAACCTCGTTCGTTTTTATTTTTGGTTACCGGCCGGTGAAACGTGCAAGCCACTAATCCAATTATTGTGATGTAAGTCTTCCGAATTATTTAGACCCAATATTATCCCGGACGAGAATTTTGTGGGAGGGTCTAAATAAAATAATATTTTATGTTAACTCTGCATTCTTTTATTATTAAATCACAAAGAAAAAAAAACCTTACGCGCTTCACAATGTCCTGTCTTATATCTTATTTCTGTCATTCTTTTTTTTTTTTTTAGAGCGAGCTAGCTACATCCGCTCGTTCGGAAACCATCAACTTCCGAATTAGCCTTTCTTAGCGTTCAGAAATTAATTAACAAAAAAAAAATCCTACATATATATATATATATATATATATTTAAAGTGCTGTTAACTGTGTTGTAAATAATCGAGCTGGAGACATGATACTGTCGAGATGCGAAGGTGGTTCTGTGACCAGGTATAGAACATATTGTTACAATTTTACCAGAAGTTACATTTTTGTACTATTTTTATTTTTGTTTGCATAATTTTAATTGTAAAAATTATCTACAATTTTTGCATTGCAGATAGTGTGAGTACAGATGTATTAATTATTTGTCATACATTTTCTCTTATATATGAACTTATTCGCGGTTGAATTTTAGGCTACGAAATAAACTTAGGTACCTAAAAATAAACACTCATTAAAAAAAAAGTAAAAATAACTATTTAAATATGATTTATCGATTGCGTTTATATGTACGGATAAATTAAATATATTGTAGTTAAAAAGAATTACAAGTGGAATGATAAAGTGTAATAAACAAACAAATGTCTTTGTTTTATTGTTTACTATTTACAAACAATTTTAAACCTCTTTGTTTCATACGTACTCTTAAATTTACAGCTGATGAATATCAATAATTTTATAATTTAAATAAAAATTAATCCTAAAATTTTGAAGGTTTGCCATACATAACTCCTTTTCAACTGAAACAAACAAACGAACCAAGCTTTAATTTCATCAATTTTCGTGCAAATGTAAAAAAATATTTACACAATGTGATAAGTTGCGACTTTCTATAGGACGAACGTGAAAGTTTTCGTCATACGATTACATATTTTCAAAAATTGTACTTATCATCTTATTCTTTAAATGAAAATATGTTAAAATTTTAGATGTAATAATAAATGTAATATCATTCAGGTGTTTTAGGTCCAAAAGGCCATCTAAATGTGGTCCAATTGTCACTTTTTGCCTCTGCGGGTTTTTAGACCCAGATTAGAATCTGGAAGTTTAAAATTAGACGCAAAGCCAAAAAGTGACGTAAAGCGGGTACTGTAAACCCTATAAAATGCGTTAACCACTGGAACACAGTTTTTTTGTCAGTTAATTTGCATTCAGTTATCAAGCCATCGGAATGGTTAATTGTGAGTTTAACCGTTAAACTTATCAGATAAAGTGTACACGCAACTATGTCAAAACTAAGTGCGTTTACACATGATAATTCCTATAAGGGTTTTGACGGTCCCTTTCGAAATATTATTTTAAAAAATCTGAACTAATATTATAAATGTGAAAGTAAATTTGTTACCTCTTCACGCTCTATCTACCAAACCAATCAAGTTTTGCATACATATGTAGTTTAAAATGTGGAGAAGGACATAGGGTACCTATCATCCCGGAAATATAACTGTTCCCGTGGGAAATTTACGTAGCCGCGAGCAAAAAGCTAGTATTATAAGGTAACTATCAAAATGAAAAAATATCTCTGCTGGGAAACTGCAATATAGATAGTTTAGATATTAGTACAGGATTGTATTCAACATCAAAAGCACGCACCTTATGCATAAAGAGTGGCAGAGTATAATAAAATTAAAAAAAAAAAAAAAATTTTCGAAAGATACTGACAAAATGTGTGAAATATTCCTTGATGGACAAGGTTGCATGATTTAATATTTTATAAATCCCAATGAACTAATTCAAATGTGACCACCGAAACACCATAATAAGGTCATCATTAACTCAACGATTCGTTAAAATTCTCAAATAAATTACAACACGGTGATAAAAAACGGAATTAACGATCCCATACAATATATTGTCTCGTCAGTAATTGCATACGGAACCCATTACAAATGCATAAAACTTTAATTCCATAATATAAATGGGTAATTAAGTTGAAACCATGTGAGATGCATTGGTTGTAAATTAAATTTATGAATTATGATCTCAAGCAAATTGAAATTACAGACTAATAGGTTGGTCATTAAAATATGTAATTAAATTACAAACAAGAAAGGTTACATTTTTGGTACATGTTTTTAATGCCAACGAATGGTAACGAACTATTTCAAAAAAAACGGTCTACCAATTGAAATAAAAGGCAATTTAGTTTAACATGATTAATATTGTATGGCATAAGATTACCCACTATACACTATGATATTATGTAACATTTTGGACTGGAAAATTATGTAGGAGTACCTAGCTGTTTCCTTTCAGTCTGGTCCAGGCAGAAGGGGCAAACTCAAGAAGTGCTGGCTTGATATCGTCAAGGATGATATGCGTGCCAATGGGATGCCGAAGACCATACGAAGTGGAAAAGAAGTGGACCGTAGGCGAGCGAATTCGAAGTCAATTAGGAATATGCTCAAAAGCTATTCATTTCTTTGTAAAGTTTAGGTACTGTTTTGGATAGTTACAGTTTCCACTATATGTTTACATTATGGCTGTCATATCGTAGCAGAGTGGAACTCCATTCAGTATTTAAAGGGTGCTTTGAAATGGTGTCACAAAATTTTTAATATCCTCAAGGATTCTTATATCTTCGCGAATATGATCGTAAAAGTTTCCCCCGTCATCGGGCGGGTGGGTTATAATTCATTTTTCTCCAGTCAAATTCAGTATGGAGCTCTAATGTGGCACTTCAGATGCAACCCCTATAAGGATCCGCGACCATGTTTTTTTCGTATACTTTTTGTTTGTCGTTCTTTCTCTTTCTTACATTGGAAAATTACTATCTTCCCTCTCTTTCTCCTTATCGCTGACGCGTGGGGAGGCAGTAGGAAAATATGATACGTTTTTTAGGAGTTAAATTGATTTTTCGGAAGTGTGTAGACCATTTTTATGGTTTGGCGTAGTTAATATAAATAAGGAAGGAAAGTTGTCGTTTCGCGTATGTTATTTATTTGTTGTTTTTCTTTGGTTTTACTTTGTTTTTGAAAAGGTATCATTTTTGACTATAAAACAAGATAATAAATCTTATAAGATCACTTCCTTACTTCATTAATCTTTCTTATTAGAAAGAAAATTCGTACTAAGGTGTCCTCTTAGTAATACTCATAAAGCATGCAGGTCACCTTCAATCAGGTGGTCCAATGTACAAAAAGAGATTGAGATTGAAAATCCCCACGACACGACAACTCTGACGCAGCTGTGTATGAGGAGATATTAAATGGGATAAGAGATGAATCAAATCAAATCATTTATTTGTCAGAATACAGAATTACGAAGAAGATTTTTTAAATATGCGATATATGCTTATATATAATAACTAAGCAGTTATTATTAAAAAAGTTTTTTTTAAAACAATAACTGCTTAGTTATTATTTAAAAAAAAAACTTTTAGCGTTTAGCGTACGTAGCGTAAATTGAAAAAAATACAATACAACACTTAAAAAAGCTTTTCAACATTAAACATGTTAATAACACCATTTGCATTCGGTTTCGGCTCATTTTGGTGCAAATAAACAGATTAATTGGACATTAATTAACACAAATTGAGGATGCTTTTGGGATTGTCTGTAAGTTATTAATTGTATTAGTACAGCGATATGCAATCGGAATTAATTAATTTGAGCGCTCTTTACAAGTCACGGTTTTTGACTTAATTTTAATTGAAACAACTGCATCTGTGAGAATCCTATCTCTGTCTTTCATCAGAACATTTTTATGTTTCCTTCCGCGGCCGCTAAGCGTCGGAGCCCAGGGTTCGATGTCCTACTTATTTCGAATCATCATTTAAATAGTATAACTAATGAGTTGTGATTTTTGATATCCAAAAGCATTCGAAAGTGAAAAACGGTAGAAAACACATTCGCGGTGTTGCCAAGCGACTATAATAACGTTAACAATCTATTATCTATAATATACTATTATTATAAAGAGGTAAGTGTTTGTGAGTTTGTACGTTTCAGGCGGGTAATCTCCGAAACGACCGAACCGATTTCAAAAAATCTTTCATCATTAGAAAGATACATTGTCCAATATTGCTATGCTATATTTTATCTCAAAATTCCCACAAGAGCAAAGCTTCGGTCAATATGTAGTTTCATCTTTATATAGATAGGTACATTATCTATGCTATATTTAACCTAAAATTCCCACGGGAGCAAAGCCCCGGGCAACATCTACTGTATAATATTTTACATCAGAATTAATGAAGTAATATTAGCTTAGCTTTATAGAAATTCACTGATTTTAAAAACATTTCCTTGATTATCGTTTACAGTAGACACGAGAAGAGAAGCCCAGTTGCATCTATCTCTTTTACACTATGTTTTTGTTTCTATATCGTGAACGACATAGAGTAAGAAGAAATTTTATACAGAGTTCTACTGGTACGTATGAGTGTATTGAAATCAGTACAGTTATTTTAGAAAAAGAATGCTATATTTTGGTTTGTTTTGTATGAATTAAATTTATTACATAAGGGAACATAAAGAAACAGAAAAAAACACTAACAACGGCGGACAAATCCCATCTCGTCAACCAATAGAAAAGACAAATAGAAACACAATATTTTGTTGATCGAATCGTATCGTAATGAAATACTTAATTATAAATTGAATTCTGTTGAAAATATTTGCAAATTAAAGCTTTCTGTGTATGTACGTATTACTGAATAATTTTATTTTAATAACGAGTAATTTTCTCTATAATATTGTTATTTCTGTTGATGTGAAATTATATTTAAAAAAAAAAACTAGTTTTAATATTCTCCGGCTTGTTATTTCACCCTGTACTAGGACCATTCCGTCGAGGCGAGTAAGGGACACATAGCCTTGATAACTATAGGCTACAATAGCATTCCCAAGGATTGACGTCAGCATACACAGCTGAACGGTTCCATTGACGGTTGAAGTCAGCATACACAACCGAACGCTGTTTTACGCTGATACCGGGCTTTGCGGAATCACCACTCCGAAAGCATCCGCAAATACGTGACAATGAGAGAAATAGGTTTAATATTTTCAAATTTCGATAAAATAACATTTTACTATTCTATTTCCTGCCAATATTAATGGATAAAATTAAGTCAGTAAAAGGAAAGAAATAAAACCACAACTAGAAAATAAAGTAGTGATCATCCCGCCGTCGCACGAGGTCTATAAACTTTCGGGAATAAGTTGTCTAAATAACAGTGAAAACTGTATCAAAATTCGTTGCATGCTTTATAAGAATAAAACTTAAAATAAACAGGGAAAACAGAATTTTTATGCTATGTAATGATCATTGAATTCCAACTCTCACAATTCTCTTTGGAATGTTCACTAAATCCCAAGCATAATTATTTCATGGAATCTTAAGAAGACCATACGCACCCGATTAAAAATATATTGATAAAAATCGTATTCGCATAGAATGAAATCTCATGATTAATTAAATTCATTTTCTTATGGCATCCCCTTAGGTAGGTACACTGAAAACTGGGCTACGGTGTCAAAACAGAGGTATTTAACTGGGGGTGCTTACCCTACTTTGCTCGTGCTAATCAATACAAATAATCGACGACGGTTACGCGATGGCCAAAATCGCAATAGATAAAAAAAAATATTTTTCATTTTTTCATTTTTTTTTCATATGATATTTTATTGATCATTAATTATTTATTTTTCTATTTTATTCTCATTGTCAAACAATAAATACATATAAAAAACATTCATATGGAAAACAGTTAATTTACTGTATGAACTGTTACTGTCTTTACCAAATTTAATTAATTAACAAAAGAATAATCTCGATACTACGAAGCACGGAAAGACAGGCCAAATAGAAAAAAAAAACTTTTCAAAAATTCTTCTTCTTTAAAAAAAAATTCTTAATTCACAAATCAGCCAGCATCTTTTCAATACGCGTCTAAATAAAGAAGTTAATAGGAGCCGTCTCCATAATTCCTACGCGAGTGCCTTTCAAACTGTCCGGATAATCCCTGTCTGGACTATTGTTACGACGTTTAATGATGTCATTAAGCAAACAAAAACATCTTTTCTTTTGCTGCACCGCATTTAAAGTTCGACTTTCCAATTTTGAACTCTATTTCTATGGAAAGAAGGTATCGGTTTTAAAGTAAAGTTTTTTTTTATTTGTCATGTCAACTAATTGCCTGTTTTATTAGGTTATGAAAAGGAGGTTTTGTGCGGTTTTCACTAATTACGGATCAACAAGTCTGAAACGTGAAGTTGGTTAATAAAAAAATAATAAGTATTTATCAATTACTTATTTCCTTGACTGGTATAAGGTTTTTTACTAGTTATACTTTATATAGAAAAGTGTATGACGCTAGTTTTACGTTGTCACGGTAAAGTTTACTAATTTATTATGGCACTTAATATAATTATTTAAATATGGATTTTATTTATTTATATATTAAATCCACCACGGATTTAATGTGATATAAATACATTAAAATCTTTGTATGAAAAAGCCGTATGTACCTAAGTCATATCATAACTCAAGGGTTCAGAATTAATTAGTTTTAGTAGAAAGGTTCCGTTTAGTGGTAAGGATTTTCAAAAAACAGATTTTTTTAAAACGTTTATCATTGTAATGATGATACAGATAATATTCATAACATAGTAAATAAACTGGCAAACACTTTCGAATGCAAAGTATAAAACTTAACACGACTACGGAAAAGTTATTAGCTTTGCGTAAAATCAAATAAAAAAGAAACAAACAAACATCGAATCAAAATTCGATTTATGATAACGCACAGCCTCTACACCTGTCTACCGTCTCATCTATTGAAAACCCGAAACGAGGGTGTGTTACCACCCCCACCCTCCTCCTTCTCCCCTTTCTTTCCTCTAACTCCACGTCGTCAACCATATTACTTAGGCCTTAACTTATGTGAGGGAACGTGCGTTCTCCCAACAAACAAAAATACACTTTATCCGTCTCCGTTTTCGTTCCAAATTTATTTGCACGGAAAAACCAATTTATATTTCAGCGACACAACGCGAAAAGTGCTGTAAGTTTTTACGGATAGAGTAGATTTTTGCGTGTATGCGGTTTAGATCAATTTTAAGATAGTAGTTGGTACCGATTCCTTTGCGTTACTTTTTCGTTCTTTGTCGATGTATTTTATGCGAGTTTAAAGTCTTAAACAAGTCTTATACAAAGGAAAATAAATATATGTTTGGAAGTGGATCACTAGTTAATCTGCCATAATTTTAATTGCGAAACTAGTGTCGTGAAACAATTTCTTGACATTTTTTACGTCAACAGTATAAGGACGTCAAATTCAGTCTTGATAATAAAAACAGTAAACACTACTACAAAGAAACGTGCTTGTTTTATGCAGTGTAAAAGTCCAAAAAAAAAAAAAAGAAGAGGTCGTAAATCATCATCTGAGTTAATCGATTGCAAATTGAAATTGAAAAGTACCGAATTTCACCTGAGTATCACGTGGGCGATATGAATCCGAAGCGAAATTAAATTCGCTAGAAACCCCACTTTGTTCACGCAAGTTCACAAAGTGAAATAAATAAGTGAAATAACACTTCCAGATACTTTGTTAATCAAATATAAATCCATTAATAAAAGCTTCTGTTCGACGCTTCTTAACCGCTTTGAATGATACTCACTAGATCAGTAAAATGCGTCACAAGATTGTTTATTAGTCTTCTCATGGAATAGTGTCTTCTAAAATTCTTCTTTGCTCTGTACACCATATTACACGATCATTCTGAAAAAAAAAAAACTTTTTAAAAATTAAAAAGTAAAAAACAACGGTTTATTTCTTTGACGAATTGTCAAAACATGAAGGAAAAACTCATATTTCGAATACCTACTTAATTTTAAAATGGCAGAAATCTATTCGATACCATTTGTTTGACAGTTACATACGTATGTAACCTACGCTCTCAAGTTGGTGACAATTTTTTTAAGCGAATTAAAAAAAAAAGCGTAAACAATTAAGAGTTTAGAAAAGAACAATTTGGTTACCTACTAAATTGAATCAAACCATTATCGACTTACTAAAAAACAGTACAGCCCCAAAACTCAAAATACGTGTAAATCAGCCATTAATCGGCAACCTACCAATCGCCATCCTAGTAATGTTATAAATGCGAAAGTTTGTGAAGATGTATGTGTGTATCTTTGTTACTAATTTACGCAAAATCTACCTTGTACACGGGTAGAATATAACCTATAATATAACACATAATACTTTTTATCCGGAAATTTCCACGGGAGCGATGCCCCGGGGCGTAGCTAGTTACCATAGATAAAGTAGTCGCAACTACCAAATAAATTTGACAAGAAAATTATATTTCAAAATTATTTTTGAAAGTTTCCATTATCGCCGCCTGGTCAAATATCCATGTCATTTACTAGAAATTTCCACTCCTTCCTTTTCTAACATTCTCTCTCATCTGATTGTTTTCCCGGTCGCTTCCTCAGCCGTTGAGCATCGGAGCTCAGGGTCCGCTAAAGCCCCTACCGCCTATATCCCTAACATTATGCCTACGTAATATGAAACATGTAATAACGAAAGAGCATTATAAAATGGGAATAAATATCGCGGGATGCGAGTCATCTCGGAGTTTAGGGAGAGTTTTCCATTTTTCAAGACACAATCCACCCTCTTTCTAAACGGTGGTCTATGGTACAAGTTTAGAAGTTAAGCGATTTTAATAAAACATTAAAAAAAAAATAATCTCTGTCTCTGTCTATTATCCCCTACTATCCCCCATTGGAAACAGGCGTGATAACAGTAATACATTTTAACAGGTATAAGGAGTCCAAAAGGATGGCTGAGGAAAATCAGACATGGAAGTTACTCTATAACCAAGACACAACTATTATTTAATTAAAATGAAAAATCCTTTTACGAGTAGTAAAATTATTTTCAGTACAATAATATCATCAAGCGGCCCGTCCCATCTTCGCTCTATTAAAACTATAATGAGTTTTATTATACGTCTAAATCTTCCTCGCGAATCACTATTAATTGGTGAAAACCGCAAAAAACCGGTCCGATAATTTTTGACTTTGTTGCGATCATACGGGGTACTTCTTTTTTAATTAGATGGTATATAATCTAAGAATTTTACACGTAGACTTCAGGTACGTAGGCATTAGAATACGTCACCATTTAAATAGAACATTGAATGAAATCATTATTAATTTATAAATGAAAAATATTCCACTGAAGAGAATCTACTGCTTTAAGGAGTAGATTCTCTTCAAGAGATTTAAGGATTTATGGAGTAGTTTCTTTTAGGAGTAAAGTAGTTGTGGAATATTTTTAATTTTACTCTTGTTTCTTACTATCAATCCCTATACGACATGAGTTCTGCCTATGTAAATTAAATCATCATCATTATATCGAGTGTGTTATTGCTAACACTGGTGTCAGATTATATATAACCCCGACAACTCTGGTGTCAGATTGTATACAAGTCGCCTAAAAACATCTGACATGATGTTTCCGACTACTTACCGCCCTCTAGTGGCAGGCAGTCGCATACACACTAGTGAACTAAACTGTCCACCAGTGTACAGGTTTCCTCACGGTGTTCTCCTTCATCGGAAGCATGTGGAGGTCTATGAAAATAGATTGCTATACAAACTCATATGGCACGAGTAGGATACGAACCTGAGACCTTTCGATCCACAGGCGGGCGTCTTAACCATTCATTAAATCAAATCAATTCAATCAAATATCGCTAACACTAATGCCTTGTGCGGTATAAAAACTGTGGAAGTTCGTTTTTCTCCCGGCTCCTTGGCAGTTTTGATGCATCGCAATATTTTTGTGTCCGCCGCATTCGCCTGTGACGTCACGTGATATATAGGCTTTCGGCGCCATCTTTTATTTTCTTATGAGGTGTAACGTTGCTTATATTTTTTTTTTCTCGTCGAAAACGCGAGGCGAAATTGATTAGGTTATTTTTTATTTTAACTTTTACTGGGTTTTGTTTTTTATATTAGGTAAGTACCTACTATAAAAAGTTCAACAGTCCACTGTTTTGTATTGCGGACTACTAAAATAGGCTAACATAGGTCCACTGTTGAACTCTCCACTGGAAAAAGTCCACTGGAAAAAGTCCACTGGAAAAAGTCCACTGGAAAATGTCTGTTCTATTTCTTTAACACAAATATTTACTAATACACCATTCTATTTTATATCAGGGGTTACTTATAAGATAGCTCTAGTTATAAGTTTAACGTGACTGTGTATCTGTCTGTGCTATCGTAGCTCTCAAACAGATAAACCGATTTTCGTTTAGGTTTTTTTTTGTATCATAGATAATTTTATCCCGACGTGTTCTTAGCCATGGTTCATGAAAATCGGTTCAGCCGTTCAAAAGTCGTAGCGAAATGAAATCTTTAATGTGCGAAAACGGGCGAGTTTAATGTCTGTTGTGTACACAAATTAAATTATTTATATTTAACAATGAAACGCGAAAGTTCAAAATCCATACTAATACATGTAAACTGGAAAGATTTGAATTTTTGTTTTTTGTTTGTAATAAATAATCTCAAGAACTACTGGGCCGATTTTGATTTTTGGCATAGAGATAGGCGAAACCTTCAGGAGTGACATAGGCTACTTTTTATTATGGTTTTACCCGAGTGAAGCCGGGGCGAGTCGCTAGTTAGTTATAAATAGGAAAAGTGTCAGATGTATTACACGGTTATAAGCATACGAATAATATTAAATATATTTTCTTAAAAATTCGTAAAAGAATTTCAAAACTTAACACCACTCGTAAATTGTATAAGTACTAAAACCAGTTTCAGCAAGTTCAAGAGATTCTAATTACGCTGAGCGTAACGCCAAAAAGTACGTCATGACTACGCCACGTATACGCGAACAGAAGTGGGGCTAAGACAAAGGGAAGTTGGGAAAAAAAAACCAAGAAAGCCGTGCGCGTTGCTATGTCTACCTCATATGTATGGTAATGGAGGCTTAGCGTCAGTCGGTTAGGGCGCGTCCATAGACAATGTAGAATTTTAGAAAATTTTATAAAAAAAAATATTTGTAATCGTTTCATGTGATATTCAATGTAATTTTTTTCTTATATTATACTAGCCACCCGTCCCGGCTTCGCTCGGGTAAAAACATAATAAATCATGTACCTACACCTAAACCTTCCTTAGGAATCAAACTATCTATATAAAAAACCCGCATCAAAATTCGTTGTGTATAGTTTTAAAAATTTATGCATACATAGGGTCAGACAGCGGGAGTAGACTTTGTTTTATACTATGCAGTGATAACAAACAAAATTGTTGACGAAAATTTTATACTCAAATCTGAACGCAACTTTACAATGTCCGATACATAAATATATACGTCAGGTGCTCTGAAACCAGGCACGAATTTATTTTTCAAAAGATATTTCTTCCAAGATTTGCGGCGGAACTCACACAGTCTCCAATTTATTTACCTTTTCTATATATATGTGGGTGTATGTTGTGTATGGCTTCATTTACAGGGGAGATATGAAAAAACTTCGCCGGTTTAGAAGCTTTAAACTTGTATTTTCAACTTGCGTGCTGTTAGGTTTGGTTATTTTATATGGTAGAATATATATTTTATATTATTGTGGTATTTTTATATATATTACAAATTTTAATAAAAATATATTAAATTTTAATTATTTAAAAATTAATATATATATAATTTATAACAAGATACAGCTGACTTATACAATAAAGGATTATTTAATAAAAATTTAAGTTATCTCAAATGGAAGCATCAGAATATTTTAAATTGTAGCATAACTTTTTAACACTGGCTTGCAAAAAATAAATCACATTATTTAAATAATTAAAAAGAAATCCTTCAAATCAGCCAGCATTTATAGCCATCAAATTGGCATTCTTAAAAAAAACCTGTCTACCTCGCGCGTCACGTAATGCATCAGTTGTAATCTTCTTACATCTTCTCAATTTCGAGCCCACCCCCCCCTGGGGATTACACCCCCGCGCGGGTGATTTTTCTCCCTTAATATTACAGTATTTTGGATAGTTGAATCTGAATAGGTTTATTTTTACACTATATGCCATAAGTATTTGCCGTATTTATCGGATCTATTTTTCAATTAACAGGATCTATGTAGGCATAGATTCTGGAAACATTCAATTAGCTGTTGTGTTATTTAAAATTTTTGTTTTAATATTTTCAGCCAGCATTTTTTATGTATTTAGGTTTTTTACATTTATTTAAAGTTCATTGATTGTCAGTAAACTACTTTTGCTATCACTAATTTTTCGTCACTATTTTTAGGTGATTACTTAAATTAAATATACTAATCATTTCACTGTTCCGTTTCGTAACATACATTATTATTATTTATAATTTAATATATGCGCTTACAAGAGATAATAAACAAAAATTGTTTCCACTAAACATATTAGATGTCCCCCTGACACACGCCAAAAAAAAACATAATTTCCTTATATCCAACCAGCCAAGACATTACCATGGGTCTAACAAGACACAATGGCTTTGCAAAATAACTTCCCTCCATATATAGCGACCACACCAATTAGACCTGCAACGTCCCCCGCGCGTATCTAAAAATGGACGACCAAAGAAAATTGCAGTACAAAGTCAAAATTCAACTTACGTTGGTCAGGGCTGCCACCCACTCGGCGTCACTCGTTTCTAGTGATTGATGACGTAGGCGGGGCGAATCCAATCATTATCCGTGATGCATGGCCTTGGTACCCATCTCTAGTCTTGACTTCGCTGCAGATTCGAATTTTGAAAATTAGTTTAGCGAAATTGATGTTCGATTTTCATTTTTTTGAGAGAAGAAATGGCCAGCTATATTTTTTTAAAACGTTATTAAACTTTGGTATATTTATTTTAATAGTGCAATTTTAGGTCAGTTTAAATAAAAATTAAGCTAACTTAGGTGATTTCCTCAACCAAAATTAAGTTTATATTTGGACGTCGATTTGTTGTGTTTCTTTTTCACATTTTTTTAAACACAATGTAGAGGGACTACTAAAAAAAAACTTTTTTTTTTAAATTTAAACAAACACTGAAGCTAAGTTCTACACTCCACCAAACTCAATGACACACTGAACCCGTCACAAAAATCACATTCGCAAATTTGCATTTTAAAGCGTAGGTAGGTACATTCTAACCCTTGCATAATTAAAAATATGCGTGAGTTTAAATAATCGCTAAGAATTAACCCCTTAGATGCAAATGAGCCGTGGATGCCGGAATCACAACTGATCTTTTCGACCCAGGTGCGTTTTATATTCTGCATTATTTTATAACACGATTTCTTGTTGAGAAAATATTTTTTATAAAACAGACATTCAAATTATGAAAGTTATTCGAAAGTCTGATAGCAAAGCCCATGAAAAAAAAAAATGCTTTTAGTAATCGTAATTCATCGTGATACACAATATAATATTTTTTTGAATAATAATATATTCAGACAAAAAAGTTCCAATAACCTAATCATTTTATAATTCCAAGTTGTCACCGTCTAATGCCACTATAATTCCAAACATCTGTGCGTGGTTCCAAAAAAGACAAGAAAAAAAAAACAAATTAATTTATGTCGTCGAAACACATTTTGACCCCATGCTCAACGAATTACAATCTAAAACATTGGTGCGAACGGAAATTCTTTCAAGATAGTGCACCTGCAGCCACGGGGGACATTTGAATTAGAATTGGTCGCGGAAGGCCCCAAGACGACGTTTCGCTTACCAGTTTTTGTTGTGTACGTTGAACCGGTTAATTATATTCTTTTTTTGAACTTTAAATCGTTTGTTCGCTATAAATTTTTAATACATTAATTTGGAGATATTAATTTATTTCATTCAGCTTGTTGATATATTTGACTGTCTGCTGACATTTAAAAAAATATTTCACTGACTTTAATTTACTAATAAAAAAATGCTCGTGAATAGTATTATGTTTAACTTAGATTTAAACGGGATGGCCTAAATTAAGTTCCATATATAAAATTAATTATATTTCTGAAATATTTGGATGCAGTAAAGAAATATGACAAGGTGTAAATTATGACAGGTGACATGAAAGTCATAATTTGAAGTCAAAAGTTAATAATTAAAATAAAACTATATGTTAATAAACCAATCGTTTAAACCGCCGCGGTAAAATAATGTTGTAACTTGCAACTTTAACAATTTATTGGCAAACTCTTTAACATCAAAACTTTAGTGATCATAAAAGCTGAATCGAGAGTATAGGCAATCAATATATTTGCATATTACAAACCAATGTTGACACAGCTTTCCATAACATCCTTCCCCCTCGATTAAGGCACTACACGAAATTCTCACGAAGACGTCCCCGAAATCTTTCTCACGCATTAAAAAAAAAAACATGAATATATTAACGCGTTCATTACGAAAAAGTCTTTTATCTGTGATATTCAAATCTATACTGGCCGTAAAGAATCAAAGATGCGCGATCGCTTAATTTGAATATTAAACGTAAAAAAGGGTTAGGGGCCATTGTTCCAAGTGTCAAAATTGCTCTTCCGCATCCTGTTACAGAAAATGGAAGCTCATTTGAATATCGAACGTTTTTGAATACGAAGATGCAGGATCTGTTTTGCATGTCTATACGGGTTCTTTAGGACTTCAAGATATCTATGGGTGTTTTAACTTTTCGCACAGTGGGACAATGGATGACGAACTGGGTGTATGGGTGTTATTGATTTTCACTGTTGATACGTCGAATTCTTTTTGTATGCGTAATGAGATCAAATATTTTCGTTCCGTTGTCATATTTAGAGTTGTATCGTTTGTCGACGTAGACAGAGTATTGTGCGCAGGCGAGTAATTTATGACTAAAAATATTTCTATAGAATGTCTTTTGAATTCCAATATTCAGATTATGAAAGATTAAAATTAAATAAGTACTAAAGAGCGCCATATTTTAATATAATTGCTAATGTTAATTAATTAAAAATATTTAAAGTAAATATCGAACTTTGTCGCGACCCGACATTCAACTAGTACCTAATAAAATAAAATCAATTGATAATATTTTAAAATATATTCATAGGTTGATATCTACATTATTATCTATAAACTAGACATTAAAAAAACAGATATAGACAGACAATCAAAAAGAAATTAAGAAATATAAAAAAGAATCTTCATATTACTAAGAAAATAATAATTATAAAATGCGATTTTACAATGCTCAAACACTATTATTTAAATTCTAGTATGTGATAATGAAAAAAAAAACACAAGATTAATAATCTCATTATAATAACAATGTAAAAATATCATTTCAATAATTCAAAATCATTCACTGAATGAAAATAAACAATAAAGTTGGCAGATCATAAAAGTGGGTTTTGAATAAATTAATAATATTTTATTTATTGTTCATCGGACGCTTTTTATTTGTTATTGAATGTATTTGGTTGTTTGATTTATTGTGTTGTAGGTACTTGAAATTGTTATTTAACAACTAGCTTTTGACCGCGGCTTCGCCCGTGTGAATTTCATACTAAAATCTCGGTCATTCTTTAATAAAAATGTATGAAGAGTATGTCTACCAATTTTTAGCTTTTTATTTTGAAACTAGATTTGTATTAAGTTCCATACAATCTTTCACCCCCTTTTGAAGGGGTTAATTTTCAGAATGCACATTGGTGGACATGCAGTTTAGGTCACTAGTGTGCATGCGACTACCTGCCACAGCGGTAAGTACTCGTAAAAGTAATGTCAGATGCCTTTACGCGACTTGAATAAAATTCGATATGACGATGAAGACGAGCGTCTTCATAGAATTTTGCTAGCACAGGACTCATTAAGAGAAACAATAATGCTTGCCCGATCACGATAATCATTATCCTCACATATTATAAAATAAAGTCTTCTGCCGCGTCTGTCTGTCTGTTCGCGATTAACTCCAAAACTATTGCACGGATTTTCATGCGGTTTTCACCAATAGATAGTGTGGTTCCTGTGGAAGGTTTAGGTGTATAATTTATTGTGTTTTTACCCGAGCGAAGCCGGGACGGGCCGCTAGTGACAGCTAATGGAAATAAAAATCTTCTATTCATTGGGGGAAAAACAAAAGAACAACCACAAGAGTACATCCTCCAGTAATTCTCCACTGAACGTTTCCAACGAAGTCTTTATCCGCAAAAAGGAAGCAACACAAAACAGTACAGAATAAATTGTTCGCAGAAGACTGCGATGCAGGTTAATCGTTCGTGAATAACTGTTGAAATATCGCCTCTTGTTTTCTCTTTCTAGCAATGGTAATAGGGATTGTTAAAGTCCTAGGAGTTTTTTGCACTGGAGACGTGTTATAAAGATAAAAACGCCGTCATAAAATGTCAGTGACGAAACTATTTTGTGACAATGACAAACAATCAACTTCGAGTTGAAATTATAAAGAAAAAAAAC
The DNA here is from genome assembly GCF_027563975.2 of Plodia interpunctella. Classification (NCBI taxonomy): domain Eukaryota; kingdom Metazoa; phylum Arthropoda; class Insecta; order Lepidoptera; family Pyralidae; genus Plodia; species Plodia interpunctella. Next base: position 8,430,607 of record NC_071303.1, read on the forward strand.
ATGAATGTGTAAATTTGGGATTTTATGCCAATTGAAATATCTAAGTATTATAAAACAATCTAGTTGAGTACGTAAGAAGAAAATATATTTTTAAATGATGATTTGTTGGCAATATTTTACTTTTTGCTGGATACTTGTCGTAGTATATTTGATAACAATCAATTAAACTTTTTTGTTTTTCGTTTAGTGTCGAGTTTAAAAAGTTTAATACCTCTTAAGTGATACAGGCACAGGTAATTTACAGGCTGGAAATATTTATTACAAAAAAAAATATTTCCTCGCTAAATCAAAAAACGAACACAAACCCTAACAATAAACAGAGTAATGCTCAAACAAAAAAAAAGACGCGAGTGGCAACTTCCGTCCAGCCTCACATCCACATCCGAACTGCATTTGCATACATTAAGAGACAAAGGGCAACCGTCATAATTGTATATTTAATTTTTTACTGTTACAAGTACCGGTTTTGTCTATTGTCACATGTATAAAATATTTAAATTGAGAACAAAATCGTTGGGACGAAACAAAAGCGCACCTTTTTTGTCACAAACATTTATTTGCATACAAATTTCAGCTCTAAATTAAAGCGGTTAGGAATGAAATCGGTTCATTTTTGAAATCATTTCAATATTAGTATTAAAGTATGGAAGCTCACAAAGAGTTGCATTTTAATTTTAAAACGAATGCATGCAGATATCAATTTGCACTTAATAATTAAATTCAATTCATACTTTATGAAACAAAGACATGAACAAAAGCTATATGTCATTGTAAATTAATCGCTCATAGTTCTATAACGTGTTGTTTCGAATGAAAAAAAAATATGTTTATTTTAATTTCATAATTGCAAACAGTTTCTACTCGTAAAACTCAATATCGACGGGAATTTATTTTGTTATTATCTTCAATGAAGAAAAAACATCTTCATTAGCAATTTATGCACGCATCAATTTACTGAAATAAAGAGAGTTATTGAATAACTTATTAGGTATTATAATCACAAAAATATTGTTACAATTATTCCAATCACACGTAATAATCCTAGGATGTACGCATATGCTCACTAATAAAGGATTATCAAAAATCAAACCTATTCTAATGATCATACTGTATAATTTCTAAATTTCTGTCTTAGGTTTATCTTAGTACAGTCAACAGCACATCAAGTTACCGTGCATGAACCTCTGGGGCGTGGCGCGGTAGCGGCGAGTTTGCAATGAATTTGACTGTACAATCTTATTGAAATATATTATCATTAATTATAGGTATTTTTGCTCCAAATATAATTCGATCTAAATATGTCTATTGATTTTTACTTTCCGTCGATGTCGTACGAGGCGACTAAGGGACAGACAGCCTCGACAACTGATAGGCAACAATAGTATTCAAAAGGAGAGTTGACGACAGGAAATCACACCCAAATCTTCAAAATTTTAAAATATTTCGGCTTCAAAATTTTATAACACTAAACTCAGGCTTCGCAGCGTCACAGCCCCGAACGCAAATGGAAATAAGCGGAGATGAGAGAGAGAGAGAGACGCGGATTGTTTTACCCACCAGTAAATAAATATTTAATAATTTATGAAACATTAACGGGTTAAGCTGTTAAGGTGCGAATACACCGGGCCGAATCGAATCGCGAACAAACACGAGTGTTCGGAACGAATCGTCGAATCACAATAAGATGCTAATCTTCAACACCTTTGCTTCATTTGCATAATTTTCGCTCTGCCACTGTGAGAATGCATACTAATTTTTTTATTTCTTTTTATTCCGTTGTCAGTCAGTTTGTAATTTTCTAACCGACTTTAAAACGGAGCATGTTGCTACTTATTTTTAAATTTATATCTGACTATAGGGACCAATGATTTGTTTATTTATTTATTTTTTATTGATTATCGATAAGTCACTCCTATTTAAATAGGTTAATCTATAATAATATTTTAGATGCGAAAGTCTGCCTGTCTGTCTGTCTGTTTACCAGAAATTTAGCCGTGAAAGCGTTCACGGCTAAATTTCTGGTGTAACTAAATTTTTGATGAATTTTAGTATGCATATAGTTAAAAGCTCCCATTCAATTCAAAAACAAGGTACTTTATAAAAAGTTACTATAATGGGTGACGAAAGTTTGTGTTCCACTTTCACAGAGAAATTCACGCGGGCGAAGCAGCGAGCAAAAGCTTAGATAAGATTATCGGAGACGTTTTGCAATAAGTCTCTCATTTTTGTGTGTTCTCGGTTGCAATCAGGTCTGTGACCCGAAACCTGGAGTCAGCTTAAATTAAATAATTAATGATCATTATAAAATACATTGTTACACATTTCAGCTGCTTATTTAACTTTGCCATGTTTACAAAGGTGAAAGAAAAATAAGTAAAAAAAAACTATTTCTCTTTGTAAATGGACAGTTCTTAATAACAAAAAAAATGGTTACGATTACTTCGTGTAAGCCAAGTCGGTCAAGGGAACGAGTTGGCTTCAGACACATATCCAAATAAGCTATTAGTCATAGTTAAGCCACAAGTCACAGTTTATATTGAACTCCACCTACGAGCGAAATATTGCTATATGTCTTTAAAAAAATTATAGTAAAATATATCAAAATCATAAAATATATAATAATATCTTTTATCCATACTGATCTGTGAGCAAAGAAAGAACAAGAACAGACAAAAAGCTAGCTTATTTAGCTTTAAGCTACTCGCGCAAATTGTAAAAGTCAATCAAGGGAAAATGATTTCAACTGGAGATTGTTCTCATGGGCGATGGACTAGCAACCTATCACTATTGTATCTCAAAATTTCGTATCCCAAAGAAAATATGACAATAACTTCCGAAATTTTCGTTACGTAGCTGTACAGATAGATATACGCTTTCTCAAACGTAAAAATGGATGCCCAAAACACCACCTGAACGCAAGTATGTGTCGGAAAAATCAATACTGTGTCGCGAATGCGTGATTCCGACGAAAAACTACTGCGGGGGCACCTCCCTACACGCGGATTTTCTTCACCCCTACACCCCCTGGCTTAGGGGAGCGGCGGAATGACGCAAAAAGATGCCCGGTTTTTTCTCATGTTTTTGTTGACTGTACTCCCTCAACTTTCTAATTTCAACCCTATATTTTATGGAACAAAATCCAAATCGGATCATCTAAGCCATCGATATGTGAACGATTGTCATGAAAAAATATCAAACCATTTTGAACTCTATTTGTAACAGCGCTAAGATATAATTTCGTATGTAGTTAGTTTCCATCAAAAATGCTTCAGCAAACGTGGTATATGGCTGTGTTCGTTCGAATTTCGAATTAGGGTGCGCGCGCTCTCGCTTGAATGCCTAATGACTTCTTATGATTCCATGTCATGTTGTGCAGTGCGTCGCGGTTTTATTTGACTTGGCGTTTGAGGGTTGAATGAACTGGATTTTTGAATTTTCGAACGTGTTTAATATCTTCGATATTTATTTTTTTTAATATTTTCCTTACAGCCTGTATCATTTCATCGACAATGTGTAATATATGTACCTACCTACCTATAATTTGTTTTATTATCATGAATAATAAATTAGACTATAGGAAATACGTATCAAACATACGTTATTTACATAAAATGCTTTAATTTTAGTCATTTTGGCAGACTTTCAACCAAAGTTTTTTGTCGTGATTAGTAATTTTTACCAAATAACTGTTACCGTCATACAAAATTGTTAAGTTTGGATCATGATAAACAATTGGACAGTCGGTCAGAAGGCACGCGAGCAGTTTTGTGCTTCTAACTATAACTGTACACAGTGTACACCCGCAGGGTATATTGGATTTCCCTCATCACATTAAACATATAGAAAATATGAAAATGTTTGCTTTGCTGATGGCTTCTTTTCACTCTATCATTCTCGTGTAAGCGTTTTGGTTACTTCACCTTGACTACTTTGTTACTTCTACTTTTTAATTTTCCTTCTCTACTTCTCACGCCTATCATAATGCATGCGCGCATAAAGTTTGCATTATTCATAAATAAACTTGATGTTGTTGAAATAAAACATGTGAAAATGTAGACAAAATTAAATTTGATACCGGTACATTCATAATCATCATTTTATCGAGTGTGTTATTGCTAACACTGGTGTCAGATTTATTGAAGTCGCCTAAAGGCATCTGACATTATTTTTACGACTACTTACCTCCATCTAGTGGCAGGTAGTCGCATACACACTAGGGAACTAAACTGTCTACCAGTGTGCAGGTTTCCTCACGATGTTTTCCTTCACCGGAAGCAAGTGGTCTATGAAAACCACTATATAGGAATCAGATTGGTATATAAACTTATATGGCACGAGTAGGATACGAACCTGAGACCTTTCGATCTACAGGCGGGCGTCTTAACCATTACACCACCACCGCTTCTTTCGTAATTAAAATTAGGCTTCTTTTTCGACGTCAAATATGTCTCTCATCTAACGTTTTCCCTATTTTTCCGTCACCGCTTAGCATTTCTAGGGTTTGCCATTATAGTATCTTTTGTTCTGCCAGGGTCAGATGGGAACGACAAAGTTGAACATTTTGTTTCTTACGTAATTTGCTGAATGGTAAATTAAAAAATGGTGAATACCGTGGTCGTATTATTCTTTTTAAATGTGTTATGGTGTAAGATTTATTCAAGTCGCCTAAAGATATCGTAAACGGCTATAGGATTACAGGCTACAAAATTGGATACAATTGATAAAATTAGTTACAACTGGTTACAAGTGATAACTATAATTTGCTCTGTCTGTGCACTGCCCAAGCGACATTCGCGACCAATTACGTCAGCCCACAGACAAATAAAACGTAGAGATGCAACACTGAGTTCCACTATCGCGTTTATAAATCTACTTTATCTGTGAATGTCTCGTTAGTGTTGCCAACGTTATGAAATTATTATTTGTTTAGATAACCGTATGAGGTAGGACCTCAGGTCTCTCGCATCTGTCATTTGTAAAAGGTTATCTTGATGATGAGTGTCATTTAGACATATTATTGAGCAAGATCTAAGTTTGAAGTATTATCTTTATTTTACTAACATTTGTCAACTAATTGTCTACCGTTTAAAAAAATTATAACTAGAATCAATCTTGAAATTTGTCTTACGCATAGTTAGGATAACGGAAAATACGGGCTACTTTTCATTCCAGGAAAAAATAAATTTCCCGTAGCAAATTCACTTTTCCTAAAGTAAAAAAAAAATGTTTTATAGGAGATATATACAATTCTATTGCAAATCATATTGTATATTTTAAAATACTACTAATTCTACTAATATTATAAATACGAAAGTTTGTGATTATGTATATGTGTATGTGTATGTATGATTGTTACTCTTTCACGCAAAATCTACTTGACCGATTGATATGAAATTTGGTACAGGGGTAGAATGTAACCTCGAATAGCATATAGCGTAATTTTTATCACGAAATTCCCACGGGAGCGAAGTCCGGAGGCGCAGCTAGTAGACAATGAAATAAAGTCATAGATTTTTGAATCCACTTAAAGTCGTATTTGAATAACGGTGTGTTCACACTAGCACCTATCTTCTCAAGCTCGGTGATTAGGCACTTGATTATTATTCGAATATAACGCTATGTGACTTTAAGTAGGGATAGCAAAAAAAATGTATATTTTTGTTCATGAACAACATCTATGGTCGTAATAAATGAATCTCTTGTGTAGTGGCAATTAAAATGTAAATATATATTGGAAACCGAAAATACAACCCAACTATCGGCGGAAATTTCCTTGACAGCGAAAAAATATTTGAAATAAGAATAACATTGTCAACTTATTTCTCTAGTACAATATAGGTGGCCAGTGCAGTTATTTTATTGTTATTTAAATCCTGGACAGTTCAAATTCCAAATTCAAATCATTTATTCAGAAATGAGACCTTCACATGCACTTTTTCACGTCAATTTTTGTATTTAAATAGTTATTTCCCACAAGCTACAAACTACTAAACATTTCGGAACGACCACTGCTGAGAAGAAATGCCGTAAGAAACTCATTTGAACAGCGTTGGTCAATATCATGCCAGAAGGGCTTACCGTTATTGTTTCTTTGTTAGATTTAACCAATCATCTGAATATCACCAATACTCCATCCAACTATTCATGACTTCTGTACAGTTTCGCTCGGAAAAAAACGTAATAAATTATACACATAAATCTTCCTCGGAAATCACACTATATATTGGTCTGTTCGGTTGTCCGTTCGGTAGCAAAATCCGTTCAGTAGTATTAGAGCTTATTGCGAACAGACAGACAGACAGACGCGGCAGATGACTTTGTTTTATAATTTACATATTATATTTTGATTGTTGAAGTTGACAAATATTACTTTTGTGACTTAAAATGTATTTTTTTTTTTATTTCTTAATTTTGCCAATAAAATACAAAACACTCGATCACTGGTGGAATGAAACAAGGAATACTTAATTCAAATAGAATACTAATAAGATATATACCTTATTTATATGCTTTTAATGACATTTTTGACATAAGCTTCAATTGTTATCAGAGAGATCTTATTGCATTCAATGTGTGACAAAAATATCAAGCCCGTGCAGTAAACCGTTGAGAGTTGAGTTCCCTTGTCGGGAGCCGTTCCTGGGAGCACTATCGGGTCATGCTTATCCCAATAATGGCATTCAAACTAAACCTATATACACAATTTCAGCTCAATCGGTTGAAGATATCTGCTTCAAAATTGAGTTACAAGGATACAAATCGACTTTACATACGTAGGTATATAGGTATATTGCAAGTTAAATAAAAGCTTGCAAAAATCTACTGGACAGATTGTCATGAAATTTATGTATGAACTGTCGGAAAAAACACAGAAGCTTTAAATGATGATATGTTTATAAGAACATGTAAATGTTCGGTCTGTCTGTACGTCGGCCACACAACAAGTGATAGGAATCTTCACGGTGGCGATCCTGGACAAAGGAGTGACCATACATACCTTTTAAGTAAATATATATATGTATAATACATACATACGTATGAATATAGTGAGTAGAGTGTTTACAAAGTGCGTTTTACAAAATGAAAATTGACAAATTGAAATATTGATTTGCAATCGTAAGGCTGTAAATTAAGGCTGACCGTCTGCCTGACGTCGACCCCCTTTGGGAATAAAGTTGTTGCCTATCACCTGCCGGTGCTTTCTTAGTCGACTCGTATAACATCTAAAAGAGAATCGGAAATAATAGGAACTATTATATAGGGCGGAACCACACTAAGGATACGGAAATAATAGGACCTATTATAGGGCGGAACCACACTAATATTATAAACGACACATTCGCTGACTAGCAAAATTTAGAAACAACTAAGTATTCAAATTAAAATAATAAATAATAAACATTGTAATTTGACTTTTAATGATTTTAGTTAGTAAACATTAATAAATACTAAATACATGCCGAATCACACGTAAATTCCTAAATTTGTCTACCCTCACATCTACCTTTAGCATATAAAACTTTTCCCTCTTACGCTTGGCTTCCGCCCGCCTATAAGGCGTATAACCTTTTTTTATATCCTTTAAAAAAGGAGAAAACATTTATAAAAGTATAATAATAATAATAAATATATTAGGACAAATCACACAAATCGAGCTAGCCCCAAAGTAAGTTCGAGACTTGTGTTATATATACTAACTAAATATATACTAAACTAAATATATACTAATATATACTAACTAAACGATACTATATTTTATAACAAATACATATATAGATAAACATCCAAGACCCGGGCCAATCAGAAAATAATCGAAAATACAACTAAAACATAACTAAATAAGGTTGTGTTTTTAAAATTTTATACACATGTTGTAAAATTATTACAGGTCTAAAAACTGAATTTCACAGGTCTAAAAACTGAATTTCAAAGAAGTACAATTGTTTTCACGAAACGTCCAATCGGTAATCCGTCGAAAATAATTTGTAGCAGGCACACAAATATTTTTTTTACATACTTTTTACAGAAATAAAAATACACGTCATTAACACTAATAATAATGCTGGTCATATACTAATAATATTCACTCATACGTCTTGGTATTAGAAAAATTTAGGAGACAAATAAAAAATAAAGGTATAAAAAAATTATAAGCAATTGAAAAAATAAAATTTCCTGCTAAATCGACAAATATTAGCACTGATGCTAGAGATGGAAAGAAGTATATATTATTTATCTATATCGATCCACTCTTGCGCACTTTAAAGGTTCAACTGCTTCATTCGTTAAAAAATCCCTACCCCGAAACTAAAAAAAAATCTTTTGTCCAAAATTGGGGTGGAGTCTTAAAAATATTAGAGCGAGACAAAATATACATTGCAAAAAGTGTTTAATGCTCATTGATGTAGAGCGAAAGGGATGCAATGATTGTGTATTTTTTATCGATTTTTGTATTGTTAATTTTTGTTTGAGATTTTGTAGAGATAATAATGTTTTAGAACAGTCCAATTCCAAACTAATAAATTTTATATAATATACTAAACCTTTAATATTTTAAAACAAATTGGATGATTGAAAGTGAAATTTACTCAAACTAAATATAAATCGTTGAATTTTATTTTTCTCTCATCACCGCAAATTCCCGTTAACGTTCGGGGCTGTGACGCCGCGAAGCCCGGGGTCAGCGCAAAAAGTAACCTATTTTTTTTACGGCTAACTAACCGGCCGCCTTCATAATGTCAATTCCTATGCCAATCCCTTAGTCGCCTCGTACGATGTGATGATATGTATAGTGGTTCTATTCTAGTACGGAACCATTTTCTCCAATCAAAATAAATTGTAAATATAATACGTATTTTGAGTAAACGTATAAAAAAATTACAATATAATTTATAATTATATTATAATATTCATATTATATATTTATATTTATATTATAATTTATGATTATACTATAATTATATTTTAATTTATAATTGTATAATTATAAATTAAAATATAATTAAACACCTTTTTCGATGTTTAAAAAAAGTTTTATTTAGTTACATGTATTTAGTAACATCATGATAAGTAAAAAAAGAATAGATTTAGCTATAATCAAAATTTTCTGTATTTAAAAGTAGATCTGAACAGACATACAAAAAAAAATTAATCAATCCGTTCGGTTTTTAGACGTTGTCCAGTTAGATTTCTATTTAGATATTCTAATATAAAAAATCAATACCTACAGTAAATTCTAATAGGAATCAACGTGACTATTTCTTATTAGAGTTCACAAAACTACATACATCTTCATAAAGGCCCCAAGAAATGAATATAAATGCGTAAAACGTACCGAGTAAGATGTGAGGAGGCAATTTGGATGGAAAATGAGACAGTTTACATTGAAAGTCACGTACGAAGGCGTGTAGAATTGTACAACTATCAGAATCGCTGAATGCTACTACTAGCGCCATCTATGAGCCAGCAGTGACAGTTTTTATTATTATTAACAAATGCTAAGTAAAACATAAAAATATTTAAAAGAAAAAACTTATTTTATTTTTATTAATAGGTACAGCGTAATTTATTTTATATTCGTCAACAAAATGAGATTATTTTTATTTTAAATTAGTTACGCCATCTGTTGTCGAATAGCGGAACAGCGTGCTGTTTTATCGACGATTCCGCTTTGTGTACGACAAGTTGGCTTTGACAATGTGTGCGTCAGGCATGTGGCGCTAAAATTCAAGTTGTTTTCAATAGTTGTTTGATGGTTTTATTTGGCCGTTTGGCTACTGCCCAAGCGGTGTGCTCGTCGATGTCGATTGTAATAAATTAATCTAAGAAAAGACAATGTTGTTTGACAAGAATTATTCTCGTTTAATTACTAGTGTTGTTTTTGTTTGGATTATTCACTATGGGATTGTCGGACTATCAGACCTGTCCACACATTTACGTAATAATGATTGAGATTGACAAAAATTGGCATAAAGACTATTTAGTATAGTTTCGTAAGCGTTACAATGACGTGACGTAAAAATATAGGTGTGCTGTATACACTTCGCTATACAAAATGAAAATAGTAACCTTGTTAAGTACTTAGTTAAAAATGTTGCCAAAGAAGTTTTAATTAGAATGATATTAATATCTAATTAATACTGATTTAATTCAAATAATTATCATGATATTTACGCTTTGTTGTGTTGAAATATTTACGCTTTGAATATTATTATATTTTAATATTATATGTTTGTTAAAATTGTGACATGTGAGGAGTAGGTACAAAACAAAAACATAGGTAAAAAAAAGGTAAACACCTTTTCACCTGGGAAAATTGAGATTATCACGCAAGCAAAGCCATGGCAAGAGCACGTCCAGTTCAAAAAGTTAAAACACACTATAACAACTTGCGATGAAATATTATGGTTGATTTCAAATTAATAAAATTACCATTTTTAAAAAGGGTTCTCAAACATTGTTTTTTTAAATGTTAATATTATTCTCAAAAACATTGCTGCCAGCAACAGTATGTCAAAACAACATTTTGTCGAGTTTAATATAGTGATAAAGTTTTGGACTAACTAAAGGTGCATTTTGTCCATTAAAAAATTAAAAAAAAAACATCTGCCCGTTTCAAGCACTGGCACAGGTCTCAAAGGTGTTCAATTAAGTCAGAATTGAACTAAATTTACATATTACAAGACCATTGTAAAGCACTACAAAATGTCTTTCTGTCTGTCCATCTTTATAAACATGTGAAACTTGCAAATAAATTTCGCGATTCAGTGGACAGCCTTCCGTTGCGGTATCGTATAATCAGCAAAGCTTCGTTTTAGTATTTAGTCAATAATTTTAAATTGATTATATACTGATCAGAAATGTTCGTCTAGATTATAGAAAACAATGAAAGACGTCTTTAGGTGTCTGTCTCTGCCCTGTCTATCATTTTCATTCTTCTTAACTTTGCCAATTTCAACGTAAAGTTTTGCAGAAAGGAAAATATTTTTTAAACATACGAGAACGAGAAGTTCTTAAATAAATTCGTCGAATGACCACTCAACATCCCATTACCAAGGGAAAATAAAATTCGCAAATTATTTCAAGCTACTCAATTATAATAATTATTCAGAAATGTATGTACGAATGGAAATAATTCTGTGCGCACGCAAAAATCGCCCCTGGCCATTTTTTATGCACGCAACTGGTTATTTTAAAAAGAAAAAATGTGCTACTGGCAGGTAAATCAAAAAGTAAGCGATGCATGAAAAATGACTCTTGCAATGTTTCTAATTAAAAAAAATACTAGTGACAATAGAGTTCTTAATTTAAATTCAAACTGTATAAAAAGTTGGTACCCCTTATTTTGTGTCACTGGCATGAAACAAAAGCGCGAAATTTGACTACGTCTTTTGATACAATTTGATTTAAAGCCGACATTTGAAAGAGTTGAGTGCACTGAAACGAATGGCGTAGCTTGTTAGATATAAAAGATATTTTTTTGCGCGTTCCAAAAAAGTAAAAATTGTTAAAGTAGTTTTGATTTTAATCAGATTTTAACTGGAAGTTGCTTTTTGCATGTGACATTCTATTCTTTTTATGGACGAAAATTATACCATTACATTTTTATTACCTCGGCATTCAATAACGACGTCGTTTTTCTTTTATCTATGAACGATGTAATTTAAAAGAATTATTGTTTCATCTCTAAATATTTATTTGGAAGTGAATAACAAGTTTTTACAGAAATAAATCATAATTAATTTCTTCAATTAAGTACCAACATTCATTTTATGATTCCAAATAAAATCTGGACATTGAGTTATATTTTACAGATAAATTGAATCGATTGACCGCATCTATCAAAATGTTTTTCATCGACCGTTCTCAAAAATGTAATATTTACCAAATTGTATAATAAATTCATTAAAAACAACGGAACAGAAATTCGCTATATTTATTGGCACGAATATATGCAAAACTTTTTTTTCAACTGTCTGTAAACAGTATTCGGTTTAATGTCAATTCACTTCATAATGTTTATAACACCGGTGACCGGTGACATGCTACTCGTACTGCATAATAAAAAAAATATACATTGTATATCTCTATTCTTCGCGACCGGGACCGACCGAATAATTAAATATAATAAATAAATAAATAAATATATTAGGACAAATCACACAGATTGAGCTAGCCCCAAAGTAAGTTCGAGACTTGTGTTATGGGATACTAACTCAACGATACTATATTTTATAACAAATACATATATAGATAAACATCCAAGACCCGGCCCAATCAGAAAAAGATCATTTTCCATCATGACCCGACCGGGGATCGAACCCGGGACCTCTCGGTTCAGTGGCAAGAACCTTACCACTGCGCCACGAGGTCGTCATAAGTGAATTAAGCTCCGGGTATCAATTATAATCGTGGTACCTCTAAGTACGAGTATAATGACGTTCGGTGCTCCAAAGGTGGTACATCAGTACATGGCAAATCGACTATAAGCCGAAACATAAAAAAATTAAAATCATTGCAATCCGTCAACTGCTCCATGGGTAGGAGAATATTCTGTACCCCGCGAGATCTATATCTCACGGGGTCAATTACAGAATATTCTCCTATATAGACATCAGCTATAAAACTAGATAGGACATGTGTTAGAAAGGCAGATGTTTGGAAGCACCTTAGATCACGTCTAATATTATGCTAATGGTACAGAATGCTAGGTAATAATAATGGTCGGTACAGATAATGTTTTATTTGCAAGGTGTTATTTATTTATTTATGTGCAGCTTTCACCTTCAGGCCTGCAATAGCTTTTGTTGTGCCTAAAGGAATACGAATATAACTTTTATTATTTCTAACAATTTCGTTATAATGTTAAAGATTATCTATGAACCGACTTCAAAAATAAATATAATAACACTAGATGTTGCCCGGGGCTTCGCTCCAGTGGGAATTTTAAGCTTAAAATTCCCACTGGAGCAATCTTGGATAATGTACCTTTCTCATTAGAAATTTCAATTTTTTTATCCAAGAATAGAAATTATCCAAGATTGCCATGGGCTACGTTTTATCTTAAAATTCCCACTGGAGCGAAGCTTCGGGCAACATCTAGTGTTATTATATTTATTTTTGAAGTCGATTCGGTAATTTCGGAGATTACTACCCTCAAATATACAAACTCACAAACGTTTACCACTTTATTATAATAGTGAAATTTCCGATAAATGTCAAATGGAAATCTGCGGAAATATTCCAAGGATATATACCTACATTCCGAGAACAGATAATTTTTCAAGCACATCGCTAAAAATGATAGTAATGATTTAAGTACTCGTATGTTTTTATGCTGTTCCGTTTACGAAATCACAAGTAATATTATTTTTTCAAAACAAATTATGTAAAATTGCTACTATAATAACTATATAGAAAATGTGTATCGAGTTTATTCACCAGAACTAAAAATAGGCAAAAACTAAATTCTCAACAACAATCTAAGCGTGGTTATTTATTTTATTAAACAAAACTAGACCATCTGCTCGTACCATAACTAATAAAACAGAAACAACAGTTGCAAAAAAACAAAAGAATAACTATACACTATAGGGCTGGCGATTCCCACCAACGGAAAAAAACTATTTTCAATACCTTATCTGCATATTTCGTCTTTATTAAGACAATATCATTGCATTCGGTCGCAACATCTGGTGTATGACCCCAGTTGCCTTTGTCTATGGTTACAAAGGTACGTTGACACAATTATAGGGCCAGGAACCCTTGGCTAAAACAAAAAATAAGATTTGGAACAGGTTTGAATTATCATCTGAAAGGGTAAAGTGAGATGTGAGCCGGTGAAGTGGATGTGTTAGGGTTGACACATTCTTTAAAATGCCGAGTCTTGTACAGAATTTGTAATATACTTACATTTCTTTTTTTCCGTTAAATCAATTTATAATATAAATATGATTCAAATAAAATTAATTGTTTCAAAGACGTAACTTAGTTGTCACATAATGTACCTATTATTTTTATTGTTGTGTTTTTAAACTTAAACGTGTCTATAGGAATATAGTTTTAATGTTAACAAATAACTTTGTTTTATGGTGTACTATTTTGAAATTAGTACAAATATTTTTTATTTACTCTATTTTTGAGAGAACACTTGAGAATTACTATTGAAGTAGTAGTATTAATACTATTTAAGTTTAGATTAAATTTTTTTTTTAATTATTTTATACGATGATGTTTAAAATAAAAATATATTTGTGACAACCCTACAAACCACTCATATTTTAATTACGGCTTCCTCTTCCCTTCTCGAAGACATTGTCCCCTTTTATAATTTATTCATTTTTCGTTAGAAATTATTCAAACAGGCGACGCATGCAAATCAAACGAAATTAAAAACATAGACAATGTATTATTTTTTTAAATAAAATTGTTTGTCATTCCTTTCTCACACTACCAGTATGTTAAGGTCTCAAAATTCTATTATTGAATATATTTTTTTTGTTTAAGCAATAGGAACGGAATTATTTAATTGTGTTCTATAATAATGTCACTGGTTGCTAAGAATTAAAATAAGTCATTTCTAGAAAAAAAAATATAAACATGGATATTTACATAACCACTTTAATAGATCGATTTTAAGGAATCAGTTTTTTAGTTTTTATTTTATATACAGTAACAAATTTTTTGTAATTTCTTTATTTATGTATTATCCAACAAACTTTGGCTTTTACATATGAAGCTCTATGACTGTGACTGTATTTATAAGTACCTAATATAATAATCATAATATTACATATTATAAAACCACTGCATACCTAACGCTTTGAAATTAAAAGAATATAGGTAAAATCTAACACATATTTACTATTGATATACTGGTAATTCAAAATTGTTATGAAAGCACATACCATTCTTTACATAATAACTAAAAACGGGAATTTCGACCTTAACGACTTAAGGTCGAAATTCCCGTGAAAGTATATAAGGTTTTACATAAGACTGCAGTGCCGTTAACAAATCTAATAACGCGCGATAACAAGCCGCGGGGGCGAGCGCCTGATTTGGAAAAACTTCATCTTTATTGGGGAGCGCGATTGGTACAGTCGAGGTTAAAACACATTTATAATTTTTATTTACAATTATTATTATCATTACACATTACAGAACAAAGTCTTCGGCCGTGTCAT
The DNA here is from genome assembly GCF_027563975.2 of Plodia interpunctella. NCBI lineage: Eukaryota > Metazoa > Arthropoda > Insecta > Lepidoptera > Pyralidae > Plodia > Plodia interpunctella. The sequence goes on from NC_071303.1 coordinate 8,445,792, forward strand.
TTCGTCTGTTTGTTCGCAATAAACACAAAACTTTGTACTGCTTGTATTTTTATATGGTTTTTTTTACCAATAGATAACGTGATTCTTGTTATATTGGTTAGGCTAATTTATTATGTTTTTGCCGGGAACAGACTACCTAGTTAAATATAAATTTTCTGATCATGTAACGGATAAGCAAAACTTACATATAAACTCATCAAATTTGTGGCATAAAGTTTTTCTTATAATCTTAAATGAGATAAAAAGTAAATTTAATAAATATATTCAAAAATCAACAGAACAACTGCATATTATTAAATATATTTCAGCGTTTCATTATTCTTGTAATTAATAGCGTGAAAAACATTTTATGAAGTTACTAAGAAGTGCCAATGTGGTTAATTCTTTTTTATTTGTTTTTATTTTCTATTTTCAGCCAGTATTATTGTGACAACGACATGATTTTTTCCATAAAATTGGAGTCTACATTTAAATTCAAATAGACCGTAATATGTGGCCGTCTAAACCAAAAGGGACCTTATGGCGGCTGGCACTTAGGTCTTTATTGCCGTTGTTCGAATACAAAATAATGGAATTTTTAAAATATATGTGATATTTTAACAATTCCTTTTCTCTATGACAGTCCACCGTACAGTCCCTACTGATCTTAGCTCATTTTCTTTGCCCTTCGTTTGAAATCTCATATGGACGGGGGTCCAATACATTTCTGATATATATTTAGGGGTTCGTAATTTTTCCATCTCGTTTCGTCAACGCTCCAGCGAGCGGATTTGAATTTAAAAAGGATTTTGAAATTTCTTGAGGGGTGAATTAAGGACTTTACAAAAAAATTTGCCTGTAAATTCAGTGTTGATTAATATATACGTTTTTATTCAAGAAACAAAACTTAATGAAGGGAAGGCACATAGTAATCAAAAATGTTATTATATAAATGGTTACGATCGATTTGGTGATTGTGGTGCGATGTCGTACGAGGCGATTAAGGGGTACATAGCCTTACAGCTTATAGATAAGAATAGCATTTCCAAAGAGGGTAGACGTTAGGCCGGTATCTGGTTGTAAAGGGATATTCTAAATTTAATGCTATTTTTTAACGCAAGCCGTAAGCGTAACATATTTGAATGAAATACGCGAAAATGAGAGAGAGATCGAATTGTGGCGTATGGTCCTATGTAATAGAACCAATCTATATCCTCCGTGGATATCGTAAAAGGCGATTATTGTGTCCTTAGTCTTGGCAGCCGATAGGTAAAAACAACATTCGGAAAATCTCACAGCCAAATTTCGCTAATGTCACATGCCGACGCGAATGCATGAATGTTTCGTTTTTTATATGAGAGCTTTTATTTATCACAATAATAAAAAACCAGCAATGTATAGAATCCGCACAGTTTGACAGCGGCATAATGTACCTATAGCAGGCGTTACGTTAATATCGGTGCATCATAATTTAGGTAAGCCGTAGTCAATGTGTTTAATGAACATAACTGCTACACTTGAGGTCCCGGGTTCGATAAATGAAGATGGAAAATGATCTTTTTCAGATTGACCTGGTCCTTGGATGTTTATTTAAATATGTATATGTTTTAGAAAAAAGTATCGTTGAGTTAATATCCCATAAAACAAGTCTCGAACTTACCTTGGGACTAACTGAATCTGTTGTGATTAATTGTCCTTATATATACAGGGATACTGATATCTAACGCATAACCGTCAAAAGGCGCATAAGTTACATAGAGACTAACATCTTTTATTCTACGACTTTTGTCTAAACGTGATAAATACAAAAAAAAATCCTTTTTTTACTTTTAATGTCGTTTCTATAAAGCGTTACTGTGTGTTCGATTCCGCTATATAACGCTACTGTACTGTCTCGTGTTGCTCTGTTATTACATAGAGTTTAGATGTGTTGAATCGCAAATTATATTGTATTTTTTATATGAAAAAAAAACTACGAATCACGAAATGTCGTAGAATAAAAGTTGCTTGTTTTGATGTAACTAAGTAGTGTTTAATACCTCCTGTATTTGCGTTTTATTTTGAAAAAGACATTGTAAGAAACAATAATGGTAAGCCGATCTGGCATGATAGGGACCAACACTGTTCAAATGAGTTTCTTTCGGCATTTATTCTCCAGAAATGCCAGTAGTTTGTAGCTTGTGAGAAATAACTATAAATATAAAAATTTACGAGAAAAAGTGCCTGTGAAGGTCTAATTTCTGAATAAATGATTTGAATTTGATACAAGTAACCCTGTATACATACGGGAAGTCGGTTATCAGCCGACCTCATTTTGTTGACCGACAAACAAAGCTAAAATGGCGATGTGACAACGTCCCTGACCCTTGCACTATCGATTTTTTTCACCATTACAAATGTGACCAGCGGGGGAGAGCACGCGGGGTTCATACTCCTATAGCTTAGCCCTATATAAATTATACAGGATGTATTATAAATCGTGTGCACATACGAAACAGGGTGATAACTCCTTGGGCAGATCCTCCATGCGAAGTTTTGAGTAAATATAAACATTTCTTGTCGGTGAAGTAATCTGAGAGGAAAATATTAATTATTTTTTACTTATTATTTATTCATGTTTATTATATATACAATACACCATATGATTGACCTGGTAACATTTGTGTAATTTACACACTCGCCCGTGACCCGTGACTCATTCGCGGTAGCTCCATTTTTTGGAAGTGTTGATATTTACTGGAATCTTCGCACAAAGGATCTACCTAAGGTACCAGTTTCTTATGTGCACATGGTTTATGAAACATCCTGTATATGATGAGATGGGTATACCATCATTGGCAAATCCATCTTCTGTAATTGAATTTTTATCGGATTTTTATCAGTTGGGAAGAAACTGAACAACTTGGGCGTAAAGCCAATCTATGCATAATATATAATGTGGGGTTTTAGGTTTGCATACTGGTTATCGCTAGCTAACTAAATAATAAAAATATAATAAATTATACATATACCTTTTCCCGAATCACACTATCTATTGTTGGAAACCGTATGAAAAATTCCGTATAGTTTTTGATTTTATCGCGAATAGACAGACGTGGCAGAGGATTTTTTAATAATAATGTAAAGAAGACCAGATATGTATTTCACAACTACACATTAGCTTCATTACTAACATTTCATAGTTATAAAACAAAGTTGTCCGCGTTTGTCTGTTTCTTAACTTCCTTCTTTTAAAACATGTAACGGATTCCGATGCAGTTTTCACTGTTATTTAGACAATTTATTCCCGAAAGTTTATACATACATAATGACCTCGCATGAAGCTAAACCACATCGCTAGTTCCAATATAAAAATCTCTTAAAAATAATTTTCTTTCACAATAAAAAATCTCAAATCGGAACTTCGTAAGTATTCAGAAATTCTCTTGGTAAATTAAATCCATCGATAAAAACCTAACTTAAAGAAAGTAAGACCATTAAAAACAATCGCAAACAATAATTTTTCGTAAAGTTCCAAGTTGTCTGAAGCAGGCTTGATAAATCAGAGGGGTGGGAGTGATGGAATTCGTTATAGCTATAAATTTAGATATTGGTTGACTAACTTGTTACAGGCAAGTTTATTTACGTTATACATATACATATATTGAACCGATTTAAAAAATTCTTTCACCATTAGAAAGGTACATTATCCAAGATCGCTATAGGCTATATTTCATCTCAAAATTCCCATGTGTATGAAGGTATGTATCACACGCTTCACAATTTTGCCGAAGTCGGAAAGATGCCGACGTGAATCCATGAATATTGCGTAGCTTGTATGAGCGCTTTTATTTACCGCAATGAAAAACCGGCAATGTATGCCCAATTCGCCAAGTTCGGTGAACTGAGCGATAGCGTCGTGGAGCCGGTAACGAGTGTAATCTTTGAACTTAATTTTGAAACAGATATCGTCAAATGATCGATCAGAAATGTTATTGTTTGTTTAGTTTGGATAACAATGCATTATCATTATATGCATTACTTGATGGTGCACCTAGGATCGGCTCCCGACATGGGAACTCCTCAACGGTTTACTGGGCGAATATGGGTTTTGTAAGTTTGGGTCAAAAATTACGTTTATGTAAAAAAATATCGCAAAATATAGGTTTCATTTTTATTTGTCTAACAAATAGACTTGTAACCAAACGTCACAAAAAGCCTATTCTAATACGACAGTAGCATATAAATATAAAATATGTTAAGTCTGTCAAGAAAGTAAAGAAAATAAATGACGGCGCAGTTTCCTGTTGGCTGGCAACACTGTATATTTATCGACCAATCTTGACCATTCTATACGGTATTGCAATGGCAAAAAATGTAGTTCTTTAATAAATCCGTTTATGAGAAAGAATTTTAAATATGCGAGTAAAAAGTTAAAAATAAATTCTTATAGCTTTAAATTTAAAAATGAATCATGAATCAGGCACTTACGTGAAAGAAGTTGAAATAAAAAAAAAAACCTACACAGCCAGAATTAAAAAGAAATTTAAACAAAAATTCCGCATCATATAAAAATCCCAATGCTCGTTTTTGAGAGAAAAATATTTAACTGCTATTTGCATTTATTATTGGGGCTTTGAGAGAGGAAAAAAGAAAGAAAATAATTAAAGGAATAGAGCGGTCGCACCCACTTCTCGGCGATTTGGTATTTATCGAACAGTACCGTCTGCAAAAAAAATCATATTTTTCGAAAACATTTAAGCACAGATCAGTTTATTTACGTAAATAACATTTTTGCAAGCATTTACTCTCGTCAAAGAGATCTTGATTGACGCGTAACGTTAACACCAAGTCCGTGTAGAAAATCGTTGAGGAGTTCCATCGGAGAGAGCCGATGCTGGGTGCAACATCAGGTAATTAATGCTTATCAGAATTTTATTGTTATGGCGACTCAAGCGACGTGGAAAATTTCAACTCTATAGTATAAAGAAGCTTGTGAAAGGACGTTTTTTATACTGTTTCAATATTTGTTATTCTCTCTTCAGAGTCGTACTTCCACATGGCTGAGGGTCGTGGTCATTACGTGGAATGAAAAACACACAATAAATTTCATGGCACTTCTCTATTTCACATACGAGTTAATTATCAACCAATATCCTCACGATATTTTCCTTAACCGGAAGCAGGTGGTGGTCTATGAAAACTATTTATTACACAGAGTCAGCTTGGTATATAAACTCATGTGGTATGAGTAGGATTGGAACCTGAGAACTTTCAACAGGTTTAACCATTACAACATCACCGCTTCTAACTTGTGATTAAAAGATTTTATTCTTATTCATAAATTCATGTTTTAAAAAGGAAATTTTCTCCACTGTTAGAAAGTTATGATTCGAATAGTATTTTTTTTACAGATATTTGAAATTAAAATAGACACTGAAATTACTAAGATAAAATGTTTACTTGTTAGCTTATAAATTTGTACGTTTTGTCATAGAGCCTTTAATAATACTTAACCAATTAACAAAATTCTTTGCCTGTAAGATGATCCCTAAATACACGTAATATGCGTATTAAATTATTTATTCATATCGAAATTATCTTTGTATGATTTATCTAATAATAATAATGTTGCGAAAAATAAAAGAATGGACATAATTGCATTTATTTGCAAACTCTACTGTATTTAAGACGAAAATTATTTGACTAAACATTCGCGCCCCAAAAAGAGCATTTTTCTTCCAATCTGCCGTCGCAATTATGGAAATCAAACAGCGAGCTATGGCGTTTATGTTCTCAGATATATAATACATAATAACAAAATATAAATTATTATTATTTACTATTTATTTTTTGACGTTTACTTTAACCTGCGCGCCGCCGGCGCCGTTTAGACAAAATGTCATATTTTGATTTTTCTGCGCAGTTTAAAGTTATTATCAAAGTTGACTGGAGCAACACACTCTTTGTCGAATTATTGAAAAAACTTTTTTAAATTGTTTTTCATATTTTTGTAAAGCTACAATATTCCTAAATGACGTAGCTATGGCACTTTTTAATCCCTCTGAACGGTATTATGTATTTTACTAATGATTGATTCGTTTCACCCGAACCTGCCGGCCCCACACAAAAATACGCCTTAACAATTTCAATTTTCCCCAATAACTTATTTAAGGGAGCGACTTATTTTTACTAAGTATATACCCTTAACTTCAAAGAGAGGGTGGTCCCTTCACTTCCACCTATCTGCATTTTTATTTAAGTTTCGTCAAAATTTTCCACCCCCTAATTCAATTTTTCCCCTGAAAATTAATTAGGGAACACGTTCCGCCGTGTCGACAACCCGCGCCGAGGGATTATAAGTAAATATATAATTTCGAGATTTACACTCCGTCTTTATGTAAGATTTCCTCATATTAAAAACATTTCTTTTTTATATTCTAAACATTTGACTTTAGTTTTACGTACCTACTTTATTTTGTACGTTTGTTGACTATAATTTGGCTGTGCTGGAGTGCATTATACTCACTATGCATATTAGGTATTTAGGTGTCGTATGGTGTGTTTATTCCCATATACTATACTAAGGAATTTTTTCATCTCCCGCTCGATTTTAGAATTTTTTCATCTCATTATTATTTTCAAAAATAAGTTAATGTGTGACATGTACTTTAACAAATCCATTTAAGGAAGATTTCCCAAAATGCGTATGGTAACGGGTAAGTTGCGAGCAAAAGGTATTTAAAATTATAATTATATATTACTACTATATAGGCTATTTTCCCGCGGTTTGGCCTGCGTAAATTTCCCATGAGAATAGTTATTTTTCTGGAATGAAAGGCACCCTATATTCTTCTACACACTTCATTCTACATGTATGCAAAATTTCAAGAAGATTCGTTGAATAGATAGAGCGTGAAGAGGTAACAAATAAAATTACTTTCGCATTTATAATATTAGTTTGGATTCAACAGAAAAATCTTCTGGTAAAAGTTTAGAAATTAACGTAAAAAAAATGTGTCGAATAGATAAAAAAAATGAATAGAATAATTATGCTCTATGTACCATTATTTCTTAATTTTTTAAAACAACTATTAAAAATATTTCCGTTCCTAGTTTCGTACGAGGGTTGAAAATCATATTTCTCACAATTAAAAATGCACATCGAATAAAAAGTTACTCACACGTTTTTCAAAATTAAATAAAAAAATTGAATAAAATAAAAAATGTTAATCCTAAAAAACGTCTGTATCACAAACATTCATTCAAAATACATCTACCGAAAGCAAGTTAAGTGGTTTTAAGTATAAAAAACCTGTATAAGGACAAAAAAGTGTCCCACAATTAAAATTTGGTTCACACATAGGATGAAGTATGATGCAAAAATAACTAGCACAAAAACTATTGACGGTAAGGTCCAATAGGGACAAAGAGAAATTGAACCCTTGTGGGTTCAGTTAGGGTATGAATTTGTTTGATTGTGTTTTTTTATTCCGTGGGGTAGTTTAAATTAGAAGGTGTTAGAGCGTTTAAAATTGCATCAATATAGGCACGGGTCCTATTGAACAAATTCTTCGATGGTTATTGATTGATTATATTTTGGGGTACAATGTGACACGAGTCTATTTTCCTGGTATTATGGTTGTTCGATTGTATTCGTAGATTTTTTATTTTATATTGTTAGGTCATTAATCGATGGATATTGTTGTAAACTAAATTATGGCAAACATGTTATTCGGAATGTATAATAAACATATTTTTTAAAGGGATTTTAAATATTTTGATAATTCATTTATGCAGTTTTAATTGCAGTATTCTTGATTAATAGTTAACGTTATAATATAGAAGTTTTAAGTAAAACTTAGCTGCGCCCCGGGTTTCGCTCTCATGATCTCGAGATAAAAATTACCCTATGCATTATTGTAGATTATATTCTACGCGTGTACCAAATTTCATAACAATGCGTCCAGTAGATTTTGTGTGAAAGAGTGACAAATATACACATCATCACAAAGTTTCCCATTTATAATATTAGTAGGATTGACAAAACTTTTAATATATATTTTAATAAATATATATTAACTTTTGATATATATTGAATACTTTATTATCGGCTGTAATTTGTAGGTACTTACTTTTAAACAATTTTTGCTGAGTTCATAGTGATACTGTCTTACTGTGATTTACATTAAGACTGTTATCTTGTTTGTAACAAAAAGAAAATAGGCCCATAATAAAAAATGTACAAGTATTTTACATTTAAGTTACAACGGTTATTAAAACATCGTTTAGCGCCGCTTAATAACACATTTTCATTCCTCAACTTGCGGATTTTTTACGTTCTCTTAGATTTAATTTGGCAAATATTATTATCTTTCACCCACCATGGATTACAGCACCCCGGGGTGAAATAATTCACTTCAGTTTTACGACTCTTTCACTTCTCCTTCGTAACTAAGTGGCTGTGATATTCTTTTTATTATTTTCTAAGCTTCGATTGCATAATTATATAATTTTACATAAAATAAAAGGTTTATTAATTAGCTATTTTTCACAAATCGACGAGCGTTCATACTACTACTACTACTTTCATACTACCATAAACATGTTAAACTTATCACATCCTTCGGTTTGCGTCTAGGGCTTAGCCATCCAGTTTCGGCCGTTCCCATTTCTGGACTAACTGGTTTCGCCGCCGTTTTTGTCCATTTCCTGAGCAATACACGGCAACGTCCTAGGCGAGTGACAAAAGCGGTAAAGCGGCGTGACGATTCGCTATGTGTGTATAATATATATGTATCTGTTGCCAGTGTAAGAAAAAGCTATATATTATTAGTAAATTGAGTGATTTTCATAAGGTTTGAAAATTCTCACCAAATAAAAACGGGTCTTTATTTATATTCATAAGAAATTTCATCATCAAACTCGATCACATCTATATAAGAGCAACAGACAGATCAAAAAATAGACAGTCAAACTTTAGCATTAATGTATGAATTAATGTTTGCTTCTGGTCTGGACTGTATTATCACCGAAAAAAAATAAGTTACACGCATAGACATGACTGTGAGTACTTATCTGGCGTCTGGACATACACACAGCATCGCGTCGTGTTGTTGTGCTATCACTTACCTAAGATACCGGTGAGCAATACCCGTTTAAGTTAGGTTCAAGGGAACGGACTCAATGAAACTTGTTTTTAATTGGGTTAGAATTCTCACGAGTCCCATTCAGGTACTTTGTCCCGCTAGTGATGCGATTGCAATTTATTAGGCTTCTTATCAATTACTAGGCTGCCCGCGGCCTCGCCAGCGTGAATTTTCCAGTTTTTTGAAGCTTTCAGCGTGAATTTTGAATTTGAATCAAAGTAAAATCTCAGTCATTTCCAGTCCTAAGCATCGTATCGTGATTAACACTTTCAAGGACACTATTCACTAGATCAAGTACCAAATGTGGCACTATTTTTTTTCATACAAATTCAAACCACGTCTATAAATGTAGTGTCACATATTTAAAGATACTATAACTGCTGACATGGCAGTACGTCTCTGTACGTAGGCGTACTGCCATTATAACTACATCAGACTCTACCTTAATGTGACACTACGCCTAGGTACGTGACACGTAAATAGGCGTACTGTCATGTGGTTTTACATGCATGCTGTAAAATTCTGACACAACGCCTGGGTACGTCACCGTAAATAGGCGTACTGTCATGTGGTTTTACATGCATGCTGTAAAATTCTGACACAACGCCTGGGTACGTGACCGTAAATAGGCGTACTGTCATGTGGTTTTACATGCATGCTGTAAAATTCTGACACAACGCCTGGGTACGTGACACGTAAATAGGCGTACTGTCATGTGGTTTTACATGCATGCTGTAAAATTCTGACACAACGCCTGGGTACGTGACCGTAAATAGGCGTACTGTCGTATAGCATTGCTGCTCATATTGTGGATTTGACAGTACGTCTTAGTACGTGACACGTAAACAGACGTTGTGTCGAGATGTATCCAAAATTGATCAAAAGAACAGTTAAGAAATGACACAACGTCTTGGTATGTCAGCGCAAATAGACGTGCTGACCGGTAATAATAGAGATGTACTGCGTTAATATGACACAACGCCTTGTTACGTCACGGATTTAGACGTTTTTGGTATATAATTAAACGTAAAGTTGCATATTTACTTACTACAAATCCTTTGATGATTGTTTGCACAATACCTGTGTACGAAGTGTTTTTTGTAGGAAAAAAATAGAGTCACTTTAATTAAATCACATACTATAATTTGTTTACAACTTAATAACTATAATTGACAAACTTTAGATACAGTCTTTATATTCCAAGTCTTTTTAATCAGTTAAATCTTATAGTCTAAGTAGGAACATATTTTTCCATCAAATCACAGTTTTATCAATCTTTATGATACTGGGTGTACAAAAAAATAAAACGAAACTTAACAAAAACTTAAAATTTGTTCTTCCTCACAATAAAATAAAAGTAATTTACCCTGTTATTATACCTATTTACCTACAGTATCTATTTATTTTTAAGAAAACAAAAATGTGACTTCTTCACAGCAAACATAACAATAAAAAAAACTTAAAAACGTCAGTATCAAGTTCAGATATAACAAAATATAAGTATCATTTCTATTATATTAGAGATCTTTGTGCCAGTCTTCGAAGCACGATGGACACAATGCAGGAGATTTGTCACATCCTTTACAGTAATAGCTCGTGTCTCGTCGTATTTTACTCTTTGAGCATTGCTTGCATGACAAAAATGCAAACTTCTTCTTTGATGCTGAAGAAGGCATCATGCGTGTAGGCCAATGTCCGTGATTGGAAGTCGATGGGGAAGCAGATGCTTCTTCAGGTTGTGTTTGGGGCACTGGATCAGGTTGAACCACAAATCGTCGGCTATTGTGTTTATGAGACTTTTGTACTAAATCGACTCCTTTTTCTTCATTCAATCCAATCAGTTTTCGGATCAGTTCTTCTCTGTATTTTATGAACTCGTACTTTGTGTTTTTCTTCACATAGTTTTTGAAAATGTAAAAAGAATTCCAAACAGCCGTGTCCAAAAGGTGGAAAAGAACCTTTTTATACCACCGAATGGTCTTTCTTGGTGACGAATAATAACTGACCATTTGGTCAGCTCGATCTATGCCCGCCATTTTTTGGTTGTATCTATGAACTTCTATGGGTTTGGTTTTCTTTTTACCAAATCTGTTTGTCACTTCAATAAGTTCTGGGTGGTCCAAAGTTGTAATCATACAGACTTCTCTTTTATCTTTCCATGCACTTACGTAAACTCTTCCTTTTCTAGCCCAGACATGTTGTCCTTTATTTAGTTTCTTTCCTGTGACGTCTTTTGGGTTGTCTTTCCTAGACTTTCGCAGGGTTCCATTAGAATGAGTTTGTAAATCTATTAACTTCTCTGAAAGCGTTACAGAGTTGTAGAAGTTGTCCATATAGAGATTATGCCCTCTTAGCACATACGGACGCATCAAACGAAGGACCAATTTATCTGTTTTTCTCACAGTTGAATCTGCATCTTCCGCTCCAGTATACATTTTAATATTTAACACATAGCCATCAGATGTCGTTAAAACGTAAAATTTTATTCCGTATCTCGCCTTTTTTGACTTTATATATTGTCGAAACATCAAACGCCCTCTATATAGCAACAGTGACTCGTCAAGAGACAAATCTACTCCAGGGTTAAATTTGTTTCGAAAATTTTGTGTCAGTGTATTGATGAATCCTTCAATTTTTGCACCTCCATCTGCACCCAAATCAGCTGCATATAAGCACCGCAGTAGTTGTTCGTATCTTCTACAGGACATTGTGTAATTAAATACGGGATGGAAGTACAGCGGATCATCGTAAGTGAAAAGTTTTCTTTGGTTTGGGACATGAATATGACCATTTAATAATATGAGCCCTAGGAACTTTCTCATCTCTTCTGTATTTGTTGGTCGGAATACAGAGTTTCGCGCATGGCGTGTATGCGGCCGATTAGTATTTGTTAGGGCTTCTCCGTAAGAATTTGTTCTTTCAACTAAATATTCTAACATCTCTGGTGTAAAAATTTCATTAAATACTGCTTCACATGTGGTATTTTCATTTACTTCAAAAGTCGGACCTTCCGCAGCTGATCTGAACTCAAATGAAGGAATATCTAATACATTTTCCTCCCAAATCCTTTCAGTTGGTGGAGGAGTACCTCGGCGCACAGGATTCACCGAATGTCTGTGTCCTCTACTGACACTAAGCTGATTTCCGGCATTATTTTCTTCTTGAACTATACTGACCTCTATCTCACGCTCTCTCACTTCAGCTTGTGCCTGTGGTTGCGGCAAAGGAAAATCTTCAGAGTCTTGATTTCTTCCATCAGAAACTAGGGCCACTGGTGGTTGACTGGCGCTTGATTGACGATCGGTAATCGGTTCGTCTTGACTTGGGCTGATTTCCTCTTCCGAAACGTGTGAATCTTCTGGTCTGCTGCTTTGGTCCTGTATGAACAAAAAGTAATGTAAACATACTATTGACAATAAATCAAATAAATCTGTACATAAATTTTACAGTTTCAATTCAACACTCAATTACCTGTATCCTTTATAATATCGCACTAATAATACAATAGTGTTGTAACTGAAAATACATCTAACTTGACATAACACTATAAACAAACGTAAAATTCAATGCCCCACAAGTCAATAAAACCGTCGTTGTAATAATGCCAAAAATTTCATTTCAAAAACACAGAAAACATTCATTTTATGTGTATCTATAATAGGAAGTGATTTATAAGTCTTTTTTGATTCTGAAAAATTACCTATTTTGAGTTACAACACTACTTATTGTATTGTTAGTGCGATATGTGTTACAGCTAAAGCCCGAAATGCGGATACACCTAAATTTAGTCGGCTAAACTTAGGTATAGTCGCATTTTGGGTTTTACAACATATGTACAGTCAGCGTCATAAACATCTACACACTATAGCACCTTATTACAACGTGTTAGGGTACTAAAGTGTGTAGATGTTTATGACGCTGACTGTACTAATTAAATAGGTTATAAAAAAAATTGAACTCAAAGTTTCAACTTCAAGGTAAGTATCAAATAGCAGTTTACCTCATTTTCTTCTTGATGTGTAACTTCTTCTCCAGAAACCCGCTCGGGCGATCTAGCCCTAACACCCTGAATTGAGCTTCTTTCTTGGTCGCTGCTTACGTCGGCATCCTCACCTTCTTCCTGAGTTTCAGCTGAGTTATTTTCTGTCCCGTCATCACTCTCAGAGTTTTCATCAGATTCTTGACTGGATTCCTCACTTCCTGACAGAGATCGGGGTATGTTCTGCGGACGTGTGTCAAAAATACTTTCTTCACTGCCACTAGAATATTCCACGGGTGGTTCAAAATTTTTGTCGGAGTCATATTCACCTTCAACGTCAGAGAACGGATCATGACTACTACCTGACTCTTCTGCTCCAAACAAGGTCTTGGATTTCTCGCTTTGACGTGCCCTCTTCTTTCTAGTAGCCATCTATAAGTAAAATACCTATTGTAACAGACAGCCAGACCAGAAGCAACATAACACGATTGCAATAGATATACAACATACAATAAAACATAATAATAATTATAGTTACAGGTTAGGGTGTACAAAATATGTCATTTTTATCGTAAAATACACTCAATTCTCTGAAACACATTTCACAAATAATTGGCATGTTATTATTTTACTCCAAAAAAGCAAGAAAATAATAAATTGAATAAAATACTAACCACAAACACCACGTGCTGAAACTGCGCGGCCGCAAGCGATCGCCCCCCACTGTGGCACTGCGCTACTGACCGACCACAGCGCTATAGTCGCGCGTCGGCTATCTTCGTGGCGGCACGACACGCTTACTATGCGAACGTTTACATGTGTGTGTAAGGCCACACGTTTGCAGCTAAAAATCTTCTGTTGTGACAGTACACCATTGAAATTGCTTGCGTTGTGACAGTAAACATGTGACTTCATATAGACTCTATGAAATCTTCACGCTTATGTCCGTACTAGCAAATAAATTGAAAAATATTTTAGCGTAAATAGGCGTTGTGTCATATTGTGATTTTCGCAAATCACGAAAATCGCCGTTCTGCCCCGGAAAGTGTTAAACCTACACCAGAACTTAAGTTAGACTGTCCGCTATACAATTGTGACTGCATCGAATTCCATCCAGACATAAAATAATTTTGCCTGATATGCTAACAGACAGACAGACAAAAATCTAAAATAAAATGTTTTGATTTCTAGTAGTAGATTTTACTGAATATAGGACTCTATTAAGTGATAGGCGTTATTTCTGTATAATTTTAAACTATTTATAAGTAGCTGTTTGCTGCAGCTTCGCCCGGCGTAGCATATGTTTGACCTCGTGTCCTTGACCGTGTTGTCCTTTGTGTATTCTAAATTTCATCAAAATCGCCCCAGAAAAATATAATAAAATACAATGATTAATTATTATTTTTTATTATTCAAGAATAATTAATAAATGCTCACAGAATGAAAGATTAATTCTGTGAGCATTTATTTCAAAATTATGATTAAATTTGTTTAATACCTATCTAAGAATTTTGGTACAACAAAATGTGTACAATGTTTTTTTGTTGTGCGTAGTGTTGCCATGTATACATAGTGATGTATACGACTGCAATAATAATACGAAATCAAATGCCCTATAATCGATGGTGGTAAGTACCGATAGCATGAAACGTGGGGTGTTTTGCGAGGGTGGAAGTTGTGCCCCAACTTTTTTCTATCGCTCCTGGGGTCGTAATCACAATGGTTCTAATATATCTTTATGTGTTTATTTATGAGAGGGAGAGGGAGCGACCCTCAATTTTTTTTTGGCTGTGGATGCCTTTTTTTTTTGCTTATGTACTGACTCGTTTGGATATAATGGAGCACTCTCATTTGTATACAATATAGTTGTCAAGTATTTTGAATTTTGTCAATGGAATTATCTGATTTGATAATAATTGGAAAAGAAAACTTTCTATTTTGCAATTTTTGTCACTTTTGAAACGTGCCTTAAACTTGAACTTAATAACAAATATTAATTTCACCAAATTATTATAGTGTTATATTTACAATGCAAAATTAGTTTTAGATAATAATAAGGGACAATATATTTTAAAGTTCAGCGAATACATAATAATTTAGTATGAGAATAAAATACTGTTATACTATGTATCTGATGTTTTAAGTATTTATTTTCTATGCGGATAACTGAGCTGTCACACAATAATCTCTAAAATAAACTACATACGGGCAACACCGTAAATCATATTTTTTATAAGATCATTGTAACGCCTCAAGTTAGCTACACGAACCAATAAGGCGACTTAACGCCTCCCACTCACTCGAATTGTATAATCAGGTGTTTAGTAACTGGCAGGTTGTATGCTAATGATGAAATAAAAAAATTAAAGCATGAATACGTGATAATTTATTTTGTTTATGGAACGCGCTCGGCTAAATATAAACTCGCAAACAGCTAGTGAAATATAAACAGATTTTTTATTGTTGTTGTTTGTTTTATGTTGATTATTTAAAAAGATTTTTAAAACTACAACTTAAGAAGTTGTACGCTTACAATATACAACAAAAAAAAATTATTGCCTCTAAATTAAATGTTGCCACACAGATTTACTTTGGTTTCTTGAATTTTCAGTAATAACTCGCAATGAAAATAAACTTGTAATTGTTAAAGCATCATTTTGATAAATAATGCATGCTTTTGCATATTGCATATTATAATGCATACGTATGATTGAAATAAATAGGTAGGCAAAGCATTTAAGATTGGATAACTGCTATTGTATCTTATTCTTGTTTGTAACTCTTTTACGCCAAATTGTTTAACGAATTTCAATGAAATTTAAGTGTAGCACGAAATAATTTTGCTAAGCCTCAGGATGCAACTAGTGAAAACGCTTACTCTACTCTTGCAAAACTTGCAAAAACTCTCTCTATGATAAAAAAAAATATATACGATTTAAAATAATAAATCACAGTAACACAGAAGTTTCAAAATTCGAATGCCGAAAAAATAAAGAAATCCAGCATTACCATCATACAAATATCGACGGCGTGAAGCCAAGATGGCCGCCTACTGTTTATCACCCCATTTTTGTGTTCTTGCTCCCTTGGGCGCCTGTTTATGCATTTCACCCCCTACACCCCCACAGTGTAAGTGCAATGCGCCCTTGTTTTAGTTCCTGTAAGTCTTTGAGGATTCTTAATTGGGTGGTATTTTGTTTTTTGGATTCGAGTTGCACGGGATTTTTCCGTTTTATCTTCTTGTTATTTATAGAATATTCTGATTCCGTAGGAATTCTATTGCTATATGTTATTATGGTGCTATTCTAATTTATGTTATTATTTATTAGTATTTGTTATAAAATATATACTATATTTTTAGTATGAGTTATTATCCCATATACACAAGTCTCGAACTTGCTTTGGGGCTAGCTCAATCTATGTGATTTGAGCTAATATATTTATTTAATATTTTATATTCTACATGTGCTCAAAATGTCGTGGAAACATATGTCTATGTTAAACGAATATGAGACGCAAGAAGAAAGAAAGAAATTTAAGAAAAAGCACGCGGAAAAACATTTTCTCTATAGAAGTAGTTTCCCAGCTGTTTGTGGTAAATCATAACTCACAATTTCTAGCTAATAGATTTATTGTATAGTAGTAACTATAGACATTAGTAGATTATCTTTTGCAAAATGTTTTTATTCATTGAAAAAGTGTTCGATCAAAATTTTGTGACAACTTATATATTTTATAATTATTATTTCATTTTATTATTTCATATCGTATTGCTTTTATACACACAATGTTACATTGTTTTTTAAATAAATGAATATGAATTAATAACACTAGAAGAATAGTAATCAGTTACTACTATTCTGGTAAAATTATAAATAAATAAAATAAATATATTAGGACAAATCACACAGATTGAGCTAGCCCCAAAGTAAGTTCGAGACTTGTGTTATGGGATACTAACTCAACGATACTATATCATATACATATACATATATAGATAAACATCCAAGGCCCGGGCCAATCAGAAAAATATCATTTTCCATCATGACACGACCAGGGATCGAACACGGGACCTCTCGGTTCAGAGGCAATAACTTTACCACTGCGCCACCGAGGTCGTCGGTTGTAAAATCACAGTCGAATATTCAAAATTTTATGGTTTAATTTTTGTGGACCCCGGGCTTATAGTTGCATCTCAGTTCAGAATAAAACCGGAAACACGATGAGAGCGAATAAGCCAAAAATTTATTAAAGTATTTCACATTAGTAACAAATTGGTATGGGCTAAATGATTTTTCAGAATTTTTATTATTGTGTGTATTATTTATCAACAATTGTGTCCCAACTTTTGAATAAATGTAAAGCATTAACAAACAAAAAACAAAATGAATGTTATATTTTATGAAAAATACTTTAGTTTATATATAGTCATCGAAACATCCAATTGAATTTATGTGACTTCAAATATTTATGTGGTCCTAATAATGAATGCAGAAATATTTTTTATTGAAAGAAATTATATATATTAAAAGGAAAAAAAAATGTCACTTCAGAAAATGTTGATGTCAGGCCTATATCTTCCTTTTGACGTTATCAAGGTGACAGGAAGACCAATGTGCCAGTGTGCCCTGGACTTTATATCAGTGAGCGTTGTCATTGATCAGGTTACTTGCTATACTTAGCAACACCTCGTTTCAGATACTAGTTTGAACAAATAAAATTTACCTTCTTCAAGGTTCAATTTTTTTCATACGTAGATAAAGTATAAGTCACATTTATGGGGGAGACAGAACCAAGCGAGTTGCGGAACTGTGGTTAGAAAGGCCACGTTTAGCACACGGCGGGCGTAGTCGCATACACACTAGGGAACTGAACTGTCAACCAGTGTGCAGGTTTCCTCACGATGTTTTTCTTCACCGGAAGCAAGTGGTGGTCGATGAAAACTACTATAGGTACATGAGTTAGATTGGTATACAAACTCATATGACCCGAGTAGGATACGAACCTGAGACCTTTCGATCGACAGGCGCGCGTCTTAAACATTACACCACCACCGCTTCAAATATTAATATCCAGTTTCATGCCCGTACGTATTTGTAAAAAGTTGAAAAAATGCTGATTTTCTTTTCAATAAGTAATAATCATCGACATGGGATGGACGCGGTAATCTTCAGCTCGGTATCCGAGGGAAATCATAAACTCCGAAGGAGAAAACACCTTTTGTTTGAGGAATCTAAGATACTGGTTGCATTCGAATAGATGATGAGATTTTGTCATTAGATATTTTATAGCAACTTCTTAACTACAATGGCTTCAATATATATTCATGTTTCTTTATAAACTAATTTATATTTGAAATAACTTAAACATAAAAATCCAAACCTAAACTTTTAATATTTTATTAATATTTTAAAAATTATTAAAAAAAAAAACAATGTCCAAATAGTAATCTTGTACGCTATATCAATTAAGTTTTAGTTTCATTAATTTCATAAGTTTAAACTTGATTTCCATTATTTGTCCAAAACATATATTTTATGATAAAAATGCGTGAAGAACAATCAAAACCTAAACGCATCAAGCACTCTAGTTTTGTTTTACATGACTCTCAACTTGCGCAAGTAACTCGCTTGATGCAAACGCGCCCCAAGTCACGGTGAACGCAGGGGCTCGTCACCCCCTAGGGGCGGCGACTGGTGGCAAGACACACCCCTATGTGGCCCTTGTGGAGCGGGGGGTGATAGTAACAACTTGTCAGTTTGTCCGTTTGTCCGTTAGTGCATTGATTCGTATTTAAGGTGGAGATTTTGCGGGCAGCAGTTAGTTGCTTAGCATAGTTGTTTTTTTTTTTTAATTTATATGACAATGAGAGTATTGCCTAATGAAATATTTAACATACAGGTGAAAGTTTTGCGTGCGGCAGTTTTTTTGCAATAAATTTAGTTTTTTAAATTAATTCATTGGACAGTCTGAGTTCAAAGAAAATTAAAATTGTTGAACGATAATTTTAAAGTTGTTGTGTTATTTTATTATTTTCAATACATACTTATGAGTATATTTATTTATTGTATAACTACTTCGTTTTTTTAAGTCCGTAGCCAAAATTTTGAATTAAAATGAGGAAATTATATTAAAATTTTTTAGGTATCACCTGAATATAAACTACAATTTTTCTTAATAAAAACAAGTAAAATTCTCAATTTAAAGTAATCCTCAGTATAAAAAAGAATCCGGTTTTGTGGAAAAACGAAAAAAAAAAACAAATCACCTGTCAAATTACATTTAGTCGCTGAACACATTATTAAAAACCAATTTGAAGAATCACAAGCGAACCCGTGTGTCACGCACAGTTCACCGCGACAGCCTCGCGACGCTGGACGCGGGGGGGCAGCCATCATTTCTTTTATTCCCCGATTTTTAAGCCAGCCATTTTTACCGCGCATGCGCGCCGCGCCAACTTGGCGAAAACCATCGATTTCCACCGATAATTCGAGTAAATAAAGATGGGGCGTGTTGCTTGTGGTTGGTTATTTTTGTGAGACGTTCTTTATTGATTGGCATTATATGAGGGCGTGTTTAGGGGATAGTGCGTGCGAAGATACGGACACTATATGAGATACTCGCGTTGCGTATATCTTTACAGATTTTAAATACATTGCTCTCTTTTGTGCGTTGTGTTATGCTAAAAATATATTTAAATATGGCGATATTTAAATATATTTTTACTGTACTTTCACTTAAGAAACTAAACGCAAAGAAATTTATTTACGCGCCAAGCCACAACTTTTATGAAAATACATGTAAATTTGTTATCAATATTTTATTTCGTATGCATAATCATAAACTCACAATTGTTTTTGGCTTAATATTTTATATATAATATATAATCTTGTCATTTACATTGAAATCAAAACAATAACATTCAAAATTTTCTATTTTACAGCCATTTATTACAGGATTAAAATATTACAAAAAGTTACACATTTTAAAAGAAAAAAATAATTTCATAAATAACCGTTTCTTATTTTCTCCCCTACAATATAATTTACATCCGGCCAGTATAACAATGTTAGTGGACTAAACACGTTAGTTGATTAAATAAGTCGTGCCTGCCCTCACTAAGTGCACAAATTAATACGGTTAGGAAGTCTTTGACGACCCGAGTTTTTGCTCGACAGTGTACAGATGCGTTTATCATAGAGTAGCCAAGATTTTATAGGCTTATATTCAAATTTCACAGTTCCTAATTGGATTCAGTCTTTAAAAAAATCCTGTCGTTTACCTAAGTACCTAGGACTTTATAATAATATGACTTTTGACCTTTAACTCCTGGATTAATTCCTTTCGCGGCAACACAGCTGTGACTAAAAACACGTGAAGATGAGAGAGACAGAGAGAGAGAATAATATGAATTTTAAATGTGTACAAATTATAGATCTCAAAATTAGGCATTTTTCTGTATCAAGAAGTTTTTGGTTCTATTATTAACATATTTATTATTGCAAAGCTTTGGGTACATGGAGTCGAGACAAATATTTAAATTAGTTTATAAAAATTTTGCTACATAATATATTACATAATACACATGGCGCGCCACTTTTTACGTGGTACCGTAAAAAGTTTATTTTCAAATCAAACGGACGTTCTAATTCTATTTTTTTAAATAATTATCGATCATGTCGGCGTCAGTAATGCCAATCGTAATAAGATTCTACCGCAGGGGTGCCAACTCCCAATATCCGGTCGAGCCCGCCTGTCGCAAGCGCTTCCGACACATCAAAGGTCACTTACCTGTACGAGTAGAATGAATGTAAATTTGTTTTATTACATGGTTTAGTTGCTAATGAACGTTTAATAAAAATCAGTTTCAACAATATTAGGTCGTTTTAAATAGTGTTTTTAAGTCTTTTACAAAAAACAAAGATTTTGTCAAATATTCTACGTAATTCTGACACTGTGGTCCCATTAAAGTTACAGTGAGAAAAAAATCAAACTAACAAAATATCACATTGAGATATATTTTAATGAAGATTCTAAACAAGTAAATAGTCTGGATGCAAAGTATATAGGTAAAAAATATTTACAATTAGCTCCTATAGACCCTAAATAGTCCTCTTCTACTTTTTTTTTCGTAAATAACTTCTATGTACACACATAGTCCAGTTATAGATTTATTATAAGTTTAAATAGGCGTTAGTCAATGATGAAAAAAATTGTGATGATTCTATTATTATTGGACTAGTTGTTCGCCGCGAACTTAGACCTCGCAAACACGATAATTTTTTACAAAATTGTGAATATTTAAAAAACTGACGGAACCGATTTTGACGCCCCACGAACTTAAAAATTCTATTGACATATTACTACATTAATTAATCAAGACCGTTTCAATGTCATCAAAATCAGACCAACGGTTGGAAAGTTATCGCATTACAAATATATACATAAGTACATGTAAAAAATATATTTTTGCCCCAAGTGGAATTGTAAACAATTCAAGTCATATTCAAAATTGATCGTCAGATGCGCTGGTCAGTCGGATATGATCAACGGTATGCAATCCCTAATAAAATTTAAATTGCCTATCAAATTATTAAAGCTAAGCAATACAAATTTACTAGCTATGGATTGACTAGAAAATTTAATAGACTCAAGCTCTTTAACCGTACGATTTAAGAGCTTGAGTAATTTAAAGGAAACAAACAAAAGACGGCTTTAAAATACGTCTTTGTCATGTTCATATTTCTTTTCCTACTTCTAAGTATATAGGCATTATTCAGAAAAAAATATATTTACATTATTTAGTATAACGCTTCATAGTTATTCTACGTAACATTTTTTTGCCGTTTGATTGAAATAATTGATACCAACATTGTTGCATCAGAAGTTATAGCATCACAAGTCTTGCATTTTTTATATTGATAACGATCAAAACTGTTAACGATCCATTACGTGAGTGGTTTCTATCGACCATTATCACTTAATTACAATGTAATTCTTTATTTTATGCAAATATCTGACCACTGTGCTGGCATACTTGAACATTATTAAAATAAAGCCAATAAATTGATGTGAAAGACTTTGACGTTAAACGTTGACCAATTAAAAGTTTTCCTTTTGCAATTAGCTCCTAGTCTAAAATGGCGTTACAAAATTGTTTTTAACTTGTAAAACATGTAATATGCCTTTAAATGTAAACCCAGTGTACAATTTTATCAATTATCTAGATACACTGTGTACAATAAAAATGATAATAAGGTCATTAACTGTCCTTACACCAACATTTATTGTGTTGACACTATATGTACATATTAGCTGAGTCCCGGGGCTTCGCTCCCGTGGTAATTTCGAGATAAAAAGATCCCTTTGTGTAATTCCAGGTTATATTCTACCCGTGTACCAAATTACATATCAATCCGTCCAGTATATTTTGCGTG
Source organism: Plodia interpunctella (assembly GCF_027563975.2). NCBI lineage: Eukaryota > Metazoa > Arthropoda > Insecta > Lepidoptera > Pyralidae > Plodia > Plodia interpunctella. The sequence continues at coordinate 8,468,315 of NC_071303.1, forward strand.
AAAGAGTAAAAAACATACATACACACATATCTTCACAAACTTTCGAATTTATAATATTAGTAGGAAATAGGATTGTATAGATTAGGTAAAAAGAAATGTTGAAAATAAATTATTTTTGTATAACACTGGCAGCTTTTCATTTAGTGCTAATTAAAAAAAAAAACAATTGGCTACTTTCCAAGTAGTTACATTCTGATACTTTTTTTGTAATGTCAGAAATAAAAAAAAAAAGGTTAGGAGCTTATTTATGATGTGACGTCACGATTTTTGAAGTCACAATGAATTCCAAAATACATACTATGAGAACAAAAATAGTTAATTTTGTAATTAATAAAACTGATGAATTAAAGTGACATTTAATTATTGTGTGTGGTTATTTAAATACATTTAAGTTTTTATTTGGGTACACACATAAAAACTTAAAGGTATTTATAATTATGCTATAGGTAATTTGTGCTAAAGGTAAATTATTATTATTTATACTTACAAGTAACTAACTTTGGTTCATTTCACAGAAAATGGCTCAAAGGTTTTATTTTTAAATTAAGAAGCGTAAGTTCATTGAACCCTAAATGATCAAGTCATTGATTTAGTCATACGGACGGGTCAACCTTTAGGGAAAGTCATATGGAAGACTCTCTTAAGGGGTAGATGACTTTCCGAAAATCCATCATATTAAATTATCAATTCTAATATATTGAAGTGTGTTTGTTTTTTCTCCGTTTTTGCTGTGGGTATAGGTAGTTGGAGAACGGAGCCGTGGGCATCAGTTACCACCAATTTACATTTAAATATTTGACAAAAAATGTAAAACACAGACAACTATGACTTTTTCTGTCAGTCGACCGAAAGAAAATTTTAATTGTGTAAAATTTCCAACTTAATAAAGTGTCTTTATTTTTTCGATTATAAATAAATTAAGCAGGTACAGTAGACGTCATTTTGAAACATAAATAAATTGAAAAATGTTTATCTTAATTATACCTATAAAAAATGCTATTAGGAAGCATTTATATACTATTGGAAATTTTCTGTATAGAGCATATTATACAGAAAATTACGATCATCAATTAATTTAAGAACTTTGTTCTTGTCGGTGGAGCATTTTCCATCTTATTCTGTCCTCAGCCATTGATTTCACCTCCCTACACGACACCTTCTCAGCACTGCCTTCTCTTTAATTTCATCCAGGAATGCCCTTCTTGGCTTTCCTTTTCCTCTTCTTGCTTCGATTTTTCCTTCAGATATTTCATAAAGTTGTCGTGTCGTATAAGGTGGCCAAACGTCTTTCCCCTTCTTGTCTCTATTGCTTTCAATAACGTTCTTCTCTCTTTGATCTTGTCTTATCTTATCTTATCTGTTTAATTAATTCTCTCCATGCGCCTCCAGCACCACATTTCAAAAGCTTGTAAACGCATTTAATCCTTCTTCATAATAGTAATATAAATGCTTACTTGATAAGAGTTTTTAATGGTTTGTTAAACATATCACAGATTCATACTTTGTACTAATTTAGATTTTTTAAGAGAAAAAGGAACTTGATAATAAAGAAGACGTGTATGGATTTTTTCATTTCAAAAATAAATAAATATTTCAGAGTAACTTTGCTGAAGGTCTGGATCTTAAAGAATATTTTACAAACTTGAAACCCTTTTATTCATTCGAGTATGCAAAGGGTGATGCGATTTTCAAAGAATCTTTTTGAGTCACAAACAAAAAGCGGGAAAATTTTTACATATGAGTGATTATTGTGTGGAATGCGCTTGTCACTAAAGACCAAAATCTATTTATATAAAACTCTTGCGTTACTAAGTGACTGACAGACAACGCACAGCCGAAACTACTGGGCGTAGAAAGCTGAAATTTGGTGTGCAAGTTCCTAGGACAGTGTAGGGGAGCACTAAGAAGGGATTTACAGAATTGCACGAAATTGTGGGCAAAAGATAAATAACTATAAGCAAAACTCCATATTAAATTTCAATATTTGTATCCGATCAGCTGAATGGACAAATTGTAAAGGAGACAAAAAAAATATTTGTCATTTTTTGACGTCGCCTTTGTGCCATTTATTTATTTTGTACGTTTATATTTATTTTCTGTACATTTCACATTTGCTGTATAAAGATAGTATTATCTATTGTATAATTTTGTCGATATCAACCGTATCAGCTCGCAAAAGCGTAGTGTAAAAGAATACCATGTACTTAAATAAAAAATAGATCAAAATTAAGCTACGAAATATTTTAACACATGAATATTCTCCTTGATTTAGCCCTCAACTCCTTTTTACCGTAAGAAACTATCTACAAAACGACTCGCAAGAATTCCGTCTTCACAAAAGAGGCTTTCAAGCTTGCCAACATGCTCTTTGAACGGCTACAGACAATATGGCGGCGTTGTAAAGGCACAGCGTGATTAAGTGTCTGATAAATTTGCAATCCACTTGATAAGGCCGATACAGGGCTTTGAGCTGAAGTCTTTTGCTAGGAAGATAATTATGTGCAGTCTACTTCGATTTCAGAATAAAATTCAACAGGGTTATCTTAAACGTCTACAGTAAATAATTGTCGATCTGTCGGCGTCAGTAATGCCAATCAGTATAAGATTCTACCACAGGGGTGCCAACTCTCAAACTCTGCCTTTTGTGAGGAAGATAATTATGTGCATAAGTCTGTTTCGATTACAGAATAAAATTCACCAGATTAAACATCTGATGCCCATTGAACCTTCAAAATTCGAGGATTTTAGGTGAAGTATATAGGGCCTGATAATTAAAGAGTCACTCACCTGATGAAAGGGTGAAACCCAAGAAATGCTGGCTTAATGTTGTGAAGGATGATATGTGCCAATGATCTAACAACTAAGGACGCCGACGACCGTGCGAATTGGAGATGAAAAATTAGCAATGGCTGAGGAAGAAATAAATGTCACTCATAGTCGATGTTTCTGTCTATAACCACACGTATTACCAAATCCGCACTCGGATTTTAATTAGTTTCTATTATCAATATCTCGCATTAATTTTAATCGAATTACGAACAGCCTTTAAGTGCTGCCTTTGGAGTGTTAAAAATCGATATAAGGACATACATCGTGTATATGTTTTCCGGTTGTTTTCTAACTACCTTCCACAGTACCTACGTGCTATTATATTTTGTACTAGGTACTTTTCAATTTCAATCAAACTTAAAATGTTTACTTTTTTAACGATTTAATATATAGTAACTACTCGCGAATATTTTGTGTGGTTTTGCAGTTGTCCAATTGTTAAGTAATATAATATTTAATTTTAATATATATCTATAGTTTACTGATAGTTAGGTATCCGTTTGCTGTACTTACACTACGATGTATGAGTACAAATTTAGATTATTACAGTTATGTACATTACAATGAAACTTTTTTGACGTCTCATTTTTAATACCAATGAAAAGGTTTTGTCTTACATTCTGGTCTTATATTTTGGGACAATAGGTTTTAGACAAATAATAGTGCAAAACCGTTTTATATGATTTGTTATCAGCCCGTGTTTACTACACGATTTACACTCGACCTACCTTCAATGCCAGGTTAGATAATGCAAATGACCCCTTTTCAAAATCCGCTGTCCCTTTTTTTTTTCTATAATCGCATCTAATTTTTGCGTTAGATTCATTGTGACCAACCGGAAGGGCCTCGTCCTCAATAGGGTCAGCAAAACAATAATTACATTCAAATGAGTACCAGGTGGCCATCAAAAAAAGCTTGAACAATTCATTAACAGAATTTCTCTACTGACCTTTCTTCTATTGGTCGCTATTGAAACGGTTTAGGGTTCAAAATCGTTGATTTTAAGTCTAGGTCTATTGTGTACGTCTGACCCTGGTAAAGGGTCCATTGACAGTAGAAATAAAGAGCTAATTTTTTAAATATTGGACAAGAACGAGCCGTTTCATATGTGTTGTGAGGTTCTGTAGTTTGAAATTGAAATGGTTTTCGTGCGTAGACATCAAAATCAGATGGCTGCGTGCTCTCTTTCATCCGCGTGTGTTCCCGGATGGGACACAAGCGGCTGTGACACCGCGAAACCCTTAGGGACCAATCGCTTCGAGGTACGCGAGCATAGTTAAACGGGTCAAAATTGACTACTCATTCAGATCATCATATATAAAGGGATGGGATGCATCATATATTGGGCTCAGTGATGCAAAACCCATGCAATTTTGACTGATATTGTTAACAACAATTGATATTGTTTGGCAACTATTTGATAAATGCAAAGTATTCTGGATGACGAAATAAGTTTTGCTATTCTTTCTAATACAAATTGGTCAGTAGAAACGGACCGTATTTGTTACTTTTTATTAATCCAGTCCTCAGTAAATACTTTGGAAAGTCATCAGTATATATCAGTATATACGTATATTGAGACTTTTTTGGTATTTAAAAACAAAATATACTTTTATATAACTGACCAATGTTGTATCACAAAAAAATCCTTTAATAAATCTTAGGTTGGTAACTGAAGGATAAGATTTATTAAAGGATTTTTCTATATTAGCTGAGTTCACAAGCGATTGTGAGTTTAGGGATCTAAGGAACCATCCTAAACTCACAATCGCTTGTGAACTCAGCTAATATAGAAATACCTAAAGGGTTTTACAACAAGCAGAACCCTAAACTCGACAATGCAGGTAAACAGCTGCATTAATGTATTTTTGATTTGTGTTTGACCTTTGCCTATTGTTATGTTTTGGCGAGATGCATAAACCTCTATTTGGTTAAATCCTTGTGATAATTATATTATTACCAGTTTCATCATTATTCATGTACATACAAGTTGATTTTCTCAGCTCCGCTCGGCATAATGTATGAAGTGCATTTGTCATAAAAACTTTCACCAATATTTCTGGTCTCTGAGGGAAAATTTTGAGAAAAAGAACCTTATGTTTGAACTCGGGTCGTTAACTTTATACATATCAAATTTCATCATAATCGGTTCAGCGGTTTAGCTTTGCTGGAAGTATGAATGAGGATTGCATCTACTGGGATCGCTATAAACTGGGATTATATTTTTTTTCTGAAATTTTTATGTGTACTTAAACCCATAAATGAATAATTATCAAAGTCAAGTGAAGAAAAAATATTTAAGTTTTTAGTAAAAATATTTATTTACCACTATTCATACTTCTTCCTATTATTTCGGATGTCATGCGGCGAGTGGTGGTAGGTAACAATATCATTCCCAAAGAGAGTTCACTGATTCTTTTGTTATTGTTGATACCGGTATTTCCTAGGCCGACGATGATTAAAAAAAGTGCATCGCTTCGTTAATACATTAATATTGTGATTTTATCAATTTAAGCTAGTAAAGTTTCTGGCGTTATGGATATTGTGTGTGAACTCCACCCTTCGCAGTTTCTTTAAAATTAGTTTACTAGCGCCATCTAGCATGAAACTTGGAAAATAAAACGGCATTGTGCAGAGAAAACATGTTGCTGTCTATACATTTCATTTCGTCAAACTTTGGCGAATTGGCAAACATTGCTGGTTTTTCAATGCGGTAAATAAAACACTCATACAAACTACGAAATGTTAATGCATTTAGTCGGCATTTGTCTGATTTCGGCGATATTCTGTAGCTGGCATAAGTTAATTCTGTAAGCACGACATCTATGAGTAATGTTCAGTACTACATCATAATTTATTGTATGTTTTATTGTTGATTACTTTACATAGATGTCACTGTAAAAATTTGACTAAATAAATACGGATGATATGGCTTCAAAAACTTTTCTATTAAGTATCTATATAATATTATAATGCTAACACTTCATCTTCATTCATTTTTGCTAGTTTACTCAAAACATAATCTGTTTCTCTCTTCAGCCCCTTTTCTCCCATTGCGTAAGGGTAAAAGTTAGATGTAGATAAATAATAGATACCCCTTGCATTTTTATCTGTTTTTAGTCCAACTTTGATCGTTTCCATAGGCCTTCTGTCAAAGCACTTTTTGTCTCTAGCATCTTGTACAGAATCACATTTTATGGCTATGAATAAATCTGGATTTGCAATAGCTGCGATCCAAAGTTCATAACTACGACCATGGCTACAAAATGGTCCACAGAACATCCAATAAATGTCTCCTGGTTGGTATTCTCCGCCGTTGACGTAGATGTTAACATGTCCGGCTGGAGCAGCCATTCCTAAGTAATCAATGTTTGTTAGTATCAAATCTACAAAGTCAGCGTCATTTTCGTCCACTCTTCCCTCAGGACCTCGGTTTTTGAAGCACGGCCCTGCAGCGTCCATTGTTGTTAATCTTGCAAATTTGATACCTACAAAAAAAAAACAATGCATTTCATCGAGTTCAAGATATCTTTTCGAGATCATTTGTTAATATTTGCAATCAATAGAGAATAATGCTGGAAAGAGGTGAATGGCATGAATTAAGTAAGGTCTATGCCCAGCTGTGGGATATTAGAGGCTGCCGATTATGATGATAATAATGATGGTAAATGAGATTTGATCTCAAGGTAGCCATCTCATTACAATTTTAGTTAGCTTGTAAAACAGATTGATGTTTTTAGACTGACTAGATTATTAAAAAGCTAAACGGTGCGTAAGAACTATGCTGTCATCAACAGAGCACGATGGACTTGCAACGCCCTGCGTCGTCGCAACGGAGCGCAACGTAACTTTACGCCTGGACGGATTTATTGTATGTATTTTTATTTTTGATCTGAATACATAGTTATTGAGTTATTACAAAATGTACGTAACTAAAAATCGACCAAAAGTTACAAACTAGTGAAACATCACAATTATCTAAAATTGATTCAAATACTTACCAGTACGTTTGTAGAAGCCCTTGGCTATAAAGCTACAGGTATGTGCTCCAAGACTGAGACCCAGCAGATCCAGTTTCTTAGGGTCGAACTTGGGTTGGAGAGTGTGGAGTTTAGCGAGCATCTCGCCTATAAGATCGCCGACAGTAAACATGAACCTCGTTGCTCTGAAAATAATACACGAAATCTTAAAAATGAATCGTCAAGTTTTCAATTTAAGAACTTAGTTTTTTTCTTCGAAGCATTTACTATTTTTCCGCTATCACGTCATCGATTTCACCATGTATGAACGTATCATCGATATAGATTAGATTTTATCTTCTTTTATACGTAAGTACCCTATTTTTGTTTGATTCTCTAATTGAAATTGGCAAATTTGCTTTCAATCAGAAGAATTTAATAAAGCTCATGCTTTATTAACAATAACATTGTCATCAATGTTATTATGATTATAATCGCGGTGATTTTATGTAAATTTGATTTATTTACTGTACAATATTTTTTTTATCAATACGATAAGGTATTAAACTTGTTAATATTTAAAATAAACGTGTTCAAAATATATCGGAGTTACATACAATATCGTAGCAACATCGAATTTGAACTTGTACCGTTCTCAAAAATTATTTACATAGGCCATTCGTAAGTCATGAATTTGAGTATATCCAAAATAATAACATTATATCCTAATCTTTTATATACTAATTTCACGATTCTTCCCATAGGGAAATTGTGGATGTTGTCCATCCAACCAGGTGCATAAAGTAACGTGCGTTTGCTCCAATCCATGTTAGGATCATCAGCTAACATTTTGATCATGTTATAATTAATCTCCCTTCTTGCAGCTATCATATGCGATTTTGCTCCATAGACGTAAAACTTGATAAATCTTAGTCGGTTTTTGGATATTACTACGGGGTTCATTGATCCTGGACCTGTAAAAAAAATAGTGTAAAATTTTGTGAAGGAGAAAAACTCAAAACTTCCGAATGGATTTTTATACAATTTTCACCAATACATTGTGTGATTCTTAAGGTGTGTAATTTACTATGGTTTTACCTGAGCGGAGCCGGGATGGGCCGTTAGTATAACCTTAAAGTATAGTTCTAATCACAGTGTCTAATATTTACTATATAATACTATATTAATAAATTAAACAAAAATTGGTTGAAAAATAAACTAAAGTTTACAAAAACTTACATTCATCCGTTAAAAATGAAACAGGATATCCCTCCACAGTGTTATTAAACGACAAAGCATTTGCGGCACTGGCCAATATAATTGGGACACAAAAATAAAATAAACACGCTTTCATTTTTTGATAACAGATTTTTTTAACAAGACGGATTATAATAAGTTAATTGTTAGTGTAACACAAGCACGTTTTATGAAAATTTAATAAATTATAATACATGCATGTTCTTAAAGTGTTATCGACTTACTCAAATAGCGTAAGTCAAGGCTCCTTAAAGATAAGTGTGAGTTGACCCAATTAAAACGTGGTTCTGTAGCTACATGAAATGCTTTAAATTGTATACGATTTAAAGCATTTTATGTAGCTGTAGATAAGGCTAAATAGCGCTCATATTTTGACAAGGTAATCTTTATCTCTCATCTGAGCGCTTTTTTAACCAAATATACTTCTTTTACCTTTTTTAGCATAAAAGCATCGGAGGCTATTTATGGTCCACTTTCCTACTGTTATTTTACATGATTTTTTCGACATCCTTAGCGGTGATATTATAGACACGCATATTCTTATACAAAATCATAAGGCACCATCTTCAAATATTGTTATAATTTCTAACTACGTGTTGGAACGCACCCATGTGACGTGATTTTTATTTAGCTTCCCCTATATTTATTATTTGAGACTTTGGGACATCATAAATTCCGGTGTCAGCGTAAAAATAAATCTTGGAGATTCGACTGTGATTTTACAACCGGCCACCTAGCTGACATCATCCCTCTTTAGGAATGTTATGCCTATTAGCTGCCAATGCTCTTTAACTCTTAGTCGCTTCGGTATCCGCGGGTGAATATGGAATGGTTCCATTCCAGGGCGGATCACACATGTGATTTTATTTAATATGTGCGGAACTTGTTGCGATACCCAAATTATTATTTTACCCAAACTAACATGTATGTAATGACGCAAAAAAAAAATCCGCGACTACCTTCTAGAAGTCAATTACATGTTACTTCAGAACCAAGACACAAAAACTGTGTACCTACATGTACGTTGCTCGAAATCTTCGTTGATTTCGTAAATCGAAGTGCAGTTTGTATTACACAAATAATCAGGGTACATTGATTTTATTTGCTATCTAAATACAACAGTAAGCTTTCTAGTAATAATTTACATATGCGTTATAACTATACTTCTATATTATAAGCAATCGTCATTTTCCGGAATGAAAGGTACCATAAGTCCTCCTCCAAACTTCACACTACATGTATGCAAAATTTCAAGAATATTGGTTGAATAAGGTAACAAATAAACATGCTTACTTTCGCATTTATAATATTAGTGAGTAGCTTTTTGTAAAGAACATCATTTTAGGGAAACAAAAGCTTATTTCGTTCATTTGCGACGACAGTGTGTCATTTATAAATATTCAATTTTTTGTTTTATTGAAATTCAAAATCGCGATGTCGCGATCTATTTTTGGTAAAATCGCGGTATTTTTTACTTTAAAAATGGCCGACAAATTATTACGAGAGAATGAGATGCAAATATCACTGTATAGCACTATCTCACTCGGCGATGCAGTTAGCATCAAGACTGTGACAGCTCAGTTGTTGTACGAAGTGCTCCCGGCTTTCGCCAAAAACGTGACATCATGATAATATCAGCGTTTTTTTGTGAAAAGTAATTATTTATATTATTTCTTTCTTTCTTCAATAACATGGTATAACTTGTTATCACAGTGTTCGTGAAATTTTTAAAAAATATTAAAATTTTAGGTTATTGATATCACAGTTTTCTTGTAAAAAATATTAATTTCACTGAGATAACTCTTATTGTAACATTGAAGATGATAATTTGATTACACGTTAGCAAAATTTAATTTGGGTTATTTGTAGATGTGCTGATTTTGCCGAATAATTTGAAGTCAGCTTAAATATTTATTTCCACTTATTACACTGTATGTGCTAATAATATTATTTACAGATGGGGTCGAGGACTAAATTGATGTTAGAGTTAGCAAGAAAAAAACAGAAGATGATGGTTGCGATGTTGTTTCAAATGATAACATGGATTCTTCAGATACTGAAGAGAATGAAATGATCGGTAAGTATGCTTCACGACTATTCCGTACTTTGCGGCTTTAGAAACCACTATCACTGACATCCTACATTAGATAGTCTATTGTATGAAGGATGTCCGTGTATTTTGCATTGAGAGTAAAGTCTTTGATTAAAATATCGGTGTAAACTTTATTATACTTATTCATAGATTTCAGAAAATTCAGAGACAACTCAAAACTATCGCCGCCGTTCTAAATCTGCAAGTTCATCGTCCAGTAGTTCTTCCAGTAGCTCCTCGTCATCATCTTTTGTAGAAGGTCGGTAAAACTTAAAAGCTAAGTAACCAAAACAAATTATATACAAATTTTGAATTCATTTGTTATTATGTCTTCTTTAATTTCCTTGCGCTGATAAGTTTTTGACTGCCTGATAACCTAAAGTGTACCTAAATTTATAACTTTACTAGATAATAATAACTTTACAAATAATTATCCTCTCATTTATACTTCTTTGCAGATAGCGATGACTCAGTTAAAGATCCAGATTAAAAATCAAAATTCAGATTTACATTAGCTGAATTTAGTGAAATTCCAATGACATCTGAAAGGAACTCTCAAGAAATAAACCAAAATGAAAACATGTCTACCGTCGCAATAAATGAAAATACATTACCACAAGATTCATTGTATCAGTCAAACACAGCTACAACTAAAAATCAAACTCCAAACTCAAATGAAGTTGAAATAGTTTAGACGCCTATAAAATAGGGAAAGAAACGGTCAAGACAGGAAAGTTGGACGAAAAATGTTGCTAAAATTTGAGAAATTGTGGTAAGTCCTACGTATCATCTAAAACTAAAAAAGTAATGCCTGAACGAATACTTAAACCCCCTTGTAAAGAAACCTGTAAATTTAAATGCCGATCACTCATTAATGAAACCCAACGCCAAGAAATTTTAAATGATTACTGGGATTTGGGTGATATTGAAAGACAATGGTCATTTATACTTCAGTCCATTGATGAAGTAAAGCCAGTACAACGTTATGTTAGAATTGATGAAAATGGAACTCCAGCACCGAAACGAAACAATAATAATGCATTCTTTTTTACTTTGCAAGGCGTAAAAATAAGGGTTTGCAAGGACTTCTTTCGAAACACTCTGCCAATTATTATTATTAATGGAATTGATGAAATTAATATTAATTAATGGAATTGATTGCCATTGCAATCAATTCCATTAATTAATATTGGCCAGTAAGTCGTTATAATATGTAATATGTAATGTACATAATAGCCGCTATCACACGACGAGACTTCTTGAAATATATTCGCCGTTGTCACTATTCCTGTATATACCTATGTTTTAATTAATTCTGTCAAGTAGTCGTTAATTAAAACTGATAACATACCTTAATCAGATGTATACAAATTCATGTAGGACGAGCAGAGAAGTGAAAACTACTAGAACTAAAGATGACAAAAATACGAATTTGAATATATTTTTATATATGATTTAAGAGGATTTTATTTATTTTTCTTACTCTACCTCTTTTGGTTGGTTACAAACTATATCAATAAATTATCAATTAATTTAGCCACAATCCTGTTTTTTCCGGTAGGTAAAGTAATCAATTCATATATCATCCTTCGTCTATCAATTTTCTTTCTAGATTCTTCTCTATTTTATTTTACTTGCCTAAGTAGTTATCCTGGTTATTTTCGGTTATCCATTCAAAATTCCATGTTGATTCAATTAATATTAATTGTCCTCGACATTCATATTTAAAATGAACTGTACATATTTATAGGATATTACTTATTTGTTTGAACACATTGTTCTCTAAAACTAATTGGTCTTACTTGAAAAAAGCTTTTTGTGTCCGATAGCTTCATTAATAAAGATATCTACAAACTATGAGAATACCACATATTATGAATCTTAAATTCAGCACACACTTAAAACAATTTGTTTTTAAAGTAATACTTTATTTAATCACAATGTTAATACTTCATCTGCATTCATGTTTGCCAGTTTATTCCATACATAATCTGCCTCTCTTTTCAAGCCATTTTCCCCTAACGCATACGGATAAAAGTTAGTTGTAGATAAGTAATAAATTCCTCTTGCATTTCTATCTGTTTTAGGTCCAACTTTTATTGTTTCCATAGGTTTTCTATCAAAGCACTTTTTGTCTCTGGCATCTTGCACAGAGTCGCATTTAATGGCAAGGAATGCATCGGAATTTACTAAAGATGATATCCAAATTTCATAGCTGCGACCGTGACTGCAGAACGGACCGCAGAGCATCCAGTAAAAGTGTCCTGGTTGGTATTCTCCGCCGTTGACGTAGATGTTAACATGTCCGGCTGGAGCAGCCATTCCCATTGTATCCATATTAGTGAATATTATATCAACGAAGTCAGCGTCACCCTCATCAACCCTTCCTTCAGGTCCTCGGTTTTTGAAGCAAGGTCCAGAAGGATCCATTGCAGTTATTCTCGATACTTTAATGCCTAAAAACAAGTTATTTGAAAAAGATTAGGCCAAGAACAAGTTTATATTGGAAGAAATTAATTTGTGCTGTCATAAAAAAAGTTGATCATTCATCATGACATTTTTGATAACGCAAAAGTTTCGGGAGATTACTGATACACTTATTGAATATTTTATCACATAGTTATAGTAATAAATGTAATGTAGAATGATATTATAGGTATACCGCTTCTTCTTCTATGTGCTTTGAAAGTCAGCTGTCGACTTATGTGAGTAATTTTTTGAAGTCAATAAGTGATTTATATGATCATAAGTAGAATTGTTGTAAGTTTTGAATTTTGCATTTATAATTTGTAAATTTATATATAATGTCTTGTTCTTTTCAAATACATAAAAAGTGTCCTAGGATCTTTTGCTGCAGACACAGTACACTGCGACTGATACTACCACTGCGACTCTCGCCAAAACGGAACACAACTAACACTGCTGTTTGGCGGCATAAATAGATGAAAGTGAATTCTCCATGCATACCTTTGTACCTCTTGTTATAATTCCACTCAAATACTTGCCTGTACGTTTATAAAAGCCTTTTGCAATGTAGCTCATGGATTGTCCTCCAAGGCTGAGACCCAACATTTCCATTTTCTTAGGGTCGAACTTGGGTTGGAGAGCATGGAGTTTGGCCAGCATTTCCCCTGCAAGATCGCCGACTGCTAACATTAACCGAACCGCACTGGAATAAAAAAAGAATGTATTCGTTAAAGTGATCACTCTATTGTAGGCCACAATATGGAATGAGACTTTGTAACTCATATATTTATTCATTGATATGTTTTTTAATCCATCATAAAATGATTGTAAGGTGACATTATAGTAATATTTCTATACTTTAAACTTAGCTTGATACATTAAGTGAATTTTAGTTATACATATTTTAAATGATTCGATAACGATATTGAACGTTTAAATTACAATACAACGAAATTGATTATCTTTATATTCATATCACGTTGAGTTGAATTAATTTGTGCTATCATAAAAAGTAATGTGAATTGAATTCATCTTCTTTTTCCTTCTTTTTCTTTAGAGTTTTGTTTATTTTTGTTATTGTACATGATTTAGAAATTCCAAGCAATAAATTTGGCTGATTAACAAATTTGGCTGATTAATAAATTTGGCCACACAAATTTGGCTGATTTTTTGGTTACTTCATTGTACAACAGATACACTTCACTAATATCAAGAGCGAAATGACTCTTAAAATTTTTGATCTACATTATTATATAGGTGTTTTAAAAGTTCAAAATACTGTATCTATTATGAAACATGAAACTGAAACTTGAAAATGTTTCAATGTCACTTACATAGGCCATTCCTGTGTGGTGAACTTCAATACATCGACAACAATCACATTGTATCCCAACTTCTTGTACACCATTTTGACGATTCTTCCCATAGGAAAACTGTGAATATTGTCCATATAGCCAGGTGCATACAGTAATATGCGTTTATTCCAATCAATTGTCGGATCCTCTGCTAACAGATGGACCATATTGTAATTGTACTCTCTTCTCTGAGTCATCTGTGGTGTTTTTGCTCCGTAAACGTAAAACTTGATGAATCTTAGTCTACTTTTAGAAATTACTACAGGTTTCATTGAACCAGGACCTGTGAATAATAAATGTTTTAATTAGATACTAATTGGTAGACAGTTTAGTATAATTCCTTTTTTGTGTAATTCTTAATGTTTTATTAGCATCTTACCCATGCTATTTTACTTCTTGACGCGATCCTGTCTTTTCATTGTTTGGCTCAAGAAACATGTTCTTTATGATCCTCTACTTCTTACTACCGTTCCTTTTATATTTCAAAGAAGTCTTGTCGTGTCATCGTTACTTGTTGATCTAAATTTTCAATGTTCAGTTTTTTTACCAACAGTCTATAAGAGAAAATGTAAATAATAGTAAACTTACAATCATCCGTCAACAATGATACAGGATATCCCTCCACAGTCCTATTAAAGGAAAAAGAATTGGCACTGCTGGCTAAAACTATTGGGGCACAAAAATAAAACAAATATAAGAACATTTTACAACTTGTTTAGGCCGAAAATTTTGTTAATTGCCTATATTTGTAAAAGTTACAATACTTTACAAAACAATATCTTAGTTACTTTTAATGGCTTATATACCACAATGGCTTGAACCCACATCAATGACTCAAGGAAAAATATCTATATTGTAATAATGTATTGTTATATACATGTCTTTAAAATGCCACTTCCCTTCCAGATGTTTGATTATGTAGGTACCAATGATATTTTTAAAATATTCTGAATTTTTTGACTCCTTAAAGCTAAGTGTGAGTAGATTCACATAGTATGGTTCTAAACTATGTAGGTACAATTGTACAGCTGCCATCGTAATTATTCATTTATTAATTACATTTTAAAAAATGATTTAGCTGTTGAATTTATCTGAACAGGAAGAAAGGAAATTTCATAATATATATTAATTTAATATTTAGTTAAATAGTTTTTATGCTAATGCATATTAGCATAAAAAAATGAAACCAAATGAGATATATTAAACGAGTAGGACAATCGACAGTATTTATAGTGTAGATTTTGCTAACAAGATTTGACCAATCAAGGCAAGTTAAACTCAATAACTGACATGAAGGAAAGGAAAAGTGTCTCTGGCTACCTGAAATGAAAATTAATTCTTGAAATGAAATGAAGAGAATGAGATAGAAAATTAAAGAGTTGATTTAAGATGAGGTAGTTCCTGAAAGGAGGAAGGAATCTTCACGTGTTTCTAATCTGAATCATGTGCAATTGATTTTTTTCTGTTGATTACTACTTCCTTTGGTGATCATCAGATTCTACACTTGTACTATAGTAGATTTCATATTCAGCTAGCGTGTAATAACAATGTTCCATCCAACAAATTGGCCAAGAAAGTTGCTTTGAAAACATAAGTCTCGAACTTACTTTGGGGCTAACTCAATCTGTGTGGGTTGTCCCTATATATTTTATATATTATATATTTATATTTTTTCATTCCATGTAATAACAGAGAAAAGGGTAAATTTATAAATAAGAAGAAGTTACGGAACGCCAAAGATGCGACATGCGTAAATCCATTTTTAATCACTGTTGATCTTTGTCCTTTGTTCGGTTCTGGTTAGAAACTTGCTAAAACTTTGTATATTTAAATTTTTCTTGTGATTTGGTATATTCGATATTATTAAATAGCTGACATAGTTTGAATTAAACTAAACTTGTGTGTATCATTTGGTGAAGATATAATATGTATCTAAGTATGTATTTTTGTTACTCTTTCACGCAAAATCTACTGGACCAATTGTTATGAAATTTGGTACACGGGTAGAATATAAACTGGAAAATACATACTTTTATCCCGATATTCCGACAGGAGGGAAGCCCCGGGGCGCAACTAGTTTATAATAATCATCTTAACAATAAGCCTGTTCTGAAGCCATCATCAATAAAGAAGTTTGATACTGTGCGTATTATTTTTTTCAGTTTTATAATAGCAACGGCTTACCTGTCACGTAAGAGTAACAAAATAAAACACAAAGAAAAATAGCCACTAGATACTAAGTCATCTAAATAACAAATATTATCAATCACAATGCTAATACTTCATCTGCATTCATTTTAGTCAGTTTATTCAAAGCATAGTCATTTTCCTTCAGCAACCCCTTTTCTCCCAATGCAAAAGGATAAAAGTTCGTTGTTGACAAGTAATAAATACCTCTTGCTTTCCTATCTATATGCGGTCCCATTTTAATAGTTTCTATAGGTTTTCTATCATAGCAATTTTTATCTCTAGCATCTTGTACAGAGTCACATTTTATGGCTATGAATGCATCAGGGTTTGTCATAGCAGATATCCATAGTGAAATACTGCGACAATGACTACATAAAGGACCACATAATATAAAATAAATATCTCCTGGTTGGTACTCTCCACCGTTGACGTAAATATTGACATGACCTACTGGAGCAGCCATTCCCAATGTATCTATGTTAGTTAGAATCAAATCAACAAAGTCAGCGTCACTCTCGTCAACTCTTCCCTCAGGACCTCTGTTCTTGAAGCACGGCCCGGCGGGGTCCATGCCTGTCAGCCTCGCTACTTTGATACCTGCAATGTTGAATGGATTTTTAAATAAGATATAATTATTGAACATAAGGTTGAGTTAGGGATTTCGTGTCTTCTTGACAACGGTATTTTTTTACTTTTGGAGGAAATAAAGTAGTTAATGAAAATTCTTATTTATAAGCATTTCCATGGATCTTATTTTATCAAAACGAGTAAACAAAACTGCTGCTATTCAGTTTGACGCAGTCTATTCTACTAGCCATGCAAAAATATAGTGCGAGGAAGACGATAGCTACTTATTTGGTCAGATTCATTTATTGATTCTAGGTAAGTAAAGGGTGTACCTGTTCGTTTATAGAAGCCTTTAGCTATAAAACTCATAGTATGTCCTCCGAGACTTAGACCCAGCAGTTCCAGTTTCTTGGGGTCGAACTTGGGTTGGAGAGCGTGAAGTTTAGCGAGCATCTCACCTACAAGATCGCCGACAGTAAACATGAACCGTGCCGCTCTAAAATGTAGAACAAAATTATGGAAAATTGTATAAATTCCAAATCCAATTACCCATTGACAACGTAGAAAACGGGGACCTTCATGTAAGTCCATTGATGATAAGTCAAT
The DNA here is from genome assembly GCF_027563975.2 of Plodia interpunctella. Lineage (NCBI taxonomy): Eukaryota > Metazoa > Arthropoda > Insecta > Lepidoptera > Pyralidae > Plodia > Plodia interpunctella. Next base: position 8,485,636 of record NC_071303.1, read on the forward strand.
TTGTATCAATAATAATTGAAGTCAAACTCTGAAACGGAAAATACGTAAGTTATAATGTCAGGTTTACTTTTGTTTTGAAAAATCGTTTCATCTTTTTTACGTTATCGATCAATAGCTTTGAGGGAAGGACCACTCAATAGCCAATTCAATAAAGCTGATTCTTTCGTGATGTTTTACGTCGTTTTACGTGAAGATGCTCATTCAACCAACTGCGATTTCAAGATGCTCCGATCCTCATCCTGTATTTTGTCACTTTTTTTTGTCAAAAACAGGTCAGTAGGTAATATTGCCAGGATATTTTACTTAAACATGAAAATTACTCACATTGGATATTCGTGCGTCGTGAACTTAAGTACATCGAGTATAATTACGTTATATCCCATTTTTTTATAAAGCACTTTCATAATTCTTCCTATTGGAAACATGTAAATATTGTCCATCCAACCAGGCACATACAACAATGTGCGTTTGCTCCAGTCCATATCAGGATTAGCCGCCAGCTGCTTCATCATATTATATGTATACACTTTTTTTGATGTGATCATATGTGACCTTGCTCCATAGATGTAGAACTTGATGAATCTCAATCTATTTTTTGAAATTTGTATAGGCTTCATTGAACCTGGACCTGCAAATAGAAATGTGGTCATCCAAATCAAAAGGGACCTTATAGCGACTAGCACTTAGGTCTTTATTGCCGTTGTTTTGTATTAGAACATAAGGTCCCTTTTGATTTTGACGACCACAAAAGTCGTTCAAGAAGAAATTGATTTGAAAACTTATGTGCCTATGGATGAAACCGGAACTTTGCTCAGTCAAACGACAAAGAGATTCGCTGATGGTCATAATCATAATCAAACTTTATTGAACAGTAGCTATGTTACAAAGGACGCATTTAATGTTAAAGTATTCTCTACCAGTCAGCCTTTGAGAACAACTGAAAGATCTTTAGGATGTAATTTAATTGGGGACCAACCTACAATATAATAAAGAAGTAAAAAAAATTTGGAATAACATTCAAGATAAAAAGTTGAAATTCAACAAACATAAGTGAGGAAATTTCATAAATATGCTCCACAATAATTATTCTAAGATTGCTGATTGCCTGACTAGGTACTAAATATAAACATAATTCATCATCTGCAGCCCTCCGTGACCCACTGCTGGGTATAGGCCTCCTTCCGTCTCCGCTAACCACCTCCATCCCTATCCAATTGTTGCCAGCAATTTCCTTTACATCGTCGACCCATCTAGCTGCCGGATGTCCTACGCTCCGTTTTCCAGTTCTGGGGTACCACTCAGTTATAGCTTTACTCCACCTTCCATCATTCCTTCTAGCCAGGTGCCCAAACATTACTAATTAAGACATTGCAAATAACCAAATGATCAAAGTAATAGACTGAACAATTAATTACCTAAGTTTGATGATAATTGTCAAAATAATTACATTAATAAATTTATATAATACAATTAACTTACATTCGTCCGTTAAAAATGAGACAGGATATCCCTCAATGGTATAATTATATGTGAACGCATTAGCACTACTGGCTAAAATCATTGGAACATAAAATATTAAAAATGTATACACTTTCATATTATATTATTTTTATTATATTTTTTAAATATTTTTTTCCTGTCTTTAGGTACCTAATTTTAACTATCAAATTGCCATAAGTATAGCTGTTAAATATAATTTTAGCAACCAATAAATTTTAATTATTTATTTTATATATTTTAATGGTGGGTTTTTAAGTGTTTTGTTCGATCTAAACAATTTTATGTTCAGACGATTCAAACATTACATTTTATTACTAATGCAAATTTTGATAAATTTGAATAATATTTGCTTATATTGTTAGCAAAATGTTGAATTTTACTTATGGATGTTCGAATAGTTTTTGAAAAGTATTTTCATAGCTCTCAAAATTATCAAGCGACGGTTAGATCTCACGTCTTGTGGTTCCATATCTACCATAATAAATAAATATATAGGGACAAAAGCCTCAAAGTTAGTTCGAAACTTGTGTTATGGGATACTAACTCAACGATACTATATTGTATAACATATACATACGAGTATATAGATAAACATCCAAGACCCAGGTCAATCTGAAAAAGATCATTTTCCATTTGACCTGACCGGGTAGTGTTCAGTTCGGCATGATGGCCAATTAGGCCACGGAGGTCATTACAGAATAGTTTAGCATGCAAGCCTTTTCCTGTATTTTTTGTTACCTATTGATTATAAGTATTATTCATAAGGCTTAATGAGCCTGACGTGTGATGTCTGACTAACGTAGAACTTTATTTTAAACATAGCTTATGAGGCGGCTAAGTGATCTTATCAGTTTTAATAAATGTAGCGGGTTTGTTCGCTATTTATTACGTGAAGGGGTTTCGGAAAAAAATAGCCTCATTTATAAGCAAGAGAAAATATTGTAATTTATATCTTTTCCCAAAAAGTAAACTCAATGATACCACTAATTTTGCATTGAGATTACAATAAATTACCTATATACTTATCTACCTATTTATAACTTATACTTATATCATAATATTTCCTTTTGGTTCGAAAGATGAGACTATCTTGAAGTTAAAGAGAATTGTTTGCTAGTTCATATCAATGAGTTGATATTTTATCAAAAACATTAAATCATATTTCTTTAGGTTTTGTGTGACTCATAACGGAACCATACAAATATAAATGCAAAATAAGGATTTCCAGAAATTCTAGAATAATGAATGTTAACATATATTTTGACGATTTGGTTTACATTGTCACTATTACTTTACATAATACCTATTTGACATCATATTGTACAGGTTATTATGAAGTTTTCGACTTCCTCCATCATGAGTTTAAGTGGTTTGCTATGAAACTATACGGAATTGGCCAATTGACCATACCATTGGTAAAATTATTAAATTAAACTGAAAAAAAAAATAATATCGTACAAAATTACCGAAAATTCTGTGCTTAAATCCCTCCTCAGCTGCAAAGCGGTGGTCTTTATTTGATAGTCGTTATTCCTCGTGGCTGAAGGTCGTAGTCATTACGTGAAATGAAACACACACAACAACTACTGGCCTTTTCCATTGAAGATCTGCTTTGTAACGAATGTCCACTTTCCGTCGTCTTCAACATTTTAGTTGAAAACATTGCAATTTAGACAATTGTCTTCGTGCACTTTTTAAGATACTTGTCTGCTCCTAGTTGAAGCCACACATATCCCAGACATTTGTTCTCTACGTAATACACTTATTTACGATCTAAAAAAGCACCCAATTTTTAATCTGTAGGTATTTTGTTTTCTTTTTTTTTTTTGGTATAAATTATATTTCTTTACAGCCAGGTTCAGACAGCGTAGGTACATTGTACTTTTCCAATATTTTGCTTTGCTTCATGTTTTACGTTTAAATACCAACGTTTTGAAAAAACTATTTTTATTGTCATTGATTCAGTTTATGTTTTACAGCGACGACGAGACTTGATGTTTTCGGTTTATGCAAATTTACAAAAACGTTCCCAGGTTCATGACAAAATATATTCTTTTTCTTGCTTGGAGTTAAAATTTACCACATGATGTGGTTTCTAATATACACAAAGATATTTTATAGCAATGTTAAGCTATCCTTCTCTCTCTTCTGCGCATGATCCCGATTGCGTTCGGAGTTGTGACGCCACGAGAACCATTTCACACATAAGTTAATCAACCAGTGTGCAGGTTTCATCACGATGTTTTCCATAATTGGAAGCAAGTGGTGGTCGATGAAAACTACTATACATGAGTCAAATTGGTATACAAACCCATGTGGCACGAGTAGGATTCGAACCTGAGACATTTCGATCCACAGGCAGGCGTTTTTCCATTACACCACCACCGCTTCGTGTTGTAATGCAGTGTGTTGGAAATAGCAAAATTTTTTGTTTGTTTTTTATTGTCTATTGCTATGGCTTTTAATAAAAATGCAAATAATTTCTAATATTCTAAAAAAGTACATATTCTACATCAGCGGCGCCCCGGGGCTTCGCTCCCGTGGGAATTTCGGGATAAAAAGTACCCTATGTATTATTCTAGATTATATATTTCATAACAATTCATCAAGTGAATTTCGCGTGAAAGAATTACAAACATACACACATAAATCCCCGCAAACTTTCGCATTTATAATATTAGTGGGATGTTGTAATTAGTATAACAGAAATGTAGTTCCGGATGCAAAAAAATATTTTTTTTTTACTTCATACACACACGTCAGACTGAGTATATATATATATATATATATATATATATATATATACCTTACAACCTGCATACATCATTTTATGATAAGTCATGCCTCGTAGTAAGGAAGGAAGTAAAGGCGTTGTGTAGGCCATGACACATTGTTTTTTTTTTTTTTTTTAATATTTGACATTCCTTACGCAAAATGTTACGCATGTTGAGTTTCATCGCCACAACAGTCTTACAATCAATATTAATTATAATCATTACATGGTATAACACAAAGTCGTTTCCCGCCGTCTATCTATACCTATATATACTTAGATATTTAAAACTACGAACGGATTTTCTAATAAATAGAGTAATAGGTAATTCAAGGAATAGCTTTATCACATGCACAATTTATATACATCATGGACCTTGATACCTTTTAGGGTTACGCACAGAAATACAACGAAAAGCTATTACAAAAACTTGCACAGAGAAAATCAATTGCCAAAAGGCTTGCTAAAAGCTTCGATGTATCTCTACCGTGAAAGTCATACTTGTATAGGCAAAAATAGCATTCTTAAGAAAGGTCAGGTGGGGACGGTCGCAACATCACTGTCAAATCTTTAAAATTTGCGGCTTCGCGGCCTCACAACCCAAGGAATGCGCAAGGATAAAAGAAATAATGTAGGCTGAAAGATAATATTCATTTTATAAACTTTACGTGCGGAGGAGAAATGAAAGAAGAATGAGGTCGGTCATATGTTTTTATTCCGTCGACGTTGAATTTGTCTACAATTTTTCTTATGGTTACACCGCAATGACATAAACTAAAAAAAATATAAGTACCTATTTTAAGGTACTTTAAAAGAAGTTTAAAAGACATCATACCAACGTCAGTTCATCGTAGGTACGCATAAACTTTTGTGCGGAACCCACAGCCATAGAGCTGATCAAGCTCAACCATTTTCATTTTTTCAGAAGACAACTTGATCGCGTGTCTTTTTTTTTAAACATTCAACATTGACGTCGGAGATTTGTAACTTGTTAATTTAAACTTGTATTTATTTAACATGGAAACTATTACATATGAGTGACTTGGTGATTTTCGTTTTTTCACGTCCGTATTTACGTATATTATATTCTTCGGTTGTCTCGCTGTCAACCAAGTACATAATATCAACTCGATTTTTTTGTCTGTGCTTAATATAAATAAATATGTATTAAGTGCCAGTGTTAATATAAACAAAATTATTGTACAGTGATTGTGTGATAGAGAAAAAAACAAAATGTTATTTGTATACTTGTTATGTGTTCCTGTATTCTTTCTCGACAGCGTAAGTGCTTTTGTTAGCAATAAAACTATCGAGGGATATCCTGCAAATTTTTTACCTGAATGTAAGTTTTGTTTTTTACATACATCCTTATTACATACAGGTTTATTTGTTAGACAAATTAAAAAAATCCTCGACTTTCAATATTCATTTCGCTACAACTTTTGAGGGCTGAACCGAAAATTAGCTATCAAATAAAAAAACCGCATCCAAATCGGTTCAAATGTTGATGAGATACGGTGCCACGTACACAGACAGACAGACACACTTAACAGTTAAACTTATAAAACTCCTCTTTTTGCGTCGGGGGTAAAATGAAACCAAAGTTGTACGCAACCATCATTTTTGATATAGTAATTTTTAAAACTAGTATTAAACTCAAAATTATAGTCAAGTGTATACAAAAATAGGAACTTTACTACTTACTAACAACGTTTTGCTAAAACCTATACTAGATTTTAAGTTTAGACTGTTCGCTATATAACTGTGAACACCGCACTCCATCCAGCAGTATTTTCGTGATGCGCGAACAACAGACAGACAAAAATTCTCAAAAAATTGTTTTGGGTTCCATTAGATATTTTTCTTTAATATCTTCTATGTACAAACATAACCCATTTACAGTTTTATTATATTTATAGATATAATAAAACATAATTGTTATATTTCAGGCCCAGGCTCAACAAATCCAGTGGTTATTACGAAGAAAAACTTGAAATACATTCAGATATACATAACAGGAGCGAATGGTAACAAAAGGACCAAATACTCGTATGACACAATGGACGAAATTGCCAACGATCCCTCTATGGACTGGGACAAACCTACCGTCTTCTATATCCCAGGCTGGTTAGAGAACTATGACTTTCCGATCAAAAATCATTATACCAACAATGGACCAATATTCGAGTCACTATATAAAAAGAAAGGTTACAATGTGTGGGTGTTAAATATATTCAAATTCATGAAGAAAGAATATCCAGTGTAAGTATTTATTATGTTTGTCTATTTGGCCAAAGGTAAGCGGACCCTGGGCTCCGACGCTCTACGGCTGAGGAAGAAACAGGGAGAATACTCAGATGAGAGAGATACAATTGGTCAAAGATCAACAAATATAAATTTTACTGTAAATTATTTGTTGGTTCGCTGATATCCTAAATATATGGAAAAAATACATTTTCAGATTATGATAAGATGAGAAAAAAATCTATTACTAATATCATCAACAATACACTACCCATGTTATTCATAAAACAGGATAAATTATACTATCACAAGTTACATATTGGTAGACAACGAGACAATATACTACAATACTACAATACTTCAGCTTAAACTGTAATCTTTTTATGAATTACGGGGTAGAGAATTAAGAACGTTAACTATACTCTAAGACAGTTCCCCGTTACGTAATATCACTATATGTTTCTCAATTTAGACATTAACAAAATCATTATTTAGCTCAACGATGGATCTATTAAGTGGAGTAACAAAGAGTGAGAGAAATTCACATAAATATTCCGTTTCAGGGCAGCTCGGGCCGTGATGGCAATCGGTGCCCATGTTGCAGAAATGCTTGCCCGTCTCTCGGCTACACAACCGAAGTTTGACCCCAAAAAGTTGCAACTTCTTGGCGCCAGCCTTGGAGGTCAGACAATGAGCTTCATAGCCAAGAGCTATACCAAACTAACAGGTAAACGACGTAGCATTTTCTAATACAAAAACAAAACAGATCACAACAAGTCTTTCTGGAATAAATATGCAGTTACATGCTACAATGCTTTATTTATTATATTAGGACAAATCACACAGATTGAGTTAGCCCCAAAGTAAGTTCGAGACTTGTGTTATGGGATACTAACTCAACGATACTTTTTTTTTATAACATATACATATATAGATAAACATCCAAGACCCGGGCCAATCAGAAAAATATCATTTTCCATCATGACCCGACCGGGGATCGAACCCGGGACCTCTCGGTTCAGTGGCAAGAACTTTACCACTGCGCCACCGAGGTCGTCAATATGAAAGATTATATTTCCTACGTATACGTATACACTTCAATAAAGACAAAATTATTGTAAATCGCTCTAAAGAAGGAATACTCCAAATAAAATTATTTTGATTTAACTGAAATTGAACTCTTTATGATTATCTGTTTGATGATGGTTCAGTTACCCAAAGAGGAACTTGGCTTTTAATGTTAGGATTTTCTAGTTTGTGTTTGTGTTGTTCATGTTAACATTTTGCGATTTTATTAATTAATTGGGAATTTTTTTAAAATAAACATAGTACATGGAATACGATAACTGCAGACAAAGCGTCAAAATTGTCATAGAAAAACCTATTTTACAATAGATTTTTAACCCCTTACGCAAAAAGAGGGGTGTTATAAGTTTGACCGCTAAATGTGAAGGAACTTGGCTTTTCATGTTAGGATTTTCTAGTTATAAATTTTCTGTGCAACTTCTATCTTTCTCCATATCTGTTACTATATTATGGAGAAATCCCCAGGATTACTTGAAAATTTGAAATAAATGTTAACTTTACTATTTCAGGCGAAAAAATCGGAAGACTAACAGGCTTGGATCCCAGCGGTCCATGCTTCAGAAACCGTGAACCTGATACAAGGCTGGACGAGAGCGACGCAGACTTCGTCGATGTGATCATGACGAACATTCACGTGTTCGGTATGGCCGCTCCAGTAGGCCACGTCAACTTTTACGTCAACGGCGGCGAAGTCCAACCAGGGAAATTATACTGGATGCTTTGCAGTGTTATCTGCAGTCATGAAAGAGCATTGCAAGTTTGGAAAGCAGCTGTGGCGTATCCAAAAGAGTTTATAGCTGTCAAATGTGACTCGGTACAAGATGCGAGACGAAGGAATTGCTACGATAGAGTGCCGCTTGAAACTAATCTGATGGGGCCAGATACAGATAGAACTAAAACTGGTATCTTCCTTTTGACTACGACAGGCGGTTATCCATATTACCTGGGGAAAGCTGGCTTGAAGAAAGAAAACGATTACTTGCTGAATCAACACCATAGTTATAACAATAATGACGTTTTACGTTTTTAATATTTGTTAACTAGGTTTATATAAATTAGTGCTAGGTATGATTTTTTTTGAGATTTTGATGTGAATATTTCGACGATGTTTTACCAAATTAAATTAATTAGTTGGATGCTATAAAATTATTTTGTTAAACGGTGTGTTTACATACCTATCATAATTTTCAAAATCGGTCCCGTAGCTGTGAGATGGTCAGGCCTTGTTTCATTCAACGCGTGGCGGTTCATTGTCGAGGAGTTTTCATATGGTATACTTATTATATTATTCCATACATTGCAAGCTAGATAAAAACTTATAAAAATACTATCTAATTACCTAAATTGTATGTACAATACCTGCTCAGAAAATCGAAAAGTCTGCGATTTTATCTAAAAGACGAGGCGACGCGACGATGCCTAAAGTAAACTAAAAAGTTGACTGAGGCAACACGCAAAATGTTATTTTATTTGACAAACTCTAATAAAATAAAAAATACTTTGTCAAATAAAATAACATTTTGCGAGTTTATTAACTGGGATTTTTTTTTAAATAAACATAGTACATGGAATACAATAACTGGAGATAAAGCATGAAAATTGGCATAGAAAAACCTATTTAACAATAGGTTTTTAACCCCCGACGCAAAAAGAGGGGTGTTATAAGTTTGACCGCTAAATGTGTCTGTCTGTGTATGTGAACCGATTTGGATGCGGTTTTTTTATTTGGTAGTTTGCGGTTTAATTGTTATGCGGTGGTTCGTAGATATGTTTGATTAAAATCAGTTTAGCCGTTAAATAGTTGTAGCGAAATTAATATTGAAAGTCGGGGTTTTTTTATTTTGTCTTGTTTATGCCAAGTTTGAAGTTTCCGATCAGCTGATTGGAGCTAATAAGAGTAATATGTTGCTTTATATTATCATCTTATATGAGAAGAATAGCTGTGAATAAAAACTCTAATGTAAGTTGATTTAAGTCAACCATCTGTTCGAAACCTATTCATATATAAATGCTAAAAGTTTGTGAGGATGTATGTGAGTGAGTATGTAGGTTTGTTACTTTTTCAAGCAAAATCTACTGGACGTATTATTGTGAAATTTGGTACATGAGTAGATAAAACCTTGAGTTTATTGATTACGAACAAAAAGGCAAAGAAACAAAAAATCAATTTTTTTCTCTCTCTTTACTGTAGGGAAGTATGGACATATTCTCAAAAAGAATCAGTTTCAATTCTACGACGCGAACCCGACGTCAACCGTTTTTGTATTATATTGATATGAATTGGATCAGTAAAAGTTTACACATCACAAAACAACATGGTTATTTAAAACTTCTCTGCCAAGACCACACTTTCGTATGCTCTTAGAGTAGGTATCCACGAATATTTAGTCAATATTAAATATAACTGAAAGCTGAAAACTACTGAATTCGTAGAATTTTAAGAAAGCAGCCGCTCAGACCACATGCACCATCAAGGTTAGAGTGGAGAAGGAGTCGAGGGAGCGTAATCGGTGGAAGAAACTCGTGGAAGAAATCACGGCCTTTGACCTTGTAACGCTTGTTTTTGTAAAAATATTTTGATCGATCTTATGAGTTCCTTCTTTCGTTTTTTTTTATACGTTTGAAAGCCGTTTGTAGATAATCTATGGTTGTGCCTGTTGACTACGACAGTTGTCACGGATTTAGTATATAACTGTCAACCAGTTGACAATCTTACCTTGCGGGCAGTTGTCGAGGTTATTAAGAAATTAAAATATTCCAATAATAAATAAATAAAAATATTGTATTTTTATAGTGTATTTTGTATTTTATCGAATGTATTATACATTCGATAAAATACAAAATTGTATATATGTATGTATGTATTTTATCGAATGTATAATACATTCGATAAAATACAAAATACAAATCACACAACAAACTTGTCGAAAATTCATCGAGTTCGAAGGACCCGCACACAATTTGGGATTGTTTGTTATTATACCTATTGTTTACCTACCTATTGTTACCTACTTTTTTACCTAAACAATTGATTATTATGCCATTTAATTACCTTTTTTACATGACAACCTTTATGGATCCACAAACGTGGAATTAGTAGGTCCTCGTTAAGTACTTATTAAATCCATGCCCACAAAGGATTGGTAGCGCCGTTCTTAATGAACGGCTTAAGTTCTTAATGAATGGTTACTAATATCGTTGAGGAAATCTGTTCAAGAGGTTGGTTAAAAGTAGTTTTGACCGTATAAGAGTTTTGACTGCAACATTACATTGAATACAATGGAAAATCCATGAACCTTATATATCAGAACATGCGAATGCTTGTTATGTAAACATATACCTAGAGACAACGTCTATGTGCCAAAATATAATGTTAACATACTTATTATATTGTTCAAAATAATTTGATGCTCTTTAACATTCATAAATCATAATAATATGAAATGGTTTGAATTTTCAATTTTTAGGGATTCGTTACTTGAATTAGAAAAATGTCAAAGGTAGACTGCTTTTGGTGAGGTCAATCATGTTGACAAAATAATTTATTTGTGGCGGTCCAGATCAAAAGGGACCTTATGGCGCCCGCCACTTACGCCATTATTGCCGTTGTACTCGAACAACGGCCTAAGTGCCAGCCGCAATAAGGTCCCTTTTGATTTGAACGGCCACATTTTAATTGATGATGAAAGTAAAGATGATGAAGAGGTTTTCGCGGGTTCGGGTTCCTCTAGAGGTCCTCACTATCTGAATCGTTTTCGGAATCCAGCGAATGGAATTCCTACTTCGCTCTCCTCTCTCTCTCTAACACCTGATTACTTTCCCGGTTTCTTACTCAAGCACAGAACGTTGGATTCCTATGTCCGCTTTGGTACTTTTTCTTCTACACTTCGCACGAAAAAATATAGAAAGTGTTCGATTTACAAAAGTCTTAGACAACAAACTAAAGGATATGTAACACACTCATGGAAGCAAAGCATAATGCGCTAATAGTCGTTAAGTATAACGATATTTAACGACTATTATCGCAAATAAATCTACAGAACCTTCTGTGTCAGATCCAACCTTCACTTAGTAGTTTGTCAGTGCCATGAATTATTAAAATACATTTTCAAAATTCAAACATTGTGAAATAAAGTTCAAATTTTTTTTTATATGTAGATATGTTTGTATAAATTAAAATTTATCGAAACTGGCATTAAAAAGAAAATGCGGTCTTCGTAACGGCTGAACTCATTTTCTTGAGTCATGTATGATAAATCACTTTGAAATGAAAAATTAACAAATATCTTGTAATTAATTAAAAGTTTTTTAGGTAAACTAACAAATAAATAAATAAATTATAGAATAAAATAAAAATGCAAGTGTATTCGTATATATTATATTTTTGTGCTCCGTTTCTCTTGGCCGGCAGTGTCAATGCCTTAACACATAGACGTAATAACACAGTGGAAGGATATCCAGTTTCATTTTTAACTGAAGACTGTAAGTTATTATAATTTTGTTTTATTTATCATAAATATATTTTTAATACATATTTTTAAGCAGTGAGAACATCGGTCCGTATACTAATTCATACTAGTAATACGAGTATAATGTGAAAGTGTGTCTGTTTGTGTTCTTTCACGTTAATTCCGTGTACTGGACCGAAATATTTTTTGGGGTGGAGGAGAAAAAACTGGAGTGTGACACAAGTTACTTTTTGTGTTATTGTTAACACTAGAGTCAAATTTTAGTCAAATGGTCGCCGTTCAAAAAATTTCACAAGTTTATGTTCTTTTTTCAGGTCCAGGTTCGATGAAACCTGTAATAATATCAAAAAATAGATTAAGATTCATCAAATTCTATATTTACGGATATAGATCTCATATGATAAAATCAAAAAAAGTGTATACTTACAATATGATGAAGCAGCTGGCGGCTGACCCTGATATGGACTGGAGCAAACGCACATTGTTGTATGTGCCTGGTTGGATGGACAATATTTACGCTTTTCCAATGGGAAGAATCATGAAAGTGCTTTACAAAAGAATGGGATATAATGTTATTATACTCGATGTAATTAAGTTTAACACAGAAGAATACCCTATGTAAGTATAAAAAAATAAATCACAGTATTTAAAATCCAAAATAATTTTAAATTTTCAATAAAACCGGCCAAGTGCAAGTCGGACTTGCGCATCTCGGGGACTCCTTAAATATTTATTTTATACTGTTAATTAAGCAGTATTAATTGTTAAAGCGATAAAAGAAATACATCATCTGTGAAAATTTCAACTGTCTATCACGGTTCATGAAATACAGGCTGATGACAAATAGACAGATAGAAGGAGAGCGGAACCCTTTATGATACGCAACCCTAGAAATTAGGTTCACTAACAAAACAGTATTGCAATAGAAAACTGAATTAAATTGGTCTTTTCAGAGCGGTACGACTGATGTATACTGTCGGGGATCTTGTAGGTGAGATGCTCGCTAAACTCCATGCATTCCAGCCCAAATTCGACCCCAAAAAACTGGACCTGCTGGGTCTCAGTCTTGGAGGTCATACCATGGGGTTCATAGCCAAGGGCTTTTATAAACGAACAGGTAATAATCGCCATTGATTAAAACTTCTGATAACTAGGGATGCCAAAGACCACGCGAAGTGGAGCCGAGAGACTAGAAGTCATACGGAGAAGTAGGAAAGCTCAGATTAAGAGAGTGAGAGACTTATCTGAAAACACTTCCTTTACTTTTCTTCCAATTTGTAGTTTGAGCGAAGCCCCGGAGCGCAGCTAGTAAGATCTAGTTCAGCATGATATAGCATCTTTAAAATTTATTTAAAATTTGCAGGTATCAAAGTAGCGAGGCTAACAGGCATGGACCCCGCCGGGCCGTGCTTCAAGAACAGAGGTCCTGAGGGCAGAGTTGACGAAAGTGACGCTGACTTCGTTGATTTGATTCTAACTAACGTAGATATGTTCGGAATGGCTGTTCCATCTGGCACTGTTAGTATTTACGTTAACGGTGGAGAGTACCAACCAGGAGACTTTTATTGGATGTACTGCGGTCCTTTTTGCAGTCACGCTCGGAGTTTTGAACTTTGGATAGCGGCTGTTGCGAATCCTGATGCTTTCATCGCCCTTAAATGTGACTCTGTACAAGATGCTCGAGACAAAAAGTGCTTTGATAGAAAGCCTATGGAAACTATCAAAGTTGGGCCTAATATAGATAGAAGTGCTAAAGGCATTTATTATTTATCTACAAGTAACTATTATCCTTATGCATTAGGTGAAAAGGGATTGAAGAAAGAAACAGATTACGTTTGGAACAAACTGATCAAAATGAATGATGACGAAGTATTAACGTTATGATTGATTTGAGTATTATTAAAATTTTGACAATTTTTCTTGTATTTTATTTTAGTTATACTATAATCATACTTATACTATAATCATAATTATTCAATTGTATTGATAGACAAATTGAAAAAACCCCGACTTTCAAACGAAATGAAATAATAAATCATTTCGCTGCAACTTTTGAACAGGTTAACCAATTTTCATTAAACATGGCTAAGAACACTCGGGATAAAATTATCTATGACACAAAAAAAAAAATAAACGAAAATAGTTCATCCGCTTGGGAGCTACGATGCAACAGATTGATACACAGATACACAGACAGACACGTTAAGCTTATAACACCCGTCTTTTTGCGCTTTTTTTGGGGTTAAAAGCGAGCATCTGACGGAGACAAATGAAGGGCCATAGTGCACGCGTCTCCAGACGGCATGCCTGAACCACGACTGCTCTATCAAGAGCATACGAAGAACAATGTCAACTATGTCCTAAGGAATAAATTTAAAAGTTTATTTCTTTATTTCACCAAGCTTAACCTACCATCACAAAAAACATATTCTAATACGACATGTTAATCTTTTGTATTTCTTATGTATAACATATGATATTCAAAGACGTTATTGTGAATTCATTCAGAGAATAGGAGAAAATATCAATTTTCTCGGCCACTAAATTAAGCACGCGCAGCGTTCGCGTCAGAGTTGCATTGCGCAGTAGCTCGGTGAGGGCCAGCGGCACTTCCAGTAGCGGCGGCCGGTGCCCCACGTAACCGCCAGGAACCAACAATCTTATCAAACTCAGACATTTCGGGTTATATGAGCTCTTCCGCGTATTAATTTGAATATACATATATAAACCAAACGCTAAGTCTCTGCGCACTCGCAACTGTGTGTATCCTACCATACCCAAAACGAATAAGGTAGGATACATCAAAGGATAAAAGGGATAAACTCCATAGAGCTTCATATATAGGTATCTGGCGAATTTATTCTGAATTTTCTCAAGCACGACAATGTATTTTATTTCATGCGGGGCCCAAATTACTGAATTAAATTCAAGTTGACTTCGTACCAACGCATTGTACAAGATTATGATAGCTTTAATACTTGTAAAGCCACAAATTTAGGGTTAGTATTGCGCAGGGTATTGTGCCCTGCGCAATACTAACCCTAAATTTCTGTATGCTTTCTTCGCAACCGCTGTTATATGATCTTTGAATGATAAGTCGGTTACAAATTTAAATGATCTATCTATGTATCTATCTAGGAACCAAAACTTTTCGACGACCTCGGTGGCGCAGTGGTAAAGTTCTTGCCACTGAACCGAGAGGCCCCGGGTTCGATCCCCGGTCGGGTCATGATGGAAAATGATCTTTTTCTGATTAGCCCGGGATGCCTCTTGGATGTTTATCTATATATGTATTTGTTATAAAATGTAGTATCGTTAAGTTAGTATCCCATAACACAAGTCGCGAACTTATTTTGGGGCTAGCTCAATCTGTGTAATTTGTCCTAATACATTTATTTATTTTAGAGGTACAATTAAGCAACTTTACAGTACGTATCCTCAGTTTGAAATATTTTATGGCTTCGTTCGTCAATAGTTCCGTATTACTGAAATTAATCTGTAATTAATGTAGCTAAATTGCAAGGCTTTGAAGATCGCGTACACGCGCTGTTTACATTATCATCTTAGTTTTGCATGTTTTTTTCAAACTTGTGTCGAATATCATCTTGCGTGTTGAGCATATATAAATAGCATATATGAATTTATAATTTTTAAGGATAGATTGTGTGCATAAAGTGAAACTGACATAAAATATTACATATCTATATTTTACACTACAGTCTAATAGACTGTTACTAAAGCTATTACTATCAATAGAATTTCGTTTTCAAAATTCTATTAATTGATTAAAATTCCGTAATGCATTGCTTTGGTGGAGTCCCAGACATACACACATAAACAGTACCTATTTCAGTGCACACGCCCCTCACCTACCCCTATCGAGTGCTCCGTTAGAGGCTAGTGCACAAAAATAAGAATGCGCGTGCGCTTTTTATGGAATTGTAAATTATAATGCGTTTTCTAATTTAAATTCTATACGGCGCGATAGGTGGTGCATGAAAAATTACGGCGACAAGACGCAACAAGGCAGGTCACTCGGAAATCCTTACGTTTAATTATGTCCCATCAGACCGCGTTGCGCTGTCCTGTCACTTTTGTAGCTCAGCTAGGACATTGGGTTATATATACTAAGAGTTTGAAGAGAGAGGCTTCGGTGAACAGCATTGAGTGGATTGGTAATATGTGAACAAAATTTTATTAAAATGACGTATTAAATTTAGGTTAAGATCTCATTGTTACTAATAAAATGGACTAAGTCTGAATAAATGAATTTAATAGGTATTATTGTTATATTAAAGGATATAACAACAAAAAATTCTAACTTTTACTTCTGAATCGGTTTAATATACCCTACAGTTACTAATATAACATTATTCATAAAATAAAAAAATATATTTTTTTAATTTAATAGGCTGAATATATATCTAGTATAGATATCATAAGTTTCAGAGATACATAAGTAAAATTTTTGTTTACATTCCTAAATATTAATTCTACGGAACATACTATATGTCATCCAATCTGTACTTAACCGGAACCAAAAAAATATTATTTGAAATACGAAAATATAATTTGCGAAATATATAATGTATATTACAACTGCATTTTGAAAAATACGTTTAAAACTTATTTCATAAAACACCCAAACAAAGGAAACATAACGTTATTTCATTTTATCATTCAAAGATACCTGCAATAAGTGATTGTGTAATTTTTTGTTTAAAGTGAATAATGCAAATGTTTTTTAATTGCTGTGTCCTTATAATTATACTTAGCACTGGAAAATGTAATGCTTTGTCATTTAATAAAAGTGAGGTGGGCTATCCTGTCACATTACTTACGGATGACTGTAAGTTGTATGATATGCATGGAATTAGTAAGTACTGGGCGAAGTAGTTACTAAATCCATGATGATATGTTATCATTTTCTAACCTTTGCCCCGTCCCGTGCGTGTTTCCCACGGGTACAGGGCTATTCTGAGAAAAGTGTCTTATGTTCTTTTAAGCGTCTAATTCAAGATTATTGGTTGAGTATATACAGACAGAGGGACAGACAAACGGACACATTTTACCGAGAGGTCATTGTCGACATTTAATCAAAAGACACTTGGGTCATGGAATTAGTAGGTGTAAGTACTTACTAAATCCATGACTTGGATAGAGTGAAAATTACAGTTTTTTTCTTCTTTCGAAATACCTAGTACAGAAGTATAGCGGCCAGTTATTAACTACTTTTTTATACCTACACTCATTTTTGCATTTTTAATAGTATATAGTTAAAAATCTATATTTGAGGATAGGTTCTCTATGTACTTCCGTGAGATACCAGATACTTACAATAATAACGAAATTCATACGCAAATCAAATATAAATTGCAAAAAAATGCATTTGCTAATATTTTTTTTATTTCAAGGTCCAGGATCAATGAAGCCTGTGGTGATTTCGAAAAGTATGTTGAAATTCATCAAATTTTATGTTTATGGCGCAAAATCCCCAATGAGAGCACAAAAAATAACCTATACATATAATACAATTGAAAAATTAGCAGAGGATCCCACAATGGACTGGAGCGAACGAACTTTATTGTACGCCCCTGGCTGGATGGATAATATTTACGCTTTTCCCATGGGAAGAATAATGAAAATGATCTATAAAAGAATGGGGTACAATGTAATAATACTTGATGTCTTGAAATTCAACACAGATGAATGGCCTATGTGAGTAACTCAAGTTCAAGTACCTAGTCAGTTTCATGTCGCTCATAATAATTGTACAATATTACACTTGAGGGCAACTCCAGACATGGCGCGTACGCATTAGCCAATAGCGAATGGCGCAGATGCAAAAAATTGATTTCTGCACTGGTACATCGGTGTAACTTATAAAAGCGGAAGTACTGTATGTAAATATTAAGATGATTATACAAAATTTTTACTAATACTCTAATATTCTCACTAAATAATTCTAAATAATTAAATATAAAATTCTAAATTCTTCCTGCAATACAAATTCTTCCCACTTAAAATTTTCTATATTATTCTCAAAGACACAAACACACTACTGGATAAAGCTTACACGACTGTTTTTAGTAGACGACATTTTATTATTTCAGAACGATTCGTTTAATGCTTCATGTCGGCGATCTTGTAGGCGAGATGCTCGCTAAGCTCCATGCTCTCCAACCCAAGTTCGACCCCAAGAAACTGGATCTGTTGGGCCTCAGTCTTGGAGGACATACCATGGGCTTCATAGCTAAGGGTTTCAAAAGACGTACAGGTAAGAATTTAAATTACAGCATTAATTATTTACAACAGTTTTTCACTTTATTACAGTATAAATTTACTTTCAATTCCAAGACATAAATTAGAAAAGATGCTATGAAATGGTGTTCAATAGAGCAAAGTCTCATGGTTGTCTCAATTGCCATTTTTAATGATACTCTAAATTTAAATTTTTCAGGTATCAAAGTAGCAAGGCTGACAGGCATGGACCCCGCCGGGCCGTGCTTCAAGAACAGAGGTCCTGAGGGAAGAGTTGACGAGAGTGACGCTGACTTTGTTGATTTGATTCTAACTAACATAGATACATTTGGAATGGCTGCTCCAGTAGGTCATGTCAATATTTACGTCAACGGTGGAGAGTACCAACCAGGAGACTTTTATTGGATGTACTGCGGTCCTTTTTGCAGTCACGCTCGGAGTTTTGAACTTTGGATAGCGGCTGTTGCGAATCCTGATGCTTTCATAGCCCTTAAATGTGACTCTGTACAAGATGCTCGAGACAAAAAGTGCTTTGATAGAAAGCCTATGGAAACTATCAAAGTTGGACCTAATATAGATAAAAGTGCCAAAGGCATTTATTATTTATCTACAAGTAACTATTATCCTTATGCATTAGGTGAAAAGGGATTGAAGAAAGAAACAGATTACGTTTGGAACAAACTGATCAAAATGAATGCAGATGAAGTATTAACCTTGTAAGTGAAAATTATTTAGAATTTTATATTTAATTATTTAGAATGATTTAGTGAGAATATTAGAGTATTAGTAAAATTTTTGAATTTCTTTTATATAATCATCATAATATTTACATACAATTCTACCACTTTTATAAGTTACACCGATGTACCTGCGCAGAAATCATTTTTTTGCATCTGCGCCATTCGCTATTCGGCTAATGCGTACGCGCCATGTCTGGAGTTGCCCAGTGTAATATTGTACAATTATTATGAGCGAGATAGCACGACTCCTGTTGTTTTTGGATTTAAAATCTTATATTTATATTATTTGACTAATGTTTTCATTCGGCCAGAGTCGGCGGTCGGTTATCATCGGACTATTCTGCGCCGTCCGACAATAGCGAGGTAACTTATACACGTGGTAGTACTGTACTAGAATAAGTTATTTTTTAAACTGAATAAATTGTCTTTTTGCTAATTTATGAAGTAATGTATGTTATAAAGGTAACTGGAGACTCAATAGATATTTTTGATCATAGAATTCTTCATCTTCTTTATATGCAAAACTTGCTTAAAAATATCCATTAATTTCAAAAAAGGTAGGTATACCTACAATAAAATAAAACTAGGTTTAACTTCTTTCTTTAATATAAGTATGCAATAAGGGTGTATGTAAATAGTGTCCACACACAGTAATTGTAAATGTAGGATTTCTAAGAGTTGTAGTAGGTATATAGTAAAAACACAAACAATCAAGTACAGATCATGTAAATTCTTGTCAAAATAATATTTGTGAAAATAGGGGTCCTTGATAATAATAAATGCAAAATTTTTAATTTTGAAAGATTTTCATTGCATTTGAAAAACCTAAATAGTTAAAATATAATTTGTATTTAAATCTTTTCTTCAATTTTTTTTGTAAATTCGATAATATGATATTTGAGATAGATGATATTTGAGACGATAATTACACAATTAGGGCCTCAATCGTAATTATACTTAGATCTTTCTA
Organism: Plodia interpunctella; assembly: GCF_027563975.2. Taxonomy (NCBI): domain Eukaryota; kingdom Metazoa; phylum Arthropoda; class Insecta; order Lepidoptera; family Pyralidae; genus Plodia; species Plodia interpunctella. The sequence continues at coordinate 8,505,679 of NC_071303.1, forward strand.
AAATTACATGCATGTTGTGTAAACTCAGCATGGCCCATACACACCGAATTCCATTACACTTTTCCTGCATTTTTTGTATGGAATTGTAACGCGTGCGTATATATGCACGTGTATATACACGTTAAAATTCCATACAATTTTGATGTGCATGAGCTGGAACGACATAAAAAAACCTTAAAAAATCAACCAATTAACCTTTCTCAGGAATTACACTATTACTTTAAAATCCGTTGCGTAGTTTCAAGAACTGCAAGCATACATTGGAACTGTCAGGCAGCAGGAAACGACTGCAATTTATACTATAATAGTAATTGCTACGGAACCAGTACACTGTGTCGTCCAACCTACACTTAACCGGATAGGTACGTAACATAATATATTATGAAAAAAGAAATTAAAAACAAAATTGAACGACGATGTTCAACAGTTTTGTTTTAAAATACATACAAGATATGATTTAATCTTTTTTAACACTATGCAGCTAAAACTTTTGACGACCCCTGTGGCGCAGTGGTAAAGTTCTTGCCACTGAACCGAGAGGTCCCGGGTTCGATCCCCGGTCGGGTCATGATGGAAAATGATCTTTTTCTGATTGGCCCGGGTCTTGGATGTTTATCTATATATGTATTTGTTATAAAATATAGTATCGTTGAGTTAATATCCCATAACACAAGTCTTGAACTTACTTTGGTGCTAGCTCAATATAAATAAATAAATAAATGTATTAGGACAAATCACACAGATTGAGCTAGCCCCAAAGTAAGTTCGAGACTTGTGTTATGGGATACTAACTCAACGATACTATATTTTATATCAAATACATATATAGATAAACATCCAAGACCCGGATCAGTCAGAAAAAGATTATTTTCCATCATGACCCGACCGGGGATCGAACCCAGGACCTCTCGGTTCAGTGGCAAGAACTTTACCACTGCGCCACCGAGGTCGTCAATCTGTGTGATTTGTCCTAAATATTTATTTATTTATTGAGAGTCATATGAACAAGATATTAGAACTTGGGACCAGTTTCGTCGAAATGCTTATTAATCTAACAGGCCACCCCGTTTTGAACACGTAATTTTTATTTAAAAAAAATTTATGTGCCCCAACGTTAATTGAAAAACAAAACATAAAAATACAACTAAGTTTAATATTTTCATTATTTACATATCCAGGCATGAACTAGAGGGTGATAAACGTCATATTTTTGCAACTCAAGTAACTTGATCTCAAAACACGGTAAACATGCTGACTATTCGGTGGTTGCGATTGCGGTCGACAAATCGAAGCACAATAACTTCGATTTGTCGACCGTTACATAGCAAGTTTTTATGAATATTTTGCAAAGTTTGTTGATACACAAACTGCTAACCGTATCAATAAAAGCCATTCATTTTTATATTATACAAACAATTTGTACCTACTGCGTTGGAGGTCTGTCGACTGCCTCTAGGCGAAGGTACTGGTCTAGATTAAGATATAATTGTATAAGGCAAATTTTAGCCAGATTTTTTAAAATTAAGTATAAGACGGTGACGTCAACTTGTGAGTAAATAAATAGATCTGATAATAGTTCAAGATATGATGAACTTGTTTTTAATCATCTCGAAAGGACATCAACTCGTAACTATTTACTAATTTAAAAAGTTTACGTTTCACTTACACTTAGATATAAAGAACGAGATATATGAAAAATAATTTCATATTGAATAGGTATATGCTACTATTTAATGCATACAAACATATATATTAGGTGCTAAAATATTAAATTTAAACATTACAATATCAACTCTTCTTTTTTGTTGAGTAATGAGAGCTGTTTCAGAATATAATCGTGTTCCTTCTTCAGTCCAGCCTTTCCTAAAAAGAACGGATAAGTATTTTTCGTAGCTAAATAGTATATTCCGGGTTTGTCCTTATCAACATTTGGTCCTAACAGGTTAGTTTCCAAAGGTCTTCTGTTATAGCATTTTTTTTCTCTAGCGTCTTGCACAGAATCACATTTTATGGCTATGAACGATTCTGGATAAATCATGGCTGCCATCCACAGAGTGAAAGATCTAGCATGGCTGCAGAATGGCCCGCACGCCATCCAATATAGATCTCCAGGTTGGGTTTCACCACCGTTGACGTAAATATTGACGTGGCCTACAGGAGCAGCCATTCCTAGACTGTCAATATTAGTCATGATTAAATCGACGAAGTCAGCGTCACTGTCATCAACTCTCCCCTTGGGGTCTCGATTTCGAAAGCAAGGACCAGACGGATCCATCCCTGTGAGTCTAGAGATTTTAAGACCTGAAATGTTAGAATAAAGTATATAATATAATAGCTATAAAGTCCTTGTGGAAATTTTCAGAAGCTTGATGAGTTATAGGGACGTGGCGTGACGACATCGACGTTGATTGGCAGAATGGCGGTACACCGCAATGGATCGAGAGTTATGAAAGCAAAAATGGGAAGACATTGCCCAGTGTGACACGACACAAAATAGGCTTCAAAAATAAAGTTTATATAGTAGAACCGCCTAAATGAGTCCTCGCCCGCGGAGTACAAGGGGCGCGGGGGTACGACGACGAAGGGGAACGAAAGAGGTGCGGGCGGCGGTCGAGCGTAGCGTGTAATACAAGAGGCGAAATGTTACTGGACATTTCTTGAGATATGTGAAGTCATAGTGGTTAGCGGCAAACAGGTGAAGATTTTTATTAAAAAATTAATAATGGCTATACAAAATTTGAATGAAACAACTGTAAACTATACAACGTGTTCCTTTTGTTATCCCATATCTCCATGGTATCAACGAGACCACGTACATGAATTAAATAGCATAAGCATTTTTCGATTATTGTTATTTTCAAATTTTTATTTTTCATACAAAACAATTCGATAAAAATGTGATTTTATGATATATAGGTATGATATGTAGGTAAAAAAAAGGTAATAAAGTTATGTATGTAATATTTATTTATGCAAAATTTATCAAAATTATAAATCAATCACTTATGTCCATAATATCAGTATCACTGGAACTTGATTCTTCACTTTCGAAACAGCCATCATCAGAATCATCAGAATCGTCTTGCACATTAATAATAAAATCAACAACTTCATCTAGTGCTCCATCATGTTTGCAATATTCGTCTTCGATTTTAATCACGTGTTTAACACAATTCTCCCATTTCTCTTTGGGATATTCAGCAAATAATCTCTCTAATATTTCTTTTTTCTGGTCCAAATTAGAGTCGATACTTTTTTGTGCTAATTGTCCTTTGATATCACCCCAGACCAACTCAATGGGGTTCAGGTCTGGGTGATATGGAGGCAAACGCAATACTTCGTGTCCGTTTCTTTTCAATACCTCGTCAATTTTGTAAATATCTTCTGTGAAATGGCTTTTAATTAATTTATATAAGTCATCTTTTCTAAGTTTTTCATCAAAAGGCACGTTATGTCGTCGTAGCCATTCTTGCATAGTTGGCTTGGTAGAAGCCATAGTTGGCTTTTTCTCTTCTCGAACCGAATGATAAGCTGCGTTGTCCATTACTATGACAGAATTTTGCGGTATATTAGGCATGAGCTTTTCATTTATCCATTTACTGAAATTTGCGAAATTCATAGAATCGTGATAATCACCTGTTTTACATTTGGATTTGAATATCACAAGGGCTCCGTCTACAAATCCAATTTGACCTCCACAATGTACGATGATCAAACGGTCCCCTTTACCAATATGAGATAGAACGCCAAGTTCATCCTTTGATTGCCAACATTTTGAAACGTTATGAGACGCGTTTACATAAGTTTCGTCAAGGTATAAAATATGTCTTCTTTCTCTACGATATTTTTTAATAGTATTTAGGTATTTCCACCTCCACGATGTGATATTTGGCTGTTCGATAAGGAGTTTCCTTTTAGATCCGCATTTCTTAAATTTAAAACCTAGATCATGTAATAATAGCCTTAAATATTCCCTGCCGCAGTGTAATATATTCTCTTCTCTAAGTACAGCGTTCAAAGTTTTCAGAGTAGGTATTTTTTTGAAAATTGTGTAAAACTGAGTGACTTTTCTTCTTACCACTCCTTTTGTGAAATCGTCTATTTCCACTCTTTTTCTACGAACCTGTTTTGGTTTTCTTGGTGATTTAAATCTCTCGTTGTCATTTAATGCTTTCCCTTGTTGTACAATTCTAGATACAGTCTTTTCTGATAATCCAGTAACTTCTGCTACAGTTTTATTTAAAGGTATATCTTGTTTATATTCATCAGAATTTGGGTCGAGTTTCTTTTTTCTAAAATATTCATATACGTTAAACGCCATTTGTTTGCACTGACTATTAATTCTATGTCCGAAAACATTTCGACTCATCTTGAGAATGTAATCTCATGTATAACTTTCACAAGGCGTCCGCAACTGTCAACACGTGTGATCGCTAACCGCGTAGCGAGCGAACTGAGTTTTTACAAGAATGCGCCCGCCGCCCGCACCTCTCTCGGTCCCCTTTGTCGTCGTACCCCCGCGCCCCTTGTACTCCGCGGGCGAGGACTCATTTAGGCGGTTCTACATTAAGACTACTTTTTGTCCACGGCTTCGCGTGCGTCTGCTTATTACTTATTAATCAATCAATATCTCAGGTTCTAAGCAACTTATCGCTATGAAACCTATACCAGATGTTTACTAAGACAATCCGCTATACAACTATGAAAACATCATTAAATTCCATCTAATTATTTTTGCGTGATGGGTGAACAGGCAGACAGACAGAAAAAAATATTTTGGCATCTATTAGTCCCATAAAGACGACGTATAATTTTTTTCTTTAATATCTCCTATGTGTTTTATTATATGTATAGATTATACCTGTAAGTTTGGTATAGGTCTTGGCTATAAAACCCATAGTATGCGCACCGAGGCTAAGTCCCAGGAGTTCTAGTTTCTTCGGGTTGAATTTAGGCTGGGTGGCTGTGAGGTTGGCAAGCATCATACCCACTCGTTCACCGATGGCAACTACTGCTCGAGCAGCTCTGAAATTTACAATGGAAATATTTAGGAGGAGAAGGTTTTTTACGTGAGAGATACATGTATGACATGTAATGCCTTTTAAATCTATTATTTATTAATTCAAAATGATTAAAGACTTTTGTCACATTACTAATGTGCAAAGCTAATTTTCCACATTGAAATATTAGATCAAAAGTTGATATCAATCACATGGTTGCAGCTTCGAGTAATCTTGGCAGAATGCACATCATAAAAACATCATTAAATTAAACATTATTTTCATAAAAAAGACGGGACATATTACGAAAAACGTGACGAGGCATATAACGAAAATAGAATGGAAATAAAAATTGAACTAGATACGGGAGACGATACCAATTTAAATTCAAATTTTGACCAGTCCAGCAGAAAACGCGGTAAGGATTAAGATTTCGCTTCGATTCTTTTCTTGGAAGAGAAATTCAAGCAAGCGAGGCCGTTTACAGAGGCTAGTCTTTCATATACACATGATGATGCAGATTTTGATCACTATTAGTTATATCTGATGCCTGAACTGATGTCCACTGAATAGTTATACATATATAGCCATTAAATTATGAAATTCAATGGCTTCTACAATACCTACATTATATCAAAATGGAAAAAAACTATTGAGATACTTACATAGGATATTCTTTAATGACAAACTGTACTTCATTGAGTCTCCAAGCATTATATCCTCTTTTCTTATAAAGAGATTCCATTATTGATCCCATGGGCAAGTTCATGTTGTCCATCCACCCAGGTATATACATAATAATTGGTTTATTCCAATCCATAGTAGGATCGTTTGCCATATCTCCTCTGTTATTAAAAGTATATTTATTTCTTTTCTTACTTGTAGCCTTTGCGCCAGATACATACATTTCTATAAATTTTAAATGCTCCTCTGATATTTTAGCTGGTTTCATTGACCCGGGACCTGAAAAATTATTTCATAAAATAATAGGAGACCTTATGGTCGCTGTTAAGTTTGAACTTTCTCTCTCTGTTATTATTACCTATTCCCGGTTGCAATTCGGGCTGTAACGTGATTAAGCCAAAAAATATGAAAACATTTTACAAAAATTTCTTAACCTTGTATAAAAAATTCGAATCATTCTCACTAGTTCCATCTATTAGCTATCTACTCCGATAGAACTAGTGAGAATCATCCAAAAATTCTCGCAAGCAAAAGATTTTGAAAAATATCTGAAGATCATCGTGTGCCGTTACTCTATGACATTATATGAAAAGAAATTAATACTTACTCACATTCGAATAAAAACGAAGCTCTGTATCCTTCCATAGTTTTGTTACTGTAACCAGTATGTACACTGTCAACCACAATTATTACTACATAAGCAAATATAATAATAGCCCTCATTGCTTTACTTGTTTTGTCAATAAACATGCAAATTTTAATACTACGATGAGAGTATTGTGATATAATTAAAACTTTCTGAATCTTAGTTTGTATTAAATAATATATTAGACTACTGTCTAACAGTGTAGCAACTTTAAAGTACTCTTTTAAATTTATTTTTATGTATTTATCGATATACAACTGGGTACTACTGTTAGTGCCAATCACTTTATATTTTATGAATGTCTTCACTGCCGCTAGTACTCCATAATTTCCACTTTAAAAAATATAAAAAATCTATACCTACTTGTTGTAAACAAGAAAAAGCACTAGATCTAGTCTGCACTGCAAATTAAATGTTAATGTCAGAACACATACAAATTTAAAAAAAAACTTACCTAACAACAAGTTCAGTAAACTTTAAAGAAATGTTTCAAATGGTTACATGAAATATCGTTTTAAATACAGTTATGCCTGATTTCTTGCATTAAATTAGGTAGGTAAATCAAAATTCAAATTTTGAATTTTTTTTAGGAATCTCCAGAATTTTATTTCCAGATTAAATTATGCAACGAAATGTAATACATATCATTTACTTTAATTTTTTTATTGTATCTACTACCACGTAATATAATCATAAGGAAGTCATTAAGCAGTCTAATTATTTCATGCATAATCACTCCAAGTACAATAATATAAACGCAATAATTCGTTTTACAAAACCGTGTAAATAAAAGACAAAATTAGACACCAATAATTTTATTAAAACCAAGACAATATTACGTTACGAGTACATCCATTGAGTTTATTTCCTTCAAACGCTTTGTGAAGTAATCACTATTCTTCTTCAACCCACCTTTTCCCAAATAATATGGAAAGAAATTACTGGTAGCCAAATAATATATACCAGTCTTGTTTCTATCCACATCTGGACCTAGCACATTGGTCTCCAAAGGTTTTCTTTTGTAACATTTATGGTCTCTAGCTTCTTGTACGGAATCGCATTTCATAGCGATAAAAGAATTTGGAGGAGAGAAAAGTGCAGCAACCCAGAGAGTGAAAGCTCTAATATGGCTGCAGAAAGTGCTGCACGTGAGCCAGTAGAAGTCTCCAGGTTGAAATTCGCCGCCGTTAACGTAGATGTTGACATGGCCGATGGGAGCTGCCATTCCATAACCTTCGATGTTGGTCTTAATAACGTCGACAAAATCTGCGTCACTGTCATCCAGCCTGCCTTCGGGATCATGATCGCGGAAGCAAGGACCGGCCGGATCTAAGCCTGTTAGTCTTGATATTTTCATACCTGGAAATATAATAAATTGTTTAGCTTTCATATTAGTTATAGATACAGTTGATACTGTATCATCTTTATCCTCTACTCGGTCAACAAAAGAGTCACGAAAATCGATGGCCACTCTTAATTTAGCGAGATTAGTAGAATTAAGGTTCTGACTAGATATGTTGCTTATTCCATTACTTAATCACAGAGCTGAATCATTATCGAGTTACTAGCGCCGTAGTACTTTCTCAAAATACCTTTCCCAAAAATGTAGTGGTACTATTGTGCTTTGTACTATTTATTGTATTTTTTCTATATGTCTGTCATGTTCCAGTATATACGAGGCGTTAATCAATGGATAATTTAAGTATTGCTTTTTTTTCCGAAGTTATCTGTATTTCGTCTCGTAAATTTTATTTCGTCTGCCATTCCAATATTTTTACCTGTTAGTTTCGTAAACCTCTTTGCTATAAAGCTTATGGTATGCCCGCCGAGACTGACGCCGATCATGTCAAGTTTCTTAGGATCGAACTTGGTGGTCGCTGTGAGGTAGGCCAGCATTTCAGCCACACGATCAGCCACACCCAACATAGCCCGGGCCGCTCTGAAAAATATCGTATACGTACGACAATGCCTTGTCTTTTATTGATTTACAGATTTAAAGTTATGTAACAAATCGCGCCTTCTAATAGTGCCTTTTTTGTCAAGATACTTATTATAGAAGAATTAAAATAAAGAACAGATAAGACATTTTTAAAAATTATTATTCCCCAAGACTGAAAATGTTGTGTAAGTTTTCTTGTATTTAATCAGTTAGAGTAGAGAAATTTCTAGGTAGATAGATAGATATACTGATGTATTTAGCGAAATATATATAAAACCCTCCCTGATTACTCACTCACCCGCGTAATGTTACCAGCATTGGCAATTTCACAGAATTCTATAAATATAAGTTTAGAACTTATATAAGTTTGTTGGCAATTTACACTATTGATCGATGCATATCCAATCCGCGTGCAGCACATGCACATGATTTGGTAGTCACCTTAAATATTTATTGGACAAAAAAAAACTCGGATACGATTTCGCAGTCAAAATATCTCGTAATGCCTTTATTTTAAAATGATATTTGTGTATTTATTAAAATAATATCAGTTGATACATAGTTACTATATACAAAGGCGAATTCTCAATTAAGTAAGTGTATACATTATCAATTTAACTTTTTTCATTTTTTCTCAACTTAAATGCACGGGTAATATAACTGTCAATGGAAATATAACTACGATATTACTATATATATATATATACATCACAAATATACTATATCATCTTTATTTGCCGCTCTTAAGTTCACGGAAAACGCGTCGTTACCTTCTTTCAACCCTCTCTTCCCAATAAAATAAGGGTAAATATTACCAGTTGGCAAGTAAAATATTCCTGGATTGCTGAAATTCGTATTCCAGCCAGCGACGTTAGTAACCAACGGTTTATTACGATAGCATTGATTGTCTCTCGCTTCTTGCACACTGTTGCACTTAACACCGATAAATTGATCGTCATTATCTAGTGCAGCCAGGTTTAGAAAGTATGCCCTAAAATGGCTGCAACCCACTTCGCATTTAGTCCACTGAATTTGTCCTGGTTGCTTTTCTCCCCCGTTGACGTAAAAGTTGACGTGGCCGACAGGAGCTGGAGATCCCCAATTATCGATATTGGTCATAATAGCCACGATTTCGTCGGCATCTTCTGTGTCTAGTCTCTCATCAGGTTTTCGGTTCCTGAAGCACAATCCAGAGGGATCCAAAGCCGTCATTCTGCTAAATTTTACACCGGTTCGTTTCCTATAATATTTGCCGATGTAACCCATAGTTTGTGCACCGAGACTGAAGCCTGCTAGATCGAATTTCTTCGGGTCAAACCCAACGTTGGCTTTTTCCAAATTTATTATCATGTCGACAACGATTTCGGCTACTGTCGGCATGAATCTCACTGCTCTGAAAGTTAATATACATATTTTGTGAATACAAGTAAAACGTGCAAAATTTGAATGAAAGACGAATAATGATTTAGAATTATTTTTATTCTGATAAAATCATAGCCACGATTGTACTAAAAATAACTTGATATTTGAGAAAATCGTATAATATAGTGCATTATAAGGTGCATTGTATGAAAATGTATGTGCAGTGTGCATAAAATAGTAAGAAATAATCATACTCATTTCCTTTTTGTTTGGTACTCACACCTTGAAATTATTCCTAATTAAAAAAAAATATTTTTCTATCACATGATAAAATGAGACTAATATGAATAAAAAGAAACACAATAGCGTTTAAAGTGAAATGTATTTGGTCGTAAATTTATTGTCATCCAAATTCTATGCACAAAACCATCACGTTACCTCACATGACATACGTCTGTAATATTAACAAATTTACAATGAATATTAATATTTGGGTAGCTTGATTTGCTGTTAACTGTCTGTTGGAAATAGCAACATTTTAGCATTGTCTATGTTATATATATATTGTCTTTGGATATATTTCCCGCGTGCTCTCCCTTTCTCGCTCTCTCTCTCCCCTTCTCATTCTGGACGAATACACGCATTTCATCACCTCCGGACCTTTTATTACAACAGCCCTATTTAAAATACAGTCCTATTAATATTTTCATCCATAAACACTGTCCTAAGCGTTTTTCCGGTTCTTCCTCCGCCATATCACGACCGAAGGATTTCTTATATATCTTTTATGCTGTTTATACTTAATACCATACAACTAGTTAATACTTACACAGGATATTCGTTGATCATAAACCTTAGAGCATCAAGTAGCCACACGTTATAACCCTTTTTCTTATAAAATATCTCCATGGTAGTACCCAATGGATAGTCAGCTGTGTCCATGTACCCCCCTATATAGAACAGGGTTCGTCGACTATAATCCATCGTAGGGTCTTTTGCCATAGCTGCCATAGTCTGGTATGTATAAAGAATCCTTTTTCCTTGAGGAGCTTTTGCCCCTGAGACATATATTTCAACATATCTGAGGTTTTCTTTCGAAATCGTAACGGGCTTCAATGAGCCGGGACCTGAAAAATGTCAAATTCAGAATAACTAGGTACCAGAAATTTCAATGAAAACCATGCTAGGTAAAGGCTGTGTGATAGACGTGGTGAACGTGCTTTTTACACACATGATTTAAACATAAAAAACCTTGATAATCAATAGGAATTAACACAATTCCCAAAAAGAGTTGATATTGTTGAAGACAGGCAGCCAACTACGTTTGTCTGTTTGTTTGTTTTACGACGTTTTTATATAGTCCCGCCACGTCATCTTGTTTTCAGTTTGCCAGTGCGCGTACGTACTTCGGAAATCCAAGCAGCCTACCAACTCAGCTACTTATATATTTTCAAATACAATGTATACCTATTTTTTCATATTGACGTCAGTTGTCTTAAATCTGAGTTGTACCGTCAAATTTTATGTTGATACCGGCGCGCCGCTGATGTTGAGACAAAATGGCGAACTTTATCGTTTTTCTGCGCACGTTAAAGTTAGTTAACCTCAAAGTTGACTGTGCAACCTATCGTTACGTCCAGTGCCACACGTGGTGTAACAAACCTCACTACTGCCTTTTCCTTTTTTGTTAACTTTAAGTGATTTTTTATGTTTTGCATTTTTGCATGTTAGTTGTATTTTACGTTATATTACGGGTTAATAAAACGTTGTGTATTTGCCCTTGCACTCTTGACATCTTACCATGTAATAGATCAGTTAACATTGCGTGCTAATTACAGTTTTAAATTAACACCACCATTAACTCCAATAACATTGTTTTAGTTATTACAATGTGAATTTGAATGGTCTCTTATGAGATTTTTTGTATCCACATGGGATTAGGGGTCAATGTTGATGTTTTTCCTTATTTGCTTATTTTTTCAATGCTTAGATCTAAGTTTTTTAAAATCATGTACATACGTTTGAAGTATTTAAATCATACGTAGGTGTGGTATCTATTAATAAAACTTTGGGATATTTAATTGTTATCCTCCTTATAACATTAATGCCAAACTGTCATAGTTCTTACTTATATTATACCTAGATATGAGAATGTTAGTTGTTAGTTGAGTAATGTTAGTTGTTAATATTCATAATGCAAATTTTGTGGGATAGATTTTAATGAAATCAGGTTCATGTGTAGAATTCCTACAAAATACCATTAAATTACATAAAGAATAAGACATCATTAAAGTTTTAGATAAATTCTACTTCGTCAGGCCTTTATCACATTTTAATTGGGGTCGGCTCTCTTAATTTTTTTTTCCAGAGCACTTGGTTCTGCGTTGTCAATAGTGTCGTTGTCAACATCGACATGTTGTAATAATAAAAATAAAGTTTCAAATAAATAAAAACCAAAAAACATGTCCAGAGTACAATATGCTGATAATGACATTGTTTAATCTTTGATGCAACTGCTATAGGTCACTTCAGTAAGATTAGCTCGATTTGCATAGATAGGCATAGACGTAACAACTCAGTTATTATCTGGTTTTCAAGAGGTTTTACAAGACACAATGAATAGAAGGAGAATTGAGCCGGTGATCGGAACCAGAATCTTTCAAGATTAAATCGACAGCAGACACTGCCTCACCTAGGCACAAACATTGTTTTTAGGTGTCTTCATCTGAAGATATTCCAATTAAAGTACGGCAAGACACTAACAAGAGCATAACTCATAATGATTTTGATATTAATAATATTAATGGATATTATTGATTATACCCATCCTTGTTTTCCAAAGGTAGGCCACAATTATAGTGGTGAAATAAATAGAGATCCAGAGGCAAAATATAAACCCCATGACAAGCCGGAGCAGACCCAGATTGAATTGTAATAACGAATTAAGAAGAGTCGCCGTTCTTGTTTCAAAAATCATCTATCGTTTATTCTAAGAATCATCTCAAATGAGAACGATTATAAAAAACTAGTTTTTCGCCCGCTGCTTTGCCTGCGTATATTTTCCACTCGAACAGTTATTTTTCCGGGATGAAATGTACCCTATGTCCTTCTCAATACTTCAAACTACATGTATGCAAAATTTCAAGAACTTTGGTTGAGTAGATAGAGCGTGGATAGGTAAGAAAAAAAAACAAAAAAAAAACAAACTTTTGCATAAATAATATTAGTTAGGATACTTACAATCTGGCAGAAATCCAGCGGGATATCCTTCCAAAGTTTTGTTACTTATAAATGCATTCACACTGCTTGCCAAAATCGTAAGTACAGGAACAACGTACAGGAGAAACATTTTTTACACTATGTCGTACAAAAAAATCGAAATCACACCTTTCTGTTGTAGAAACTGATAAATGTATATCAAAATATTCTATGACTATATTTTGTTCTTTTGGAACACCACACCCCAAGACCCTGGACCTAACATAACTTAACAAATATTGTACAAGAATAAGAGTTACAAGTATTTACAACTGCTTTTTATATTCTTTAAGTGTTAATTTTAAATGGCAGTTTAACCTTTAGACATTTGGTTTGTTTATATAAAACGGAATTTTCTCATTAAAAGTAAAGTAGTTTTGTCGGGAAGTGCCTGTTGTTATGACGAATTGACGAGAATTGTCGTGGTGGTCTATAATTCTAATATTTTGAAAAGTCCCTGAAATCTTTCATATACAAACAAATCATTTATTTTCATATTATTTGCTAAACATTCTACTTTGTTTCTGGTCATATACTTAAATAATATGTAAAAGACTAAAAGTTGGGTGCGAGTACCTCGCGTGCTAATCGTGCAGTTGTAGCTTTAGTCACAATTTTTGTTGTCGAGTCGAATTTTAGAGTTTCATTTAATACGAAAATATTTTTACAAATCTCTTATGAGTATCTTTGTAAGTTGGTTTTTGAACAAAATCGTATATTCATTCACGAAGGAAAGTATATTAAAACACAGCCCATTGATAATGATTTAATACAAACTTGACTTTAACTAAGTACATAATACTAGTTTTAAATACATAAATAACTTAATGCTAATATGACATTCCAAAATCACATTTTCATAACATCTTTAGCGTTGATACTGTTTAGTTTTGCCGAAAAGTAATCACTTCTCTTTTTCAGTCCCCCAACTCCAAGATAATACGGAAAATTATTATTAGTTGGTAAATAAAATATACCAGGTTTATTCCTATCTACCTTTAAACCCATCACATTGGTCACCATAGGTTCTTTATCATAGCATTTGTTATCTCTAGCGTCTTGTACAGAATCACACCTTACAGCTAAAAATGAATCTGGGTTATCTAAAGCAGCTAACCAAATAGTGTAAGACCTGATATGACTACACAATACATTGCAAGGCATCCAGAAAATATCTCCTGGCTGGTATTCTCCACCGTTGACATAAAAATTTACGTGACCTACTGGTGTGGCCATACCAAAACCATCTATATTAGTCGATACAACATCGACTAAATCAGCATCGTTTAAATCTAATCTATCTTCTGGTCCTAATGTTCTGAAGCATGGCCCGGAAGGGTCTAAAGCAGTTAATCTACTAAGTTTGAGGCCAGTTAATGCAGTGTAGTACTTGGCTATGAAGCTCATGGTCTGACCTCCAAGGCTGAGACCCAGAATATCCAGTTTCTTTGGGTTTAAAGCTGTGGTACTTGTCAGGTTAGCAAGCATTTCTGCTGTATGCTTGCCGACTGTTCTGGTGAATCGAGCAGCACTGTAAACAATTTTGTAAGATTAATATAATATAATGATGCCGCCGCTAGATGGCAGTAGATATAACAAACGCATTTAAGAAACATAAAAAAAATACTAAGAGCCGTGTCCCATTGCTGAGACTTGCTCGGTTGCGACTGTTATTCCGTTGTTTTTTATAGTTTACATTGTTCTGCGTTGAACCACTGACAGACGTAAACGTGACGGAGCGCAACGGAACAATAGGCCATGGCACTAAATGGTAGTGCTTTTTAATATCTGTTTTCTATTTTCATTTTCATTCGAAAATAAATTAGGAAGGTCAGAATAATCATGGAGATTATTTTTGTTACTAATTAAATTTGGATCTACAAGTTACTACTAATCTGAAAACTTACATAAAATAAACCTAATTTAACGGTGCGCCATTGCCGATGCGCTTGACCGATTGTTATATTGTAGCTAAATTTATAACTATCTGTACTAAATCAAAATAAAGGATGAGAAAGAAAAGATGTAAATTATTTTTGTTATTATTTATTCAATTATTACAAAAAGGAAGGCCGAAGACGAGTTAGATAATCAGATTTGATAAATAGTATAGGAAAAAGAGCAATGACAGGGATGCATGGAAGAAATTTGGGAAGGCTTTTGGAAAACAGTTCGACACAAACGGTAAAATTAAAACATTTATTCGAAGATATTTTTCACCGGAACGATTTATTTCAACAAAAAACACTGATAAAATTAGTATTTCATCTGGAAGAGTACAGCTATGAATTGTAAGCTCAATGATGCCTGTATCTCTAAACATGAAGTTTCATTTATACCAGCTCCTTACTATTGGCAAATAGTGCGCCAAACTTAGGTGATTTTCACGTACATTGCTGTTGTTTCCTTACGGTAAAAAAAACTCACATAATCCACGCAATGTAAGTTCATTCGAGGCGGCATCTGTCTGAGTTCGCTGGTAATGGGGAGGTACGTGGCATTTAAGCGTCCAGTGAAAGAGAATATCATCCAGAAACCTAAATACTACAGCGTCCGCGCCACCCGAAGACGCAGCCCTAGTTGCTAACATCAATCGACGATCGGCCAATTTGGCCGATCGTTTTTGGTTGTTCCACGATTTGCAGTGTGCTAAACAAATTATATGTCTGTACGTATCGCTCATATTCCAAATGTTTCGGTTCAGTCTGCTGTCACAGCTACATTATATTACACACTTTAAGCTGTAGCTGTAGCGGTAAGTGTATAAACACTTACCGCTTTATTAATAAAAATTTAGTTCTCTGATTAGGCTTGGAGTAGATTTTCTTTATATTGTCCCTCTCTCTCTTTTCAGTATTTGACATTGAAATAATGAGACAATAGAAGAATTCAGAGGCTAATCAGAGGATAACGTTTTTATTAATAAGGGGGTTAAGCTATTATCTTTGGACATTGCTAAGTCAACTAAGAAATTTAAAACAAATAATGGGTGTTACAAATTTTGAACAGAAATCGGGACATAATCGACATGTCACAAATACACACACACAACACACATTTTATACATCTGTTTTCTACGGAAGTAGCTCGCTACGGATTTCTACTTACCCAGTCTTGATAATTGCATATGCTTTTAACAAAATTATATGTTAAAATATTATTACAAAAAAATATTAATTTGTACATTTTATTAATAGTCTATAGGTATAGTCTGGTCTGTAATTTTTTTTATTTGAAATTTTAATGTAGTATTGTGTAAGGGATTGCTCCATGCTCCATAATTGATAAAAACAAATTACAGTTATTTATTTAACAATACGAATACTCGCTATTGATATAATTAGTTTTATTGTTAAACAGATAAAAACATCACACATCTCACATCAACACAGCTCATAGCAAAATAAATTAACTTTCAACTACAGTTATAAATTAGTTAAACTATGATTAAATCTAGAGCATTTGCTTTAGCTTCCAATGTTGAGAACGTATCACTACCCTTTTTCAATCCCTTAACCCCCATGAAGTAAGGAAATTTGTTGGTCGTTGACAAATAATATATACCCGGTTTCGACCTATCAGTTTTCAAACCTAAATTATTTGTAATTCTAGGCTTATTACCGAAGCAATCGCCATCTCTGACTTGTTGTAAGGAATTACATTTAACTGCAATAAAACTATTTGGATTCTCTAAAGCTGCAAGCCATATAAAATATGCTCTTGTGTGACCGCACAATTCATCGCATTTCGTCCAAACTATAGCTGCCGCTTGGTTTTCTCCACCGTTTACGTAGAAATTAACATGACCAACAGGCATGGCCATGCCATAGACATCCATATTAGTGACTAGAAGAGTTATAAAGTCAGCGTCATCTGTGTCTAGTCTATCATCTGGACCATTTCTTCTGAAACATATACCTGTTGTATCTATACCAGTTAATTTGTCTATTTTAACGCCTGTTAAAGCTTTGTATCTCTTGGCTATGAAGCCCATGGTTTGCCCCCCAAGACTGGCCCCTAGGATTTCGAAGTTCTTGGGGTCAAAGCCGACATCCATAGCTGTCAAGTTTGCCAACATGTCACCAACAGCTTTGCCAACTGCTCGTGTTGCTCGTGCTGACCTGAAAATCAAAACAATGTTGTAAATTATCATATAACTTCTAGACGATATTCTTGGTTTTAATAGTGGTTAGTGTGATTGTCTTTTCAGATAGATTAAATGGGTATAGCAATTTATTAGGTTATAAATTTCGTGCATTATTAGGTGGCTTTTCTATTATGGCGTTTTAATTTATTGATCTATATCATATACCTAATATATACATGCGTAATTATTTAAGACTTTTGTTAAGATTGAGTGAAGGTGGTGATGCGATATAATATTATGTTAGTTTCGTGCAATATTCAAAAATTTTATAACATCTTCGTTTAAAATAACTCATGATTTTAAATAAACTTAGTATTAGTTCAACTTCAGATATATTTAGAAAAAATATATTAATTAATTTTAAAAGCGTAGAATATATATATTTATTCGTGCATTTTAGTAGTAGCTTGTTTCGTGCATATTTTTGGTGCAATTTGTAGCAGGATAGTGCATCGGTTTTCATATATAGTTTTCATTTTTATACGAATACTTACTACTTTAAGTTTTATGATCTTTGTTTTGATGTTGAATTTTTGTACCAAATCAACAAAATACGCAGAATGAAATACAAAAAAATTTGTACATCGACAAAATAAGTATTTTTTCATGGAACTAAAGCTTACTGATTAGTAATTAACATTTTAAAGGTACATAAACATTTTTTTGGTGCAGAAAGGTTTTTTATCCCTTACTCGAGGGCCACGTTATCAGTTTTTCGTTTAAAAAGTGAAAATAGTTTTCTAGTTACTATATAAAACCAAGTTTTGATAATTATATTGCTAAAGCGTTAATTTTAAAGATATTATTTTGTTGTTGTTCTTCTTCCAGCCAACCAGCATCTACGGTATGAGCAATAACACTCGATAAGAAAGAAAGTTACAACTAAAATTTGCGTTTGGCCTTATGCTAATCCTACTGTTATTTATTTATTAATATACCTAATTAATATAAGTAAATAAATGGTCAACACTCAACGGCCCAACGGCCCATATAAAATGATGAACAGACACATCTATAAACAATATTATGATATTACCTAAATTACCATTTAATGATTAAACGAGATCCACAACGAACATAAAACGATAGAGTGTGCTAATTGCTAGTGTTAGCAATTAACACACTCGGAACGAAGATCAAGGGGCCTGACACCAAGTGGTTGTCAGATTTTTGGACATGACAATTGCCTAACAGCATTTGTCATGTCCAATTGACGACTTGATGAGATGTCAGAACGAACGCTGACGACGAATGCAGAATGGCGCTTAAGGAATGTAGTAGAAGAATGGGCAATTAAAAATAACTAATATTTATTTATTTTCTCCACAATATACACCTTAATCTAATGGTATGAACTAATAGTAAGCACAGTAGATAAGAATTTGTCATATTATTGTGGGAAACTGGTGCTAACTAGACTAAATAATGGCCAAGAAAAGATGGAAAATTTGAATACTAGAATCTGACTATTGTGATGATCTCTCTCGTCTGACCGTTTTCCCGGTTTCTTCCTGATCCGTTGAGCGTTGGAGTCCAGGGTCCGTTTTCATACTTTTGCGTCTCCACTTCGCACAATCGTCGGCATCCCTAATCGACTGGTAATAATAATGTTCGTATATTCAAGACAAAGTGGTACTTACGCTGGATATTCCATAGTAGTGAATCTATTAACATCAAGCAGCCACACGTTAAAACCTAATCTTTTGTAATATATCTCAATTGTTCTTGCAAAGGGGAAGTTTGGGCTGTCCAAGAACCCACCAACATATAACATAGTCCTCTTGCTATAGTCCATAGTGGGATCTTTAGACATCTCCTTCATTTGGAAGTAGTTGTACTTCTTTCGCATCTGTGGGACGTTTGGATTGGCTCCGGAGACCGTGATTGTCAGGTACTTCAGACTTTTGTTCGTGATGATGGCTGGTTTGGTTGAACCCGGACCTGGAATCATTGAAAGAAGACGTTATAATTTACTAGACAACATAGTAAGACAAGTGGGTCACGGCCCATATTTCTTAACCTATATATATAGCTATAAGGAAGGCCTGTGAACCAGTCGACGTTTAAGTGGTTAACGACAATTATAGTAAGACATAGTATGAGTATAACGCACTCTTCTCTCTTCAAGAGGTAAGCCGATCTGGCATGATAGGGACCAACACTGTTTGAGTTTCTTTCAGCATTTCTTCTCAGCAGTGGTCGTTCCGAAATGCCAGTAGTTTGTAGCTTGTGAGAAATAACTATAAATATAAAGATTGACGAGAAAAAGTGCCTGTGAAGGTCTAATTTCGGAATAAATGATTTGAATTTGAATTTTGAATTTGAATTTGAATTTGAATTTCAAAGACATATTTCCTCATGGCTGAGGAGGTAGAATTTTTTTTGATTGTACAAATTGTATGCACGGTTTTGGATGACGAAAATAAGTTAGATTCCAAAGACGTAAAGATTATTTTTCCAAAATTTCAAATGTAATTTTTTGTCTGATAGATAAGTTTTTATCATTTTACAGTTCGTTTGTTTATTTGTATCGCGAAACATGTACGCAAGCATAACATGACATACATATTTGGCCGTTCCTAAACACCAGGCTATCAAGAACCGTGACAGGACACAAGACAAGACTGTTGATTATTTTACAGATTATATATTTATGTTGTGCTGCTACAATAACAAATACAAAGAACTGAATAAAATAAATACCTAACGGGGCTCCTATACAATAAACGTTTTTATGGTATGGAAACCTTCGTGCGCAAGTCCGACTCGCACTTGATCGGTTTTATGGTAATTAGCTCTTAATAAGTCGATTTACATTAACGGTAAATAAATAACTGGAAATTAAGTAAAAGTCCATTTAATATTTATTCGTGTTCATTTGTTTAAAACCTTTTTCGTTTAACGTCTTCAAATGCAGCGAAAACTGATAAGTTACGCATAAATATTTACAAACACTTATTGCGAATCCTTATTAACACATCCTTAGTATACGTTCATTGTATGTTTGTCGTGTACTTCCGTTCTCGTGAACTGACTTTGACTCATCTCTATCTAACGATAGAGCTGAACGCTAATTGTTTTTTTTTTTTTAAATATTGACGTCAAAAACTGAATTGTGACCTTTCCGTTTTTTAGACAAAAGGTGTTACATGAAAATGAGAATAACGTCAGTTCATGTTAACACTCTTTTTACTTTATCATACTACGTGTGATGTGTGTATTGAGATACAATTCCTATTTGTGGAAACGTTTCGCGCGTTGCCTACCTTGTTGTCTAGGATCTTTTGTCACAATACCCTGTAATCACACCGCCACTCTCACCCTTCAAACCGGAACACAATAATGCAAGCACTGCTGTTTGGCAGAAATTGATGAGAGTGAGGTACCCATGCGGACGACCTTTGAACCAAGGTCTAGTTTTGGTGAAAAGGACAGAATTGATGTGTAAACACAAAACCATAAAGTAAATATTTAAGAGAACCGGCAAGTTTTTTTATTTTGCAGTTTTCTTTTACCTCCTTGATAACTAAAATGTTATTCTCTGATTAAGGCTGGTACAATTATTCTGTGTCAAAACTCTTATCTCTTTTTTCAGTGGATAATTTATAATTAATGATCGAGACAAAAGAATTACTTTAAATTAGGATTATTTTAAGGTAATTATATTTATTTCAATTTGATTATATTATCGACGACCATCTAACAATGCACATTTTGTGGTCAGCCAGCTAATGTAAGGTAGCGTTATATGCTAATTAATGTTATTCAATTTAATAACTATTTAATTCCTGTTTACTTCATCTAAGCCGCACTACACACATTTAAACAACAGTGTTATAATAGATTTTTTCACATACATGTACTAATTAAGTGCGTACATATTTATAAAGATATCCGCATCTTGTTTTCATGAATTTTCAAGGTATAATAACAGTAACGAATACTCGAAATATTTGGGATAAAAGTTGATTTGAATTAAAATCTGGTATGTATAGGTTTCATCGCGATAAATTGATTAGAACCCGAGATAAATAATAAAGGGAATAACGAGCGCATGAAAAAAAAAAACGCGGGCGAAGCCGCAGGCAAAAGCTAGTCTGCAATAAATAATACCTATTTATTGAAAACTCAAGTATCAAAATTGGATTCTAATTTAAATTTTGATATGTGTGATTGAACTTTTGATCTTATTTTTCATATTTATATTCGTAGGCAGACGGTCGTGGTCATTACGTGAAATTAAACACACAACAACTTTCTTGGCATTTTTCAAATTTTCGATTTCTATAAATTGAGCTCTCCATAGTCCATATTCCACAATTATTTACATAATTATATTATACCAAAATTCTGTATATCACGCTTTCACGACTAAACCACACAGCCGAATTGGATTAAATTTAGATTACATATAACTCGGAGTTAAACATAAGCTTCCGCAGGCAAAGCCGCGAGAAACAGCTAGTGCGACCATAAAGACGGCCACGAAATCATTATGTTTTTTCATATAAGTAGTTCTTTTTTCAATCAATAATTTCTTCAATCGTATAGGAAATTTAGTATTTTTTTGTTGATGTAAAAATAATATAATTCAAGGTATACATATAGGTATAAGTCCTCGTGCTCTAAGACAACACAAAGCAATTGAAAACAATACAACAGTACCGTTATAATGTAGGCACAAAGATAATATCCACATTATTAAATTATAGTGACTCATAGGTACATATATTTTGGTTGTTTGTTGAATATTAAATTCTACTTTGTCTGACGGGCACTGGTGTCTGATCGAAAGTCAGTGACACTATATGGAGAATATTTTTGTTAATGTCACCTTTATCATCTGAGCGGTTTCTACCTGAGCCATTGTGCATCTGATCCCAGGGTAAGCTTTCCCTTATATTCGTTATCTTTAGCTTTAGCCGTTGGTCAATGCATAATATATGAGAAGGTTGTGATAGTTTTCCCAATTTCTAGAAAAATCTACGAAAATTTCCTCAAAAATTTTATCGCCAGTTTTTATTGACGAATATTTTTATTTATAAATATTTTACAAGAATAACTAAATCGAACTAAGTAAATACGTCAATAATTCCGAAAATATTTGCCAGATTCAAAATCAAAATCAAATTATTTATTTGGAAATTATTTCACAGGCACTTAGTCACGTGACATTCTAAACTAATTAATATTTACCAAAGCTACAAATTACTAGCATTTCGGAATGACCACTACTGAGGAGGAATGCCAAAAGAAATACATTTAAACAACGACTCCAAAGGTCGGTGCATATCTGCACGGGAGCGCAAATATGCGCTTTGTGCCACATGCGGTATATATGGGTCTTAAATTATGAAAAGCTAGTCGACTTCTTCCTCATAAAAAAGGCATTAACTTGGAAAATATGAGGATGCTCAAGGTTGCTATCGGTTTTATTTATAAAATTTCCGCATTGCAGATGTAATTAAAACTACATTATAAGACATTTCATTGATAGTATTTTATTTTGACAACAATTTAAAATGGTAACTTGAAAATGTATCAAAAGTCCTCAAAATTAGGTGGATCTAGATAAGTTAGGAAAGTCCCACTGCCAGAGGGTTTGAATTCTAGTCGTGCCACATGAGTTTGTATATCAATTTCACTCATTTATAGTAGTTTTCATCGATCAGCACTGTTTTCGGTGAAGGAAAACATCGTGAGGAACCTTGCACTTTGGTTATCAACTTGTGTGTGAAATGGAGAAGGTAATGACAAACCATTACATTAATAGTGCCAAGAAATTGTATGTATTCACCACGATTCTCAGCCATAAGGAACACGTCTTTGAAGACAAGTTTCACCAGGTTTGTAATAAATTCCCAAGACAAATACCCATAGAAGACAAAAAGGGGAAGCCTTTGCCCAGCAGTGGGACACACAACAGGCTTTAGAAAAAAAAAGACTACAAGCCAAAAATCTAATAAACGTGTTACGACTTTTTCATATAAAAAAATATCAACACAACGAATCGGCCCATAACAAGGTCGTCGGCGAAAACATTCAATTACGAGTAATTTCTAAAATTCTACGCTGTCAATACTCCGTAATTACACTAAACATACGCTTATACAACACTGATGTCACTGATAAATTTCTTTTCTACCAATAAAAAATTGACTTTCAGGCATTTAAGGTTAAAACAATACATTCTCTTTCTCTCTCTCTTTCTCGTCATTGAGCGTCGAAGACCTGGGTCCGCAGCTAGATATTGCTATTTAATAGAATTTCGGGATAAAAGAACCCATAGTGTACTTGTATCACGAAATTCGTATATCACAAATGTCGAAATTCTTTCAGTAAACATTTATTATCAATATTTTTTATAAATACACAAAAGAAAAAATAAAACACATGGTAATGTTTAGCCAATGTATCCGATCAAAGCGTTAATATAATTATATATAGCGTAAAAAACGTAAAGTTTCTATGACGTTTATAGATTTTTTTCAGTTAACAATCAAGATGCCGGATACATTTTTTTATTGATATTAAAACAATATTGATATTTTATTTCTGACTTACGCAAAAAATTTGAAGTAAAGCCTTTTAGTAAGTATATTTACTATAGATGTACACTTTCACGGAAAGACTGCTGTAACATTTTCTATGAGAACATATTGCGATGTTTTGTTAAATCATACCATTATCAGGTCATAAATATTATAGTATATTTATACTTTTTGTGGGCGAAGCTGTTGGCAACAGGTAATAAAAATGCAGCAAGATCGTTACATATTTGTTAAAATTTTATTTTCTTTACGTTGAAATAAAATCAAATTAGAAACGTTTCATTTTAGGATTTGTCATTTCATTTTCCGGGTATAATTTTAACAAAACTAGTTTTTCCTGAAACATTCTAAACTATTATACGTCTAAATACCAACTAATCCTACAAATATTATAAATGCGAAAGTTTGTGAGTATGTATGTGTGTATGTTTGTTAATCTTACCCGAAAAATCTACTGGACGGATTATTATGAAATTTGGTACGCGGATAGAATATAACCTGAAATAACGGGAGCGAAGTCCCAGGGCTTCAGGATGTACCTAGTATTACATCATAAATAAATAGTTCATGATATTGTTTGAAAGTTTATTAACATCATGGAGATGATGATACATACATTTAAAAAAAAATGATAGGAGTTTTATAATATTATATGGTACATGTGCATTAGGGTGCACTCTGCTAGTAAAGTTTTTCAACCATTTTTGTGCACTATAATCATTACATAGTTTCTTAACACAATCTGTACTATTCTATGTTACATTTATACTTAAGCATATTATGGAGATACGAGAAAATGAATTTCTTTTGAATTTCTACGAAAACATTAGCTAATTTAAATAAAGACATATTTTCCTGAAAATCTTAAATTTTCTTAGACGCCATAATTTCATGATCCTTTGCATATTGTTTAACTCAAATTAAAAACTTTATTTGTCTTATTTAAATACTTACATTCAGCCAAATATCCTGAAGGGTAACCCTC
Organism: Plodia interpunctella; assembly: GCF_027563975.2. NCBI lineage: Eukaryota > Metazoa > Arthropoda > Insecta > Lepidoptera > Pyralidae > Plodia > Plodia interpunctella. The sequence continues at coordinate 8,530,251 of NC_071303.1, forward strand.
CAAAGCTTTATTACTGTACATTGATGTCACTGATTCAAATATAATTGGCGCGCACATCAAATATAACATAGACAACATTTTCACTTTTTAAATCACAAACTTTTTTTTGGCGGCGAGCGTCCAATCAGTGACGCAGTACAAGTCACAATGTATTTTGACATTGTCGTACTGTAGTTTTGTAGGTATATTTGAGCCTTAAACTTCCGTATGCTTATGATGATTAATATTGATTTCGTAGTTAAAATACTAACTATTTACATACAAAAACAAATATTGTGAAGTAAATATGAAAGACTGGCTGTAAGAGACATCGCTTTTAGGAGTACACTTATTAAAATTATGATTCTATTTTTTGTTGAAAAATATATGTAAATTATAGTGAAATCGTGATGGTTGTTAACATATAGAAAAAAATTGTTATAATAATATTTTTATAGCGAACTCTTGCGCACACGAAACCGACAATAACGGACTCTTTTAAATTCTTCCCTTGTGTCTATTACAGTGAATCTCGTTAAATATATCATAAACTTGCACCCATTTTATTTGGGAAGCAAACAGTTATATAACAAAGTTAAAGACTATATTATACAAATAAAAATCGTCTAATGTTAGATAGTTTTGGAAGGTTTTTGACACCATTTCACTACATACATACATATATAATTAAACGGTACTAGTTTCCGTATAGTAAATTGACCTTGTCAATTAATAAGGACATATAATTTTGATTGACTCTAAATTGGCAGAGGCCACTGGAAAATGTATAAGCGCGTTCAATCATTAAAACTAATATTATTCTTGATCTGTCATATATCAATATATGATCTGTCATATATCAATATATGACAGATAAAGATGTGTGTACTCTTTAAGTTTATCGTATCATAATTACCACTTTTTTTTTACACGCCGCAATGGCTCTTTTCTCATATTTCTCTCGCGGGTTTACTGGAAGAAATTTATTTAAAAATAAAAAGTACCTTCATACTTTGTCTCCTATTTGTATTTTTTATATTTACACTGTTATCTTGCGTACATAAATAAATATATAATTAGTTACAGTTACAATCATAACAATTTAGTGAAACCGAGCATTAAAAAAACGGGTTGCACCCCGAGAGTGCCGGTATAAACGAAACCTGTGCATTTTTGACGTCTTACGCACGTGATCTGACGCGAGTTTAACATTTTTTACCCGTCATAAAAACTGCACAACGTAGTTAAAGAAGTTTTCACATTAAAAAGAGCCACTTATCAATTTGAAACAAACAAGATATTCAATTACAAACTTCCACGTTCGAAAATTAAAATTAATTAAATACAATATTTGACTTTGACATTGACATAAACCTTGTTATGAAGATGTATGATCCATGGTCTTTATCACACACCGGTTAATAAATAATGGGTAATTTATAATTTCAACTATATTTTTATTAAAAAAAAAACCCGACCTCCTTGATGACTTCTTCCTAACTGTTGTAAGTACCTAACTACCTGAAGCTAAATTTTTTGACGTGATAATTATTTGGCCTTAACCTACATTTGTTATAATCATTTCATATATTGATTGGGCGACCTGTTTTAAATCATGTCATTCTATATTTTGGGAATGTCTCAACTATTCAAAATCTAATTTCCTAATCAGAAGAGAGAGGATAATTTTAATAAAATAACTGATAAAAAATCAATTTTAACAACTCACATAAAGATAAGATTTTTTGAAGTAGTTTCATTTTTTACGTCTATAATTTTTTCAGTATTTTTTTTTTCCTAATTTATACTTTGTAAATTTTTTATAGTTACCAACCACAAAGAAAACTGCTATATTTAGTCAGATTGAAATACATTGAAATACAAATACTCATGTGGCACGAGTAGGATGCGAACCTGGGACCTTTCGATCTACAGGCGGAGCGTCTTAACCATTACACCACCACAGCTTCTCGAAGATCTCTGATCATCTCTGGTGGAAGATATCTGCTTCCAAATTCAGTTACGAGTTTCTTCATCGTGAGGAGAAGCATGTTAAATTCTTAAAGAATAAATTAATAACAATTAGTAATACAACCGTCGACTTCCTGCTAAATTACAATAGGAGTCATACCGTTACTGATAGGGTGAATGACATTATAATTTATGTACAGGCAGCCACAGATATCCCAATACCACTTTAGGACTTAAATGCCTAGACATAAGAGTCGTAGAGTATCTCAAAATTGTTGATGTTGTTTATAGAAAATGATATGAAGAACTGTCAAAACTTTTGTTAACCTGATGTCGACTATATAGTAACGGCATACAGTTCGTCAAGCTAGCGTTCATAAACATAACGATATTTTCCATAATTGTAGGGCTCTTGCGCAACGAGGATCCTATGACAAACCTTGCCCTTATTCGATAGGGCGTGGAAACTTCGTAATATGACGCATGCGTCGTAACCTTACAACTATAAGTACTAAATAATTTGTATTTTTGTTTGTAACGAATATTCACAAAAATCCTAAGCGCATTTGATTTTTGGCACGGCAGTTAAACAGAATAATTTTGTTCCCTTGGGAAAATCACGCGAAAGAAACCGCGAATATAATTTCGAATGAGTTTTTTATGGAATCAAGAGTCGATGATGCCATACTAATATTATAAATGCGAAATACTGTCTATTCCACTTTTACTGCTAAACCACTGAACCGATTTTGATGAAGTTTGGTATGCATATAGTTAAAGATGCCCCATACAAACATAGGTTACTTTTTTTTTCAAAAATCATCCCTCAAGTGACTATAATAGGGGTGAAAGTTTGTATGAAAATCGTGTCTGTTACGCTTCCGTAGAGGAATTCACGGGCGGATCCGCGAGCAACAGCTAGTCTCCCATAAAGAATTAATAGATTCGACGTAGGACATAATTTTACATGAGATATGAAGTTACTAGACCATATAAAATGTGGCTACGGATATTTATTTATTGATTATAAACATTAAAACCAATAAGTAATATGACTTTTTTAAAAAACCATCGTCGATGTTAATTTATCTTTGCTGACTAATCGAAGAGACCTAAAAAAGGACCGCATATTATCAAAATGTCAACGAAAAGCTGCAAGTAAATATTTCGAATACGCCTTGAAAATTAAGGGAAATTAGGCAAAAAGTGCCTAATTAAAAGTCAATAAATTCGCCTTCAGAATTAATTTTATTACCAGGAATTCTGATGATGGCGCCGGAAGATATTAAGTGGATCTTCATGATGGAACATCCTATCATAGCGTGTTTGGACTTATTAGAAAAGTTTTGTAATGAACTTTGGCCACGGTTAGATTTTAAGGTCTGATGATGTAGCCGGAAGATATACACTGGCATCCATGATGGAATATCGTGTCATAGACGCGTTTCGACTTGTTAGATGTCGTATTGAATTTTGACTACGATTTTTTTTGCTTTAAGTGCACATATTTTGCACTTAAAGTGCATATTTAAAAGCGTGATTTTCTAGTGATTTTTATTAAACTATTACGATTATATACGAGGACAAAAAGAAAAGAGTTCTTCGAGAAAGAGACAGATTTTAAGCTTAGAAATCGAATATCCTTACCTGACTTGCTGTTCGCTGTTCACAATTTGTTATATGGTTTAGTTCATTCAGAATTAGTTAACACCCCTATGTGGACAGAGTTAAGACAGATTTTCACTTATTTATAACTTAATACTGAATTACATTACATTGAATTAATGAAAGACATCTTCAAATGCTTTATCCATCTCGTGTCCTCTACTTTATGACCACAAAGATAGATCTTAATTACGAATTTCTGCATGTCCAGATCTTAGGAGGCGATATGAGGTCATTCTCTGTACTCTGTTTGTTTATTTAGTTGTCCGTAGAAATCCTTATAAAGAGATAATATATTTGTAAAGTCAAGGTATGTTAGTATAAGTACTAATACGACAGAGTCGCTGACAGATTTGAGCACAACTTTTTTCAGGTATTCTCTACTCACCTTGAGGCATCTGGCATGACATACCAATACCACCTTATTCCGGTGATGGCGAACAAGGTGAGGAAACCTGTATAATGACTGATTATTAAATTCTCTAGTTTATGACTCAAATGATTTATCAAAACTACTACACATCAGTCAGATTGGTATACAAACTCATGTGGCACAAGTAAAATTCGAACTTGGGACTCACAGGCGGGTGTCTTAGCAAATAGACCACCACTGCTGAAATTTGAGTAATTTTAATAATACATATACCGAACATTAAACGTTTTTAATGTCCAACTACGATTTTTATTTAAAAATATATTAATATTAATATATTACTCTATTAGGATTAATATTAATTTATTAATCACACAGATTGACCTGGCCCCAAAGTAAGTTCGAGTCTTGTGTTATGGGATACTATATTTTATAACATGTTATATTTTATATATGTTATATATAGATAAACATCCAAGACCCGGGCCAATCAGAAAATATTATTTTCCATCATGACCCGACCGGGGATCGAACCCGGGACCTCTTGATTCAGAGGCAAACACTTTTACCACTGCGCCACCGAGGTCGTCTATTATTTTTACGATTCTCTATCGAACGCTATTTGATTGGAAAGCAAAAATCATGACCTAAATTATGAACCAAAATAAAATTTTTGATTATAAGAAAAATACACGTTCCTACTTACATACATCTGGAGGCACGATCTTGTTAAATTGAGACAAAACTGTACTTGAAAATAAAACAATGACAGTACATTTTGTTAGCAACAACATACTGTGTAAATGCCTATTTTAGAAAAAAATCGGTGTTGAAATGAGGCTAAAATTCACATTTACGATCCTAAACGAGTATTCTCTATTTTTAAATTTCATTCATAATTCAAAATCCATAATCAATTTCAATTTACAATAGGATATGATTAAAATTTGATGTGGTTAAATTTTTCAGTAAATAATAAAGAAATGACTTAGTTATTTACACCGTAGCTATATTGTTATTTTATCAACGAAACAATTAGGTTCTCGTATACGAAATTGTTTTATATTCACAAATTAAAACATCGAGCTCGCGCTATCAATGCACTGAATTTTTTGCATAGAAATCATTGTAAACTGAAAATTGTGTTGGCATAGTTTTGAGTTTGACTTGTTATTTGTGGCTTAACTCTGTCTTTCTCTCATATGAGCGTTTCTTCCTTCAGATATAAGCATCGGAGCCAAGGATCCACTTTCCTACTTTTTTTTCACACATCACGTGGCTAACGACATCCAGCCCAACTTAGCATAAAAATGTCGTATTCATTGAAATAATATTAAAGTTTGAAAATCATTGACCCTCGCATAATACTTAATATACTTTTTTTAGATATGATATCCCATATGACCCACTGCTGGTCATTGGATCAGCAATGGGTCATATGGGATAGAAGTTGTCTAAGGCCATCCGTTATCGAAGGCGACCTACGTCACGATTTTATATAAATAAATTTTTACTTGTATATTGACGAAGAATAAATAAAAATATATGTTATTAACACATTATGGAGATTCATAAGACAATGACGTAACTTCATTGATTAGAAGCTACATGTTAATAATATAAGTGACGCATTCCCAAAGAGGGTTGATGCCAGGCAGACGGCCAGTCATAAAATCAGAGCCAAATTCAAAGGGTTCGGTTTTAATTACGTTTATTCCACTGGCAAATATAACATTATATCGGCTTAGTACAGTCAACAGCACATCGTACTATTCCAAAACATTGCAAATTCGTCCCGATTTCCCTCATATAAATAAAGGGTAAATAGACACACGGTTGACTGTACTTTGAAGATCTAAAAAATGTTTTCTCATGTTTCACTTTGGCCTGACATAAATCTTCAATATGGAAGTATGCTATAGATGATATGTATTTAAATAACCCTCATCTTTTAAAAATGTTTTTGTAAATGTGTTAAGTGTTAAAATAATATGTGTAAATCGTTTTTAACTTGGAAAAACCAAAACCGTAGATAGGTAGGTACATTTAAAAAAAAAATTTTGACTTATTCGTCTGTTAGCTACAAGTTACAAAGTGTTTTTATTAGCGTGTGGTCCCACCCTAGAATAGGACCACTCCAAACCAACTCGTGGATGTCGTACGAGGCGACTAAGGGACACTTACCTAACAGCTATAGGCATTTATTACTTACTTACATCCTTTCCTTACATATTATAAAACAAAGTCCTTTGCCGCATCTATCTGTCTGTTCGTGATAAACTCAAAAACAACTGCGTAAATTTTCATGCGGTTTTCACCAGTAGATAGTGTGATTCCTGAGGAAGGTTTTGATAGGGGTAATACTTATTTAAATATTTATTTTAAGTAACATTAGGTGAACTTACTTTATATAAATATGCGTGATTCAAATGAACCGTCTGAAGTTATTTTACTAATCACTTATTAAAAATTACTTTAAAAAAAACAGAGCAAAAATTTAGATCGATGTATTTGCTATACTAAAACTAAATTGTCTCATAATGCTAAAAAAACTTAAGTGTTATTTTACAATTTCCTTACGATACGAGCAATAGTAAATAAAGATTAAATAAGACAAATTATAAATAATAACATAAAACAATGCATTCAGTGTTTTAAAAAATATAGAATTATTCTAATTGAAGCAACCATTATCCAAAACACAAGTCACTAAAACATGATTCACTATTTTAAAGTGTAAGGCGCTTTATTAAATAAATTAAATTGATTTATTAAGTAATTTATAATCTCCAAAAATGTTGTCTGGGAGAAATCGCTTACACAGATAAGGCCATCTTTTGTACAATAATTGTATACTTAATTCATTAATATGCTGTGTGATATTTTTTATAGTTAATGTATACTAATGTACTCGTAGGTACCTACCTATCTAATTTGAGCAATATTATTGTATTTGTTGTATTGTATTAGTTATTTGAGGGTATTATTGTATTGATTTTAAAAGCGTAATGCGTTTTTGAAACTTATATTTTAACGTGTACATTATGAACCGTGCAAACGCGCCGGTCAAACAAATGTTATCTATATTGTGTCTAGATTCTGTGCTATGCTACGGGTTTAAAATATTTAGATATCGCATCCAAGTCGAAAATGGAGTATTTATAGTATAAGCATAGCAAAATGCATTGGTTTGTGCAGTGGTAACTGTTTTGTGTTGTAAGTGAAGTATTTATTGTACTATCAATCAGTAGTAAGAAAAGTATTTAGTTCGCTGGTATGTATGCGACTATTTGTCACTAAAATGGCGACAGATAGTCGGAAAAGTCATATCAAATGCCTTTAGGAGACTTGAATAAAATCTGACACTTTTCTTTTCAATGGAAAATATAGAAACATAGGTAGTACCATTGATACTGTGTGGGTACTTAGGTAAATAATTTTTGATACATAAATTAGTACGTTTATTTTTTTCAGACACTAGTTACACTAGTTAGATACATTTGGTTCATAAAATTAATTAATTTTTATAAATAAATAAATCAAGAATTTATCTTAACCATGCCGTTGTTTATTTTAATATCTTTTAAATAAGTATTATACAGATTATATAAACGTCGACACAAAAGTAAACAAAGAGCTTGTTTGTTACTATATACTGACAATAGATCCATTTTCAGTCAATATGCCAATAACGTCATACTCGTAACTGTGTCAATGTCAAAGCCTACATGGTGTCATTCTTTGCGAATATTTGCGAATTGTGACATAATATTATGAACAATTTCCTTGTCACATTAGTGTTATTATAAATGATAGTGTTATTATAAGAAAAAAACAAAATTTGGTAGTTATAGACAGGGGTGAAATTTTATTTAACTTGATAAATAAATAAATAAATAAATATATTAGGACAAATCACACAGATTGAGCTAGCCCCAAAGTAAGTTCGAGACTTGTGTTATGGGATACTAACTCAACGATACTATATTTTATAACAAATACATATATAGATAAACATCCAAGACCCGGGCCAATCAGAAAAAGATCATTTTCCATCATGACCCGACCGGGGATCGAACCCGGGACCTCTCGGTTCAGTGGCAAGAACCTTACCACTGCGCCACCGAGGTCGTCACCAGATTTAGATCTTGATACAAATGGTCGTCTGCATGGGTAATTACTGTCTATTTTTGCCGCCAAACCGTAGTGCTTGGGTTGTGCAATCGTAGTCAGTTGGAAGGGTGGGAGAGACAGTGTATATTATTATTGCTTCTTGGGGACGTCTGTGCGAGCACCAGACTGGTGATCAGTCCTCCCATTCTGGGGCCATTTCAGCCAGTTCCCCGTAACCTCTGGTGCAGGTTCACTAGTAACGCTAGGTCATATGCGCATGATAAATGATAAATGGTTGGCGACAGTCCACTAGATCCACTTGTACTTTTACAGAGCCTGGGTAACTGTCCTATTGTTAGATCTTTTAAATCCTCTATCAGAAATCCCTATCAGAGGACGTCTGAGCCCATTATTGATCTCCTGGCTGCGAGAGGCTGCCACGGTCACAAGGTAATGTGTCAAAAGATCATAGGCCACAAAGTAGGCAACGCGCGTGTGACACCTCTAGTGTTGCAAGCGTTCACATACCACTTACCATCAGATTGACCGCCTGCCTGTTTGTCTGCTAGATAGATATTATACTAGTATTCACTTCTTATCTCGTTTTTCCTATTTCTTCATCAGGGAGAGCGTCGAAGACCAAATTATCTTTTTTTACTGTTTCTTCTCCACTGTTCGCACTGTCTTCGACAGCTTCTGTTGACTCCAGCGAAGCTGTTTACTTACGACTTTTTCTAACATCTTGTAACATATTAATAACTTAATTGTTGTTGAGTTTCTTCTATATCATGGACTTGAAGCCTACTGATTACGATAAAAACAATAGTAGTCTTTACCGAATTAAGTACCTATTTAAGCAAACTTCATTGCAATAATATATTTTAGATTTAGAAAAAAAATTAAAATCGCATAATTTTTCCACGATGCAAAACAAAATTACTCATAAATTCCGACATTAATAATGAGTGTTGCACCAAACAAAGTGATTCATTTGTTTTTAACTTCGTTTCTTATTTCCTTTGTTATATTAATTTATTACCTACCTAAGTACCTACCAATCGAGTACATAAGTGTATAGTTATGTTATGTCATCGTGAATAAGGCTACACTATAAAATTATATCGATATTTTATCGTTGAAGTACAAATTAGAAAAAAAAATACTTTAAAAGTATGTACAGTCAACGGCACATAAGCTACTACTTCATTGCACTTTCGTCGCTGTCACCGCCGCATACATATCCATGCTGAGTATGTAGACCTGCGGTTACCTGTACCTCGGTAAAAACCTATTTCTGAATCAATTATGCGCATGATAAATTTGATCGTCATTAAGCAAAATTCAATGTAAAATGTAGCTCACTTCACATGGGCCACTCGTTCATTCATCTCTATGTGCTTAAACTACTTATTTTAAAACGACAAATCAGCTACTTACCTATTATTGTTTAGACCAGCGCAGGCTAACCTGCGATAGCTGATAGGTTTAGCGAAGCCTTTTTCACTTTATTTCCTATTTCGGTACCTATCTTCCCCACCACGCCAAGAAAATGGCCGACACAACTCAAGTCAGTGTTGCGCGCGTTTCTCACCGCGTGCGCACGCCGCGGCGCATATTCCAATATCAAAAGTCGAAAACAACGAAACCCTTCTCGTACTCGGTTGCCGTAGTGTTTGTTTCGAAATTTTGAATTTAAATTTCGAATCAGTGCAAATAGTGACAGTTTGTGTGACGTTATTTCTTTGAAGTTATTCGCAATTTAAAGTGGCATAATAGAACAAGTGCATGCTATTGTTTGCTTTGTTGACTTGCTCCAGCTGTCAAAATATAATAGAGATTATCAAGGTAAGCCGTTTTATTGATTTCATAAGTAATTAAAGCTTAATTTATTTTAACTTGAATATGTTTTAATGTGTCATACTTATTTTGGTTGCGAACGCCTTGGTTTTGCAATTTTATTGGACCAAGACAGGTTTCGTTCGTTCGTTTTTCGTTCCATTTTTATTTTGGTACACATATATTTCTATAGCTACTTTGTTAACTGAACGATGAATGTTATATGTAGCGAAACGGTCGTTTAGAATTTTATGAGATGTTGTAAATTGTTTGAAAATGGCCGTTTGATAGTGTAGGTGTGTATGTAAACACATATGTACACTCAAATGTGCGATGTCGGAGCGAAAACTGGATAATTAACATATATTTGGGTCGATGGTCGAAGATTACGACTGCAATACCAGCCACCATGGCCGGTATTGGAGTCGTAATCTTAAAATGTTAATGAAGTGAATTTATTTGCATGACGAATAACATATTTCTATAGTGTAAAGGTCACTTTATATTACTAAGGAAAAATAAGACCATTATGATGACATAAGAACCAATATCGCAGATTATACTAACTCCTAAGTATAATATTCTATTCCATGTCTTCTTATTGAATGCTTAGAGAGTTACTAACACTATTGTTTGATTATATTCGAGTCGCCTAAAGGTATCTGACATAACTTCAATTTTTTTCTATTTTGTGAACAAAATCTAAAAAGAGTCATAGGATAATATAATGATTGATTGAAAAACCATAATAATATTATATTCATAATACGTTATTAATGACATAGACAAAGTACAATAAAGGGAATACATACATAAAGAAATCCAAATGCTTCATATTATAATTTATAATAGTAAAATGTAGAATCCCACTTCTGATTGCAACATTTTATTGGTAGTCAATCAATTTTGTTACGCTCTGTAACTGAGGAAGCAACAGGTAAAACACTCAGATCAGAATCCTACCTACTATGTTTTGGCAATGACTAATAGGTATAATAGCTATTGGTCCTCACTTTGAACGCCAGAGACGGCTCGCTAAGAAATAAGAAAGGGAATCATAAACAGAAAAAACCAAAAAGCGTAAACTAATCCATTAATGGATTTTTTCAGTGGATTAGAATCAAATAAGGCCAAATAATTACCTACTTAAAAAAAGATTTTTTTAATTGTCCACGGATTTATTTTAAACTTACTATAGTATCAATATTCAAGGCTTTATTGCAAAATTTCGTAGCGAGCAATGTGATTTTGAATTTAGAACAAATAACACAGATAATTCTTTGTAAAATATTGCATTTTTTTTAATCCTTACCAAAAAATATTGGTCATCATACATCATCATCTTCGAAACCAATACTGGCAAGTATTGGTTTCGAATTTTAGAATTTAAATATCGAATCATTAAATAGTAAGTAATGGTTATATTAAATAAGCTTTCTTATCTTACTTTTAATGTTTAAGCACCTATTTTTTTTAGTTTTATTTATATCATTTATACACGGAATATATGGATATTACCGGTATTGGTTACGATAACCAATAATTACGTATGTAATGTTACTGCTTCCTACTTCTTGTATCCTACCGTTCTCTTATTAAGTTCCTTGTACACTAATCCTCAATTATATTGATTTAAGTTCGATTGTAAATTCTGTTTCATTTCCTACTCATGTACAGTCAACCATATATCAAGCTATGCATGGGTCTCTATACCGCGGTAATAGTGATGATTGATATTGAATGCGGTTTTGCACAAATTCTGTTTCTCCTAATGGTTATCTGGGAGAGAATGCTTTTAGCATAAGTTCGCCATTTGTTTATAAGTATGTTTTAACTTAGAACTTAGATAAATTGATCAAAGAGAGATAAAAATATTTGCAGTAAACATGAGAACCCACATATAAATACTGTCCGTAGCATCGTAGCGGCTGAACCGATTTTGATCTAGCTTTTTTTATGAGAACTTAATCGAGAGTGTCCTTAGCTATGTGTGTGTAAAATGTGTGTACAGCCGTTTGGAAACCGTCAGTTCCGGAGTCTTTTGATTTTTTTTTAAATTTAATTGTTATTAATACCAAAAAGTTTCGAAGATGACGATAGTAGGTTCTAAACTTTTTGCAGATCTTTATTATGACAGGAAATCATTGGATAGATATAGTTATCCATGTAATTACACTAAATCACAATAAATTTTAGCATCTGATAAACGCGTAAACAGATGCAACTGTACTGTCGCCGCCAGATGGCGACCGTTTCCGGGACCGGCGGCGACCCGGAACGCCGGAATGCAACCGTTACCACCTTTGTCTTACTTGTAACTGTTATTTTTATTTTTTATTTTTTGTATGCGACCACTTTTGTATATAAAGGATAGTCTAACTAAAAACTAAAATCTGGTATAGGCTTCATCGCGATAGTTGCTTAGATCCCGAGATATCAAGATATGAACGGTCGCACGAAATAAACGCGGACGAAGCTGCTGACAAAATTTAAAGCTAGTGATTGATAAAATCAAATGACTGACATGAAATTTTACATATATAGGTGATTCAACCTATATCTAAAATTTCATATTAGTCACTCGTTACACAAATACATACTCGACCTTGACGACCTCGGTGGCGCAGTGGTAAAGTTCTTGCCACTGAACCGAGAGGTCCCGGGTTCGATCCCCGGTCGGGTCATGATGGAAAATGATCTTTTTCTGATTGGCCCGGGTCTTGGATGTTTATTTATATATGTATCTATTTATAAAATATAGTATCGTTGAGTTAGTATCCCATAACACAAGTCTCGAACTTACTTTGGGGCTAGCTCAATCTGTGTGATTTGTCCTAATATATTTATTTATTTATTTATTTATTTATTTATACTCAGCCTCTCAATCTATCAAAATTCATTATAGGACGTTTCGCAGAGCGTTTCGACCGCTGCGGCTGCGCGGTCATTACAATCCGTCAATTTTCTTTAGGAAGGAATCATTTCCAAAATCAATCATTCATACAATTGACATTACTACAGTCTACAGTACAGAGTCATTAATGTAAAGTCATATAGTAAAACTCATTCTTGTTTTTGTTAAAATTTGAAAAATTGTAATGACAGCGCGACCGCAGCGGTCGAAACGCTCTGCGAACCACCCTATAAAGTTATCTTTATAATTACAGCATAAAGATTTATATATGACTGTACACGCACATCCAAATGAAGTAAAGGCTTATTTAAACGCAGTAATGTTATACGTAATATAAATCTGACTGTATGATTCCGGCCTAAATTTCACACGCTTAAGTCATAATCATTATCAACGTTTATGTCTAATTCATCCTGTTCAATTAGGTACTTTCTGTTCACTAAAAATACAATGTTTAATTCCACATTTTTTTTTAAATTATTTTATCATTACGTACCCAAAAAAAAAATTACAACAATTTTAAATAAATAGTTCAATTGAATTCCTGATGACAAAGTTGGTATGGTTTATGGAAACTAGCTTTTGCCCGCGATTTCACCCGCGTGAATTTCCCCACTAGGAATTTTTATTTTTCTGGGATGAAAGTAAGAAAGGTTATGGATTTGAAATTGAATGGGAAAAGAAGTAGGGGCAGGCCGAAAAAGAGGTGGATTGAGCATTAGACAGGATATGGCTAAAAAGGGAGTAACAGATCGGTTAACATCAGCTCCATACACATTTAGTATTTAGGATACGCATAATCAGTATTAAATCATCGAAACTAGTTGCTTTTTCAAGACCTATTACAAAATCTTCCTACGCCTTCATAGCGAATTAAAAAAATTGCTACCGACTCCTACCATATATTATCCATGGCCGATTAAAAGGCCTTTTTTTAGTCGTGTTTCGCAAACTGGTCACCGATGATGTCCGAGCGAAAGTGTTGTGTATCGAGCGTGCGTCGTAATCATTATAACACATCTGCATTTCTGATGAGCAAGCGCGAGATATTTTTGTTTGATACTATATTCTATGACATACTAGTTGTTGCCCGTGGCTTCGCTCTCGTGGAAATTTTTAAATAAAATTTAGCCTTGCGGATAATGTACCTTTCTATGTTGAAAGAATTTTTATAATCTGAGGAAGGTTTAGCTGTATGTTGTTACCGAGCGAACCCGGGACGGGACGCTAGTCCTTATCCTTACATATTATAAAACAAAGTCCTGTGCCGCGTCTGTCTGTCTGTTCGCGATAAACTCAAAAACTTCTTCTTTTGCGTGTCGATGGCAAATCAACGCTCTATTGGGTGCTACCTAAATATATTCTTGCCAGAATCCACAAAAACTACTGCACGGATTTTCATGCGGTTTTCAGCAATAGATAGTGTGGTCCCTGAGGTGTATAATTTATTATGTATTTATCCGAGCGAAGCCGAAACGGCCGCTAGTATAATACCTATATAACAAGACGCATCCCGCTGTCTGTCCATAAGTATGCTTAGATCTTAAAAACTAACGTAACGGATTTTGATGCGGATTCTTTTGATTTCTGAGGAAGGTTTAGGTGCATAATTTAATACCAATGATTTTAACCGAGCTAAGCCGGGACCAGCCACTAGTAAATAAATAAAATGAAATTATTAACACTACTTAGTTCATAGTATGAGTAATCAGGTTTCGCAGCAAGTCCAGTGAAGTCTTGTTGAATGTTTGTTGTTGACATTTTGATTGTGGAGGCCGTTTCCTTGTCGCCCACTACATTTAAATAATTACATAATTACTAAGTAGGTATATGTGCTTGATAAGCCTATGGTTTAATTTAAAATAATATATGGAGAGTAGTTAGAGATTTTGAATCATATTTAAAACGGCAGATTTTGAGTAAAACTTGGTTTGAATTCAGGTAAATTTTATCTTTACCAAATTTCACCAAAATCGTTGCAGTGGTTTAGCCGTAAGAGCGTGATTCTTTCGCTTTTATATTATACTAGCATACTAGCCGCCTGGCCGACTTCGCTCGCGTATAACCATAACTTCCTTTTGCAGGTATCACGCTGTCTATTGGTGACAACCGTAGTACCATCCGTTTGGTAGTATTGGAGTTTATCGCGATCATACAGACAAACAGACGCGACAAGACTTATTTTTACAATATGTAAGAAAGTATTGATACTTATGTAGTTACCAAAGTTTATTTAAATACGCGTTTGGAGTACCTTACCAAATCTTAAAAAGACCGAAATAAAATTATTTCCCATAAGCTATATAAAAGACTAGATGTTGCCCGGAGCTTCGCTCCCATGGGAGTTTTGAGATAAATTATAGCCTATGGAAATCTTGGATAATGCATCTTTCTAATGGTGAAAGAATTTTTGAAATCGGTTCGGTAGTTTCGGAGATTACCCGCATCAAACAACAACTCAAACACTACCTCTTTATAATAAAAGTATAGATGCTTTAATAGTATAGACGTTTAAACGGCTGGGAAGAAACCGCGATAATATGAGATGGGTTGCTGTAAATTTGCCACAAAGTAAATTCGTCACTAAAAAAGTATGCGTAAATTTGCCACACCTTAATTCTTTTAAAGTTAATTCGTCACGTTTTGATATCGAGAATTGTAAATTCGTCGCATCGATTATTTTCTTACAGACAGCAAAAAAATTTAACAATATTTCAAATTAAAAAAAACATTTATTTCTTTAATTAACCTTTTAGGTTTTCTACCTTACATCTAGCATAAAAATCACAAATCAATTTGATGTATTAACTTATAACATAAGGAAAAACCAAACAAAGATAAATTGCCAAAAACCAAGGAACGTTTGAACCTGTTTTGAATATGTTCTAAAAATTCACTACAGTTATTAAAACAATATTACTTAACATCTACATAATCATATACGACGACCTCGGTGGCGCAGTGGCTTACCACCCGGGACCTCTCGGTTCAGTGGCAAGAATCTTAATTCTTGCCACTGAACCGAGAGGTCCCGGGTTCGATCCCCGGTCGGGTCTTAATGGAAAATGATCTTTTTCTGATTGGCCCGGGTCTTGGATGTTTATAAAATATAGTATCGTTGAGTTAGTATCCCATAACACAAATCTCGAACTTACTTTGGGGTTAGCTCAATCTGTGTGATTTGTCCTAATATATTTATTTATATAAATCACAGTTCATCACTTTAATATGAGTAAATAGATTTATATTGTTTTTTTATTTATTTATATTACCTACATATAATTCAATTTCCTTTTTTTTATTGTATTCTTTGATGAGCGCGCAATTTCCATAACTGACTCATAATATAAGTGCCTATTTATTAAAATAGTTCAAGTTTATGACCCATTAGAACCCAGTTCGGTACAGTGCAATAAAAGTTTAACCGTAACAGTACATTTACCGCAATAGTTAATTACTGTGGTACAGTTAAATTTTAAAATCGGAACACTGTCACATTGGTTGTGGAATCTAATCTCAGTGTAAACATAAGAAAAATCTCTAAAAATTGTACCTAAACGCCTATTCTTCATAGTCGTATTCCTCATGGCTGAGGGCACCATTTATGGAGTGGTTTGCCATTGCCTTCTCAATTATATACATAGGTTGATAATAAACCAGAGTGCAGCTTTCCTCACGATGTTTTTCTTCACCGGAAACAAGTGGTGGCCAATGAAAACTATACGATGAGTCAAATTGGTATACAAACTCATGTGGCACGTGTAGGATTTGAACCTGGGACCTTTCGATCAAAGGCGGACGGTCCTAACCACTGGACTACCAACGCCTTAGCATTTTTTAGACAATTATTTGTCTACGCCGATAAACTTAATATGTAGGATCCACATAAGCCTTAGAATGGGACCGCTCCATATTCTCTCATGAAATTCATACAATGATCACATGGTGTCATTATTATCATAATAATGACACTCAATACTTATTCAACTATTGATAATTAACGGCAGTAGACGGTTATATAATCATAGACAAATCTTAAGAGTCCCGCGTAAAAAATAATTTTACGCTAGAATTCGGGGCGGTACAGCCAACACTGAATATTATTTCATATACGATATTTACCTACTGGGTAAGAGCCGAAGAGCTATTGAACAGTTTATAGTAGTTTGTAGCTTTGGTTGGTAAATATAATTTAATTTAGAATATGACGTGAAAAAGTGCCTGTGAATGCCTAATTTTTGAATAAATGATTTGATTGTGATTTTTAACACAAAGTTTTAAAATCTTTTAGTATGAATTCCTTTGAACATCGATTTTGTTATTTATTGATCCCAAAATTAATCTCGATAAGTACCATGCCATACTAACTCAACATTTATTGCGTCGGCTTAGACACAAACAGACATATCTTGTCTATAAAATATAATTAAGATTTATTACTGTGACAAAATAAAACAGATTAAATGTATTTTAGTAATATTTAGGGCCATACGTACGATATTTCGTATTGTTGATCATTCGATACTATTTATTATGAAAAAAATGACCAGTACGAATATCATAAGTATATAATATTATTTTTTAATAATATTATTTTAAAAAATATTGCATTTATAAGAATTGTTTAAATTTTATAAGATATCTTCCCTTAGTTTATTAAATATTATAAAAAAAAAACTCATTACTATACATAAAACGTTTAAAATTAATAGACATATTCAATCGTGATTTCAATGCACTTCTCGTACGCAAAGATGATATATTATTGCTCAATTATTATAAAATCAATCTTATTTTCAATAATCATTATTCCATTACAAACACTAAAATTTAATTGGTCCCCTAATCTGATACTTAAAGCACAAGTTACCATTTCAAAAGTTAATACTTTAAAATGTAAAATAAATTACTTTAAATGACCATTAAAATAACATATGTTAATTATTATTATCCTAATAAACGCCGTGAGAACACCCTCATACATGCTACGGATGCATAGTGTACCTTTTTAATTTGTACCATTAACCTTCATAATAAATCGCAGCGACCCAGTCTGAACAAGGAGGAATTCCGTTTTGCGCAGCAATTGGAATCGCACCGATTCGAAACGGATGTTTACGGTTTCATTTATTTAGCTCACCAATGTTCATATGAAATTAGCTATCTGATTGGATAAAATGCTTGAAGGTATTTATTTAATCAAATAAAACAAACGTTACTTTAATTCATCAGTTTTGTTAATTACCTACGCGATTTACTATATATTTGTTGTGACCAAAGTGTTCCTAATAGAGTACTTGAGTTAATTCGTTTTGTATGACATATTACATGAATTGAGAATTTGAAGTGTTCGTATTCAAAAGCGGTAACAACACTTTGTCTATGAGTATATTGGGATTTATCATTATCATTTCATATACTCGTAAGTAAATATAAATATAAGTATTAGGGCAAATCACACAGATTGAGCTAGCCCCAAATTAAGTTCGAGACTTGTGTTATGGGATACTAACTCAACGATACTATATTTTATAACAAATACATATATAGATTAACATCCAAGACCCGGGCCAATCAGAAAAAGATCCTTTTTCATTTTCGGCCGGGGATCGAACCCGGGACCTCTCGGTTCAGAGGCAAGCACTTTAACACTGCGCCACCGAGGTCGCCCTTTGTTTTATACTATGTTTTCTACAAATACAAAACATAGTATAAAACAAAGTCGCTTCGTGCTGTCTGTCTTTCCTATGCATGCTTACATCCTCAAAACTACGCAACGGATTTTGATGCGGATTTTTTAAATAGATCTCTGTCTATTTCATTCTAGCGGAAGGTGTATACATTTATTATAATTTTTCCGAGGAATGTACAATTTATATTTTTACCCAAGCGAAGCCGGACGGGTCGCTAGTTGAACATAAAATTAATTACGTTCCTTCTCATCTGAAAACCTTGCATGACTTTCAGTTCAGTTAAATGAACTTGAAATCTGTGATTTTCACGTAAACATAAAACAATAAACTCCTAAAATAATATTTAACGGTTTGAATTCCGTAAAGGCGTCAGTTTAGAAGGCATAAAAGTTGGTATGCCATTTACGCTTTTACGGTCTAAAGGACATGTTACACTGAACTGAACGATATTTGAAACTGTACGTTAAGTAATATACTAGTAGTAGTAATATACGATCAGTTTGGTCTCAAATTTAAAAACGTCCACTGTTAGAAAAAAGGCTAAATGATATTTAGTATATAAATATACGAGTCTAGCAGTAAGTTTGGAACTAACAATAGATTGGCCACGTTGTTGTTGTCACCAATTGTATTGGAGCGTCCAATACTTTTCCGAAACTTTTTCGAATTTGAGTTAGCTTAAAACCTTCGAAAAAATTGAAGAAAGTTGATGAGATGTTATAGTATGAACTAAGATTACCTAAGAACCGTGCACAAAGTCACAAAAAATGCATACATGATATTAAAAAAATAAAATTGATTATTTTAGACTATACGTATGTAAGGTCCATACATATTCTTATTAAAATTAACTATAATACATTAAATATTAGATTTTAAAATTATAGAAATATATATCGAGATTTTGGATAAAATGAATGATGATGGCGGGAAACGGCAAAGATATAGTGTAAAAAGGCCTTTAGCCGATAGTCCAACCGGTACATGTTTTATGGGGGTCCTACGCAGAAGGGCATGCGTCAAACATTGTGCTACCATAATATTGTTGTAATAAAAGTGTTTGTGTTGTTAGGAAACGTTAGGTACATTTTGTTGATAGCCGTGCTTTATTTTACTGGGTGGATCTCAGAGCGTTTCGACCATAAATTTTCTTGAGGAAGGCGTCATTCTCAAAACCAATCGTTCATAAAATTTACATTATGACAGTACAGAGTGTCAGTAAAAGTAATTCTTATCTTTGTTAAAATTTGAAAAGTTGTAATGACAGCGCGGCTGCAGCGGTCGAAACTCTCTGAGAGACATCCTCACGCGAATAGCATTGGATGTTGTGGTCTAAACAAATGGTCTGTGGGTCTTAATCAGACTTGATTTTGTATTGTAAGTGGTTACTTTGTATGCTGCTACTCCTCAGCCTATTCCTTCAGTCGTAGTCCTCATGGCTAAGGGTCATGATAGGGTTTTTAAAAGCTTTTATTTATTTTCACCTGTTCCGTTGTCTGTAATCAAATCTTGCAGAAATTTCCGACATCGCTTCAGTTTCCATGACAATGATAAGCATGGCCTCATGGTGCAGCCCGTATCGGCTCCAAACGAGCAAACTCCTCAACCGTTTACAGCACGGTCAGCTGAGAGTTTGTGGCAAAAATTGCATTTTTGTAAAAAAACAAGTTTAAGGAAATGATGACTACTATCGAAATACAACTAAGACGCGATTAAACTAAGTTTGCTTGTTAGTTTAATCGTAAATTGACCACCAGTGGAACGTAATGAGTCAAAATGCCATATTCTTTACTTCCATCGCAACTGAACTGACATAAGTATGAACGACACTAAACGATGTCAAGGTACGCCATTCATGGATCTCTATGAAATTTACTGACAATGTATTAAATACATAATATAGTATTACGGAGTTTATATGATTCGAAGTGGGTGGCACTGGTCAACTTGTATGTATGTAATAAATAAAATAAATAAATGAATAAAATGAAATTAAAATTATGTATATAAATGATAACTGATGTAAGTTATATTGATAGTAGGTAATATTAGTCAAATATATTTTAGTACGATCACTGTGTCACAAATAAACCTTTACGTACAGAGTTTCCTAGTTTGGGAGTCGATGTTTATATTTACTGTCTACATTGTTTTGTCAAATAAACGCATTTTTTATTACTTTGACGTTAACTTTAACCTGCGCAGAAAAACGCAAACTACGTAATTTTGTCTAAATGTTGTTAAATTTTACGCCGAAATTTAGTGGTGCAATAAACCGAAATTCAATGACTAAAAAAGGACAGTACTTTGAGGACCTACGTCATAATTTTCAAATTTGTATGTTTTATCTCTAGTGTTTGCTAATGTCTATGTCATATTCACGTGTTCCAGTTTGCATTATATGAGCTGTGATGCCGCGAAGCCCGGATCATTCTAACTACTTAATATTATAAATGCGAAAGTAATTTTGTTACCTAATCACGCTCTATCTACTCGACCAATCTTCATGAAATTTTGCACACATATAGTTTGAAGTATGTACAAGGACCACAAAGACATAGGGTAGCTTTCGCCCCTGAATAATAACTGTACCCGTGCGAAACTCACGCGAGCGAAGCCGCGGGCAAAAGCTAAATCATTAGTTAAAATATTAGAATGCAGGAGATTTGGTTGCGATTTTATAACGCTTCGCTTGCTTTCCGAGTTCCCATAACCCTCATTTTGAATGTTATTGTTACCTATCAAATGGCAAGACTATGTGTCCTACACTTGCATCGTACGCTGCCGTTTTTTTTAGATTACTAGCGGCCCGCCCCGGCTTTGCTCGAGTAAAACTATAATAAAAAAAGTTGCCTATGTCCCACCTGAAGGTATCACCTATCTACCTATCTCCCAGCTTCGCTTGGGTAAACCATAATAAAAAGCAGCCTATGTCACTCTTGAAGGTTTCATATATCTCTGTGCCAAATTTCATGAAAATTGGTCCAATAGTTCCACAGTTTATTCATTGCAAACAAAAATATATATTTTTTAATAATATTTGTATGGATTTAATTCACGTGTACGACGTACGTCGAAACTATCGACGGACGTCAATAGAGGACGAAACATTTAAGCAGAATTTTGTGGACATCCAAGCAATGACATGATAAATTACGAAAACTGTTTTAGATAACAACCTGGTTATTGACTCAAATTCTAATAATAATGTCATTATTGAGAATGTTACTGCTTGAACAAGTACCACCTACGACCATATCTGTGAGGCCATTACGTAGGTTGTATTTATCAATAACATCTGTTATGAAGGCTCCACTTCAGTTTTGTTGTTCAGTTTGTTTTTATTCATATATTAAACGACAGGTATTAAACGCGCACATACCTTTTTTATATCCCAAACGTTTCTTTGTAACAAGCTCCGAAACGTCTGTGAAATGAAAAAGGTATGTGCGCGTTTAATACCTGTCGTTTAATATAAGAATGAACGCGAAAGTTTCAAAGTTGTTTTTATTCAGTTGTCAGTTTTTTTTATAGCTTTTCTAAGGGCCGAAATCGATTAGTGCTCTGATATGCTGTGCTAACTGAAACAATCAATATGAACAATCAATATTTGCCTGCATTGGGGATCGAACCCAGGACCTTCGAATAGGCGTGATGCCTACACCACAAAAGCCGTCAAATAAAGAAGTTCTATAATATACTGTGTACTCTGTGTATTAGCGACGAATTAAATTATTTTGAATAGGTTGCTGAGCTATCGGCTGTACATAACAAGATGTAACTATGTCATAATATTGACAATCCATATTCCGTCCACGTTCGAGGTCGTTCGTAGTCAATATTTGTATAGTTGAGTGCCGGACACAGTTTAGATGTGATCTTTATATGTTATTTGTTAAAGTTACGGTTATTTGTGTCGCCGAGGAGACAGAGATTTAAAACGAAAGCTTAGTGGTAACAAGAGCATTCTCAAAGAGGTTTGACGATTTGGAGGTCTAGTCTTTGGAATTCTAAGCTACATTTTTAGCATGAGCTATTAAGGCTATGTGTCCTTTGTATGTTAATTAAAAAAATAGTTTTGATTTCTACAACTGTGAAATATGAATATATACTTACTCGTATGAATGAAACTCTTGTCTTGTCTTTAATATTTTGCGATCGCAAACAAGTGTAATTAATACTTAAACAAGAGTAATTGATATATTACACATATAGAATAACTAATCATTCCATTGCAAAACTAAAAAAATAAAAACAAACTAATCTTTATTCTGTTCAACAAAGTAGGTAGATATCGAATTCCAAAAAATACACAAAAATAATTCTCCTATTATTATATCCTTATCTAAATCAACTTCATGTTTATGGTAAAGTTTCCAATGTACCGCGTTCCAAAAGATCATCCACACTTAACGGCAGATAAAGATCAGTGTGTCGTTATTTGTTTACTTACAATATGAAGTTACCGTAACTCAGCTGATCTTAACTGGATACGTGCATGTCATAAGACGTAGCGGACTTTGTATACATTTGCATGCTCTCTCCATTTCATTCCCGCGTGTTCTTGTTTTAAATCTAGGCTGTGACGTCTGGAAGCCCAGGGCCCACGTAAAAAATATCTGTACTATTAGTGACGAATATGTGAGTATGACCGGCTGCTTGGTTGACGTCAATTATCTTTGGAAATGTTGTTATTTCCTTATAGCTGTCAAAGCTGTTGTTATATAGTTATCTATAGTATCCCTTCTTCGTACGTATAGCTTCAACATGAGGGAGCATATGAACTTCATATCCTATTCCCCTCCATTCCCACCTACCTACTCCTTATGAAATGACACTCGATCCTAACTGCAAGACGCAAGAGTCTCGTATCATGCTCAAATCTTGTACGGTCAATCTTGGTCTTGCCAAAATTAGGCGTCTAGTCTTGGTTTTGCATAAAAACGTAATTCGTGTGTATATATATATATAAAAAATATCGCATTTCTGTTATAATATGTAATAGGCTGTTGTATGGCAGGACAATATAGGTATATTGTCCTGCCATACAACAGCCTATTGCCTTACAATTCTCAAAATCAACTCTAAAATCCCACGAGATCCGCGGTTCATAATTATCATAATGTTCGCTGCTCTCTCGTGACTTGGGGATTGTGTTGAGGTAACGGGCGATCTTGGTCTCATTACCCTCCGATGCCCACAACACGACGCTTACACTAATACGAGGCAGATGCTTCTGCTTGTCACGTTTGCCCTAACTGGTTACCTGAAAGCCGCAGAAGTTCTATAAAATACCTAATAGAACAAAAATTGTAATAGTACTGTAATTCACGATGGGACTGGCTGGTTTTTTTGAGTAATTACAATATTAATATAAAATTAAGAATAAATAAACCCCGACACCGAAGTCAGAAGTCAGAAGAAGAACACTATAGATTAAATTCTCATTTAGAAAAAAAAATATTGTGAAGCCGAGGAAAGGGAGATTTAAAGCCACAGCTGAATAGCAACAACAGCATCCTCAAAGAGGGTTGACGATTGGAAGGTCAAGATTTTGAAATTTTTAGGTACATTTAGGAAATGAGTAGGTAGGTAGTCGCCTTTTAGAACATCCACGACAGAATATGGAGTGGTCCTATTCTAGGGTGAGTAGACCTTACGCCGCTATTAAGAGAGAGAGAGATCTTAAACTTTTACAAAAAACTAGATTAAATCACTAGATGCCATGGTCAGAGATTCAGATAAACTACCCTAAATTCTCCTTAAATTCTCGCTAAAAATTCCACTAACAATCGTCAATTGTTCTTTTGCTACCGACAGATTTGTTGAAACTTCACACCCATCACTAGTTTTGAAACATACTTCACTTAAGTTTAACATAAAACTTCTAATAAAATACTAGTTAAGTGTACAAAGTGCAACAATTTGACCTCTTCACATCAATGACAATGAATCTTCCATACATAATTACGTACGTGTAAATATTTACCTTTTACATATATTTTCAAGTATAGGGTATACTTGAAAATATATGTAAAAGGTAAATATTACACAGGGTGCTACAGGGTGAGAACCAAAGGTCATCATAAGACGCAAAGGTCACAAAGACAAAGACAATTTATTTGCAAAAACATGAGTCACATCAGGTTTAGCATGTTGATGGATGCATGAACCTGACGGCGATTAAAAAGTAGTTTTTGTCTGCAATGTTCAATGTTGCATCATTAAATAGTATAAAACAAAGTCGCTTCCCGCTGTCTGTCCATGATCTTTAAAACTACGCAACGGATTTTGATACGTGTTTTTTTAATAAATAGAGTGATTCAAAAGGAAAGTTTGTATGTATATAACATGCACAACATTGCACCCGAGCGAAGCCGGTCGCTATTCTTATATATGAGACGAAATAAACAGAAAACTACTAGGACTTAGGCTGTATATAAATACATGATGATATCACGTTTTCTTGTTCTACTGTCAACACGAGTGTAGTCATTGTAAAATTACGCAAAACACGTCACCAGGAAGTTATATCACGAACAAGTTGCATAAAGCCACACTATAATAAAAACCTAACGCTTACATCTCAATAATAACAGTACACCAAATTAATTAGTATACAAATTTTACGCGGGAACAACGTGTGATTCAGAATGTGTGAAAGAGGTGAATCGTGCGATGGAAAGTGGGTGAAACGTGAATCCTGGGTGACATTGCGGGTAAACGTTTTTGTTGCATTCGTCAAAGAGGTTTACGGTGGGAATAGTGATAATAATGAGTCACATGTACACGATATGTCTATATACATTGGTAATAACATATTCTAGATGAGGTAAGAAATAAATGGAAGAAGGAAAAATATGTCTCGGACGACCGAAGTCCCAGTGCACCCGTGGATGACAGAAGTAGATTTTTTGGCCTCAAGTTGTCTTATATCAAGATTTTCTTAGTCCCAATGTCTCCCCTTGCTAGAAAGGATATCAAACTTAGCATTTTTTTTCATAATATTCAGCATAGGGCAGAGATATGGTGTATTTAAATGACCTGTGTTCAGTAATGGGTGGAAAAACGACGACCTCGGTGGCTTAGTGGTAAAGTGTTGTTTGCCTCTGAACCGAGAGGTCTTGGGTTCGATCCCCGTCGGGTCATGATGGAAAATGATCTTTTTCTGATTGGCCCGGGTCTTGGATGTTTATCTATATTTATGTATTTGTTATAAAAATATAGTACCGGTGAGTTAGTATCCCATAACACAAGTCTCGAACTTACTTAGGAGATAGCTCAATCTGTGTGATTAGTCCTAATATATTTATTTATTTATTTAAAAAGATGAAAATATTATGATGATGATAAAATAAATAATTTTGTCTGTTATTTTTTTGAAATGTAATACTCATTAACTTACTTTTTATAATCCAACTATTAACTTTAAGTCAGTATTGACATTATACAGTTTAAACCAATCAGAAAAATTCCTGTCGAAGAAAAAAAGTTATTTCTTTTACGATCATTAATTTACTAAGAAAATAATTAACCATATTTATATTTCATTTAACACAAAAACATGTAGCCGGATACATTTTTTGTGTTGAATTTAATTAAGAAAACCCACGTTTAAACTTGATCACAATTTAAGTTACGTAAAAAAACTTGATATAGCTCAAGTTACACGATTTTTTAACGTTAAGAGTGACTTTTTAAATACTTGGTATACAAAAAATTGCAATATTTATTTTAGCGAAATATCTAAGAACGTAAGTGAAATTTCGACTTTCCATAGATACTGCTAAGTGCAAACAGCGGATTGGTCAATTTAAATGGTCAAAAATAAATAAATTGCAAAATTTGTCATTTCTGACAAAATGTCTGCGACAAATAATGACGAACACCGATTTGTGATCAAACTTAACAAAACTCCGTACACCATAAAAAATAAACCCAGAGATTATAAAATAAAAACATTTATGACCCATATGTACAGAGTAGAGCAAGATACCGATTGTTCCAACCACAAAATTATAGTTTAATTTGAATGGCTACGGTCCAGTTGCTATGTGAGCCGGAGATAGACGGATAACCGAAATAGTTAAACTTGAACCGCGGTTAAAGGCCGTGAAGAAACTGTTATTTACTTAGCGCTAGAGATCTATCTCTCAATTAAAGTATATGGTTTTTTAGTTTGTTTTTATTTTTCTCTGGTTAGTTGATTAATATTATATCGGTCTCACTCATCAGATTAATATTTTTAAATATTATTTTTCCGGACTCAATATCCATAGGCTAGATCAAAAAAAATTAAAAATGTATATTCTTCCGTCAACTATAGGACTGGGTAAATTATTTACAAGAATACCTATTATTAAGTAAAGTATACCTCCATATTTTGTTCTCTAAGATTGAGATTATTAAGATTGTAATCATATATATTTTAATAATTGTAATAATATGATTTAATAATTAACATTCCTTTATAATCAACCGCCATTCAATCAAGAATGATAAGTTTATACACCTACTCGTAACGAAATAAAAATCTTCATTCAATTTAAATATACCACCCAAGTAGGTACACTCTAGCTGTCACTTTGACAACTCAACCGCACACGTCACGTCTGTCATAGATTTTGACACATCACAGAGTAATGGGCGTTTATCAGAGGCCGCATCTAACTCTATTTCTCTGACATGCTCTGTACAGGTTGGCTCTTAATAGTTTTCGTAATAGCTCTTTACCAGTTTTTGTTTTGGAGCCATAAATTATTGTTATTAATTTATTTTGTTAGTTGTATTTTGTAGATATTAATATTTGGGTATCACTATTATTGCACAGACCATTTGTGCTATATTTATAAGAAGAAAATTATATTTTAAATAATTTTACGCTAACTTTCTTTAATACGATGTCTGTTTAAAATAACCACGATGATTATTTATGATTTTAACAGAATTTTTGACAGCAGTTTTATCAACAAACCTCTGCTATATTACCTTCGGACTTATATGGCAATTATACATTTCAAAAGCGATTTAATGGCGAATAAATTATTGAAATGTCATTTATTTGGTCCGAAATGCGTTGGATTTGGATTATTGCCTAACACAGCCGGAATGTGATGTAATGTTGTACATTCTTAAGTCATTTTTGGAGACCAGTTTTATATATTGGGACTATTGCTTTATATATCTGTTATATCAACACTAATAAGTACAGTTATATATTAAGAGATTTGGGTTGTTTGAATGTCCTAATCTCTAGAATAGTTTTTTAATATACCTAAATGTATTGTAGCAATCATGAGGGGATTGATAAAACATCAAAAAAAAAACAAAAAATGACATCAAAAATTATAGTTACAATTGTTTTTAATAATTGTAGTTTTCTTAATTTCTAAATAATTTATTGTAATTTTGACTGTCTATAAATTATTTGGAGTTTTCCTAAAATAGTTGTGTGAAAACACGAAACCGAATAAACTTTAACTGCTCGCTATTGCTATTAAGGAAAATGACATACATATAACACTTTTTGTGGCGAGTTTCAGCAGATTGTGATAAGTACTTGCAAAAAATGGTCCTGAAATGATTTTTTTATTTTATTTTTAAATAATCCAGAATTTTAAAAGAAGACATAGATACTGAAGTAGAAGTGCTTATATATAAAATTAGATTTATGTACATTATAGTAATGTACGTAAATCCAAGGAAAACATATGTAAATAAATAAATAAATATATTAGGACAAATCACACAGATTGAGCTAGCCCCAAAGTAAGTTCGAGACTTGTGTTATGGGATACTAACTCAACGATACTATATTTTATAACATATACATATATAGATAAATATCCAAGATCCGGGCCAATCAGAAAAAGATCATTTTCCATCATGACCCGACCGGAGATCGAACCCGGGACCTCTCGGTTCAGAGGCAAGCACATTACCAATGCGCCACCGAGGTCGTCATGTTAATCGTTAATATGACTTTAAGAAACTCCCACGCTGTTTTTGTTGTTTGAAGTTGAATCATTTTTGTAGCAAAAAATTATACAATGGAGTTTTTTTAGCGCTCCCAAGAAAATAGCCTACAATTTCATCTGGAAATTAGTAAGTGATAATTTACTGTTGAAGGTTTTACTGATCTTAAACAACAACCCTGGTGTTTAAGATTAGTGTGACCACGTGTAATAGTGGAACAGAACTGGTGGAACATGAGTTGAAACCAGCGTTAGGTGCGTTTAATTTTAAAATCCATTTGTCATAAAATCTGATAATTGTTTTGCCGAATGAAGAAAAGTAAGAAAAGAAGAAAAGTAAGATTCTAATAATTTCTCATTCTTTTCTTATTCATTTGTTAATATATCAAGCATTTGAAAGTTTTAAATTACTGAAACCAACAAAACGCTTAAAAGAGAGAGAGAGAGAGAGAGAGAGAGAGTAAAATAAACGAAGTCATAAAAAAAATTACACCAAAATAAAACTGATGCACCTCAAGTGTTACAGCCAAAAGAGAAATTAGGTTTCTGGCGAAAGTGCCGACAACGTATGGATTTAAACGCGAAATTATGCAACGCCTACAGCCTGGATCCTTTACCAACCGGTACTGGTGCAATTAGCTTCACACGTGACCTTCTTGCTCGAAAACTTGACAAAATATTCAGAAAAATATAATGCGTATTAATGGACTAATGAAAAAGTTGAAATATGTAATTATTAAAATTTGATATTTCAAGTTTTTCATAAAAATATTTCGCAACAACCATAACCAGATTCTATTAAACAAAAAATGTCTTCGTTGTTCAAATTATATATTTTTAAGTTGTATTCTATTCGTGTTCCAGTATGTAGTAAGACCATAAACCGGCCAGCATCATAACTTGTATTCTGATTTCAAAAAAGTACACGATTTGAATTATTTATTTCTCGTTCCATAGAAAGGATTGTGTGGTGACCGTTACGGCTCGATAATTTGCTAGTGTGCATACTCATAAGTTTGTGTGCTCACAAAATATTTAACATTATATATTTTAAAATAATATTGTGATTGAAAATACATTTCATGAATCAATAAGTAAAACTTATGTTCAGTTTACTTTCAGGCTACTTGGAGACGGTAATAAATGAATTGAAAAATAGATAAATATTAATACTTAGACACGATAAAACACAATACGTACATGCTTATAGGTAGTCTGTTAATACATAGGTGAAAATTGTTTTTAAACTGGTCTTGAACAAAGAATAAAAAACTCTATTTAGTTTCTTGTGTACACATGTCTGATATTTACAAAAGGTCTTAATTTTTTTTTCTTTATTAGATATGAGAAAACTCAGATTTTCACAAATTAAGCTTCAATGTTCACATCTGCTACGAAATATAATTCAAGTAATAATTCGTTATAATTATTCACAAAAAAAGAAATTCATGTGGATCAACCCTACATATACAGTTACAACAACAATTATCATAGAAAGAATTATTCCCAGTTCCCCGAACTGTTGTCAATTACGTGCGCCCGCGCCTCACATAATAGTGATGTTTACGCTAACAGGTCGGGTGCCACCTGGCTATTTGCAAAACGTCTGGAAGTGTTGTTTTACTGCGACACAGCAACGACAAGTATTTAGTATTTACTTTAAACGACTTTCATTCTTCTTTACCTACCCTATTTAAAGCATAAATAAGAAGTACATGGCTGGGTTGTAATATTAACTATACGTTCCTTTATGACAAAAATCAGCAATGTACGGCGTTTGATCGTGATGTTGCTTCGTAAAGCGTAGCTAAAGAACGGGTTTGAAAAAATTCTAATAGTTTACGGGCTTTGCTCATTTTATTCTCATGACTTAGATATACAAGAAGTGTGAAATATAAATTACCTGTAATAATTTATTTTAATGAATAGTTTTTACCTATTTAAATGTATAATTTTGTCTTGCTGTCAGGTATATGAAGACAGCTGTGCTAAAATTAGTAAATATAATATTTTTAAAGACTAAATTATAGAGTACCATTCAAATCTTAACTACCTAAATTATAAATACGAAAGTAAGTTTGTTTGTTACCTCCTCACGCTCTATTTACTCAATCAATATTTTTGAAATTTTGCATACATTTACTTTTAAGTACCGTTCATCCCGGAAAAATAAGTGTTACCATGGGAAAAATACGCGGGCGAAGCCGCGGAGAAAAGCTCTTATCATAATAAAGATAATTAATTAAGAATGTGATGGTAAAACTGAGACGTATATTTACTTCGACAAAATCGGCGTCAATGACGTCAGCCGAATCGACACCGAAAATGGACTTGTGAGACAAATGGTATATACCAACTATGAATGAGTATCGTCACGCCACGTCATATACACACAAATATGGCCACTGAAGGCCTCCAAACGGTGTCGAGGTCCCGGCCACATTGTTCGATTGCCGATGCATCATCGATTACATTCTTCGTTTGGCACTCGATAAGGCCGACCAGAAAATGTGGGATGTATCTGTTTAATTGTTGGTTTTTGTTTTGTTTCAAATGTGTTTGGGCTTAGTCACTCTTTTTCTCTCTCTCTCATCTCTTCTTCGTTTGGCTCTCGATAACGCTGAGTATAAGATTTGAGGAATTTATGAGTTTAATTGGCTCTCGATAACGCTGAGTATAAGATTTGAGGAATTTATGAGTTTAATTGGCTCTCGATAACGCTGAGTATAAGATTTGAGGAATTTGTGAGTTATGCCTTTTATTTTGTTCAAAATGTGTTTGGGTTTAGTTAGTTTCTCTCTCCCTCTGTCTTTATTCTTCGTTTAGCTCTAGATAACGTCGAGTAGGAAATGTGCGAACTTATTCGTTTGTTTAATTGTTGTTATTTTGTTCCAAATGTGTTTAGCCTATCTCTCATCATTGCGCCTTTTCATCTAAGTATGATTAATAAAAAATGTTTAAATATCCTCGCATCACTATAAAATAACTTTCGTTTACTTTTTTATTTGATAAAATAAATCATAATATTTTAATTCCTTTTCAGGTTAATGTTACTGGCGAAAGTTATCATCCGTCATCCATTAATCCGAAGGTAAGCATGTATATATGTTTTATTAGGTGCGCCCCGGGGCATCGCTCCCGTGGGGATTGTGGGATAAAAAGTACCCTATGTGTTATTTCAGGTTATATTCTATCCGTGTACCAAATTTCATAACGATAATCGATCCAGTAGGTTTTGCCTGAAAGAGTAACAAACATATATACATCCTCACAAACTTCCGCATTTTTATTATTAGTAGCATTGGATTTTGTAAATACATACTTAAAAGGCAAAATTAAAATTCGAAAATCAAGACATTAAAATTTGTTTATCTATTTTAAGTACCTAGGTATGGGCTTTACCGATGCCCCCGTCTCTCTTTCCATCTACTATATACTTACTAAATAAAAATGAATAAATAACACTCAACGGCCCATAATAAACTCTAAGTGGTTTCAATGGAAACAAACATATGAACAAGCACAACACACCCAGAGCCGCAGACAAATGTGTGATCACAAATACAAATATTTGCTCGCGCTGTGTATCGAGCCCAGAAACTCCAGATAACGGACAGGTTTGGTGACTATTACGTCATATAGGTTGTTTCAATCCATTTAAAAAAGGGACGGTATTGCCAAAAGACTTCAGCATTGCCTGTCGTAATAATGTTATATCTGAGGTCAGGTCGTGAGGCGAGATGAAAGTAAGATTGTTGGTTCTCATCCTGTCACTGAACCCTAACCCAGATCGGTTCCGTCTGACATTTGACCAGCTAAATACCCACTTTGGGGTACTTTCTCTTGTTTTCAACTTGTTGACGGATAAAGTCGTCTGGATTTTTAGCATGATAATGTCGATGTCCCGTGAGAACTGTACTCTAATCATTGCAAATTCACTATTACCCATACGAAAAATAAATAAATAAATATATTAGGACAAATCACACAGATTAAGCTAGCCCAAAAATAAGTTCGAGACTTGTGTTATGGGATACTAACTCAACGATATTATATTTTATAACAAATACATATATAGATAAACATCCAAAACCCGGGTCAATCAGAAAAATATCTTTTTCTATCATGACCCCGACCGGTAATCGAACCCGGGACCTCTCGATTCAGAGGCAAGTACTTTACCACTGCGCCACTGAGGTCGTCAAATAAATTCATTCATTGGTACAATTGAAAATAAAATAGTGAATATAGTTCATGAGAAAGCCTCCAATATGCTTTGATTCAATTTTGCAATCTGCGCGGGTAGTCAAGTAGCTGGCACATTCTGTTTCCTTTTGGATGGAAAACAAATATGATACCATCTTTTTTAATAAAATTTATTAACTAATATAATATTTTTAATACTAATTACGGAATTAATTTTAATTATCATTTTAAAAAAAAACTATTATTTTCAATACAAACTTTACTTAGATCAGTGAAAGCGCGCTCTGACAATCTATAAAGAGTACAGACGCGTAATATGTGTAGCAATATTCCCGCAACGACTGCGACATAGGAAACCCCACATTTTCCTGAGAATATGGAACGCACGCAACATTGTTAATGATGTGAAAGTGTGCGTTCAAATCACTATGATAAGCACTAAAAAAATAGTTCACATATCCTATTAGATGGGCAAATAGTGATTTATGAAACACTATTGTAAATATTTACGAGCTTTTATTAGTTAGTGTGTTAGTTACAATTTTTCGATTTCTCTATACACTTTGCGTGGTCATTGGTATCTTTATTTGTCAGAGCATTGTCACGCATACCTGACCTAGGTGGGTATCTTTTGAGGTACCCCTTATAATTGCCCTTTCTACCAAGGCCAGGCAGACGCGCCTTATAGACATTGGTTCTGTTGGTAACAAAATGTTTCGTTACTGGTAACTATGTCATGTATAAAAAAATAAAATTAAAAAAAAGCTAACGTGTTTTAATAGGTTATGGGCGATATCCATAATTTCGGTTTTTTTACAGAAATGCCTACGTAAATTGCTTATTTTCGCAAACGGTTTTGAAATGAAAACTTTAAGCGGCGTTGTGCATTTTTTGTGAGGGGTAAAAATGTTACACTCGCGTCAGGACACGTGACCCTCGAATCGTGATCGAAAATTCGCAAGATGTCAAAAATGCACAACGTTAATATATCCAAGTTTTCACTTCTGCCGGCACTCCCGGAGTGCCTGCAGAAGACCTGATTTTTTACCAGCGCAAGCGGGACTTCTGTTGTTACTGACGTGAAGACGGTCGCGAATGTGCGAGTTTCTCACAAGAAAACTTATAGTACGGTAGAAAACCCTTTAACTCTTACTATAATTATTTTTAAGACGAATAATTAATTAATTATTTCGCAATTTTGTCCGTTGAGTAACTTCATACATGATGTTACCAATTATAAGTAAATATATTTATGGTAAATGTTGCAATAAATTTTCGATAAAGTGCATAAAAACATGATTTAAACATATTTCCAAATAGGTATAAATTAAATATGTTTTATACCAAGATTATACCCAATTTATACATTACCTTATTCGTATTCGAATATGTCCCCAGCTAGTTAACCTAATTGCAAATCCAAAATTGCAATCAGAAATCGTAGCCACCCACACGTTCTTATGTGGTCAGTATTGATACATTGAGTTTCTATTGATAGACTGCAAATTTGCGACATAATCACTCTTTGACCGATAAGTGTGTCTGTCTGTGTGCACCGTAATTCATCAACGTGTGAACCGATTTTGGTGCGGTTATTTTTATTTGATAGCTAATTTTTATGCGGTGGTTCTTAGATATATTTGGTCAAATCGGTTCAGCCGATCTAAAGTTGTATCGAAATGAATATTGAAAGTCGTGAGTTTTTTTTTAATTTGTCTAACAAATAAAATTGTTTAAGATATAAACTTGTATAAACTTCATAAGCAACGACAACGCTTTATTGTATGTCTTGGCCTCCTCGACTCCTCATTCATTATTACCCTTTATTTTTGACTTTGTCAAGCTTGTGCCAAGTTTTTATCCATCTAATTTCTTCAGGTCTTTCTCGTGATTTCTTCTATTGCGAAGATATATTTAAAATATTTTCCAAGTTTTCCGTTTATTGAAATAAATTAGTATGATTCTGAGACAAAAGCGGCTTCAATTTCGTAGATAATTTCGTAATAAATAATAATGATAATTAATAGACTCACTGGAAATCTCAGAAAATATTTTAATAAATATCTAACATTTGATCAAACATTTTTGTTTTTATCAATGTTTAAATTTAAATGAAGAACATTCGAATGGTTCGATTACTTTCCTAAATTAAAAATATAATAAATAAAGTCTAAATTTCATAAGTGGTCAATGTGAACGCAAAATCTATGTTTATGGCAAGTCGATATGGACTGACATTGGCGTCGTTTAGAAATGGAAAGTACTCTACATATTATAGAGTACATTGGCTTGTAGACATTGTGATAGACGTAAATAATAAAGTTTATGATGCTTAACGACAAATATAGAAATATATATTTAAGTGTTGTAAATACTTTTATATTGGGTATAAATCGAAAATATAATTTATTTCTGCAGTAATTGCTAAAAGTATTTTAGATATATTACACCCTACAAACAAACTTACAATCCTCTACATATTATTAAGTAATATAAAATATAGTTATATCAAATGAAAACTAGATTTTTTTAGAAAAAGTGCCTGTGAAGGTCTAATTTCTGAATAAATGATTTGAATTTGATTTGAATTTTGAATTTATTTATTTAGTACAACTAAATGATAATATTCATGGATCATACTATAATAGTTCGCTGAAACGCTCGGAACGGAGTCAGTTGGAATATATAAACATAACTAAACATTGCTCGAAACCAATACTATACTAGTACAAATATGTTGAGAAAACAATTCGAAACACATAACTATGTTATGTAACATAATTTACATAGTATGTCCTCGTTGACATTATTTATTCTCTGTTACGAAGTAAATGCCACTTTAAAGTGAATGTGTTATTTTAAAGTAGTTTTTTTAGTTTTGCTTACATTATTGTTTTAAAGCTAATTTGAATAAATGATATTATTATTATTTGTATATTTGATGGAATGTGGTTATCGCAGCGTGTAATATGTACCCTTAACAATGTAGTATAGTTTTTAGAGTAGTTAAGTTATAATGCAATGCGAGTAGTTTGTAGCTTTTTGAGAAAATAACTATATAATTCTAGCTGTTGCTCGCGGCTTCCCACGGGAGCAGTTATTTTTCCGGGATGAAAGGTTCCTTCTCCGTACTTCAAAACTATATGTATGCAAAATTTCAAGAAGATTGGTTGAGTAGATAGAGCGTGAAGAGGTAACCAACTTACTTTCGCATATAACATTAGTTCAGATAAAATTTGACTGTGAAGATCTTATTTCTGTATAAATGATTTGATTTGAATAAATAAATCGACAACTAAACTTTCACTCTCATACATGTAAACCCATCAGTTCCTGCTTAGCACATTATGGTCAGAGAAAGTAATCAGATCGTTGTCTGTGCCGTATGCGGTCACTTGTGCAACACTCATTCATATGTGTTTTATAACATAACAATAAAACAGACAATCAAACGTACAACCTTCCTGACTTATGTAATTACTAAGTTTTTGCCCGCGGTTTCGCCGGGCTAAATTTCCCGCGGCAACAGTTACTTTTCCGGGATAAAGGGAATGTAATTCATTCTACATTTATGCAAAATTTTAACAAGATTGGTTCAGTAGATAGAGCTTGAAGAGGTAACTGTTTAACAATAAGTGTAACCGAGTAAAAACCGAGACGACCTCGGTGACGCAGTGATAAAGTGTTTGCCTCTGAACCGAGAGGTGCCAGGTTCGATCCCCGGTCGGGTTATGATGGTAAATGATCTTTTTCTGATTTTCCCGGGTCTTGGATGTTTATCTATATATGTATTTGTTATAAAATATAGTATCGTTGAGCTAGTATCTCATAACACAAGTCTCGTACTTACTTTGGGGCTAGCTCAATCTGTGTAATTTGTCCTAATATATTTATTTAAGTATGTCATATATCAACCAAACAATACTAAATATATCAATAAAGAAAGTTTCACTTATCCCATTGATTAATTCGATTTATCAGATCTTCGAAACTGCAATCACACCGTAACACAACGATGTAGTTACAGCTATTGTGTATGAACAGTCTATCATTGAATTCGGAATCATTACGGTGTAATCATGGGTCAAGTGTTATGAGCAGTTTCGACATGGAGGCTCATCTGATCATGTGGAAATGTTCAATTTTGAGTTATTCAATGATTTGTGTTCGTGGCTATTGAGAACTGAAAGAATGTGTTATTGTAGTAAACTGTGGTGGATCTGTGAACCTGTTTCCTAAAAATCCCCGAAAAACTGTGGTCAAAGATTCTTTTACAGCTGAGATTGTACCAGTACCATCGATGCATTGAGTTCTGAAGCCACCGCTTAGAAAATCCCACTAAACTTATAAATGCGAAAATTTGTGAGGGTTTATGTATGTATGTTCGTTAGTCTTTCACGCAAATTCTACTGAACCGGTTGTTATAAAACTTAGTACACGGGTAGAATATAATCTGGAATATCACATAGAGTACTTTTTATCCCGAAATTCCCACGGGAGCGAAGATCCGGGGCGTAGCTAGTTCAACATACATTTGTTGCTGCAATAGACGTACGTCAACCAGTTTACCAGGATTTACTCAATGTCTCCATTCAACAACAAATTAGACTAGTAACTTCCCTTTGACTCGGTGATATATCAACGTTGCGTAACAAACAAACATACAAACAGAACAGCAACACTGTGACAGACAGGTTTTGTAACTTGAACACAAAAGATTTGGCCAATCTTATTATTTCATACCAAGTTGTATGTACTTGAATTGTATTTTTAACCCCCGATGCAAAAAGAGGGGTGTTATAAGTTTAATGTATCTGTCTGTGGCATCGTAGCTCCCAAACGGATGAACCAATTTTCGTTTAGTATTTTTTTGTGTCATAGATAATTTTATCCCGAGTGTTCTTAGCCATGTTTCATGAAAATCGGCTCAGCCGTTCAAAAGTCGTAGCGAAATCAATATTAAAAGTCTGGGGTTTTTTAATTTGTCTCTCACCATTGTTTTTCTTCTTTGCAAGTTGGAGGCAAATTGGCAAGCTCTCTATTTGGATATTTTCCTGCCAGAAACGAACCGCATCCATTACAAATGCCTCATTTGATAGTTATTGAAACTACTTGTTCAATCCACCCTGGGTTCAACCAGTTAACTTTTACGTTAACATTAACCTGCGCAAGAAAATACAAAGCACGCCATTTTGTCTAAACGTCAGTGCGCGCACGATAAAATCCACTTCAAAGCTTGCGTCACCCTAAGAGTGGGTTACACCAGTCAACTTTGACGATAACTTTAAAAAGAGCGCCGCCGACGTTTTGTGTTTTATTGCACTGGTTAAAGTTAACGTCAAAGTTGACAGTGCAACCCACCCTTAGTACAGGTCATTGTCTTTAAATTTCAGGATTTGCTGTTAACTATTTAGATATACTAAAAGACACTGCGAAACTATCCCATGAAGTTGGAAAACTGCGGTAATGTCAAAAATATATGTCTTTATATAATCAAGTAATTTCACAGCGGTTTTGCGGTGTCAGTTTGTTTGTTTGCTTGCTTGCTGTTGTTAACCTCAATAAGACCGTGATTAGACTTCTAGGTTTCATATAATTATATTTTCCACAAAAATACTCGTAACAATTGTTTGAACAAGTTCTATTAACGTCTCTTCTGTTTTGATTTACTTATTTTTATCAAAACTCAATACTTAATTATTTATAATATTTTTACACCAGTCGTGGGAAATGATTTATTTACAGATAGATATTCACGTACCTAACTCGGCGAGAAATATGTTAAAACCACTATAAACACGCCAATAAATAATTCCCGTGAGTTGTGAGCTCAACATCTCCTTGTTAATTAGCCAAGACTACCGGAGTAGTACATAAACATGTTTCTACCATTGATAATACGTTATGCGCTTACTTGTCTTGTGAGCTGTACTAGACATAAACAGAGTCGGTAATAAATGTGTCTGTAATACCATTTGACGACCTCGGTGGCGCAGTGGTAAGGTTCTTGCCACTGAACCGAGAGGTCCCGGGTTCGATCCCCGGTCGGGTCATGATGGAAAATGATCTTTTTCTTATTGGCCCGGGTTTTAGATGTTTATCTATATATGTATTTGTTATAAAATATAGTATCGTTGAGTTAGTATCCAATAACACAAGTCTCGAACTTAATAATATATATTTTTTATTTATCAACATCAGGATCTAGATGCAATGAAACTGCGGAACGGTTGGACTTCTTCGCTTCTTCGGAGTGAGGGCGTTTATTCAGAAATTAGACCTTCACAGGCGTTGTTCTTACAAGATTTCATTTAGTTACACCTGTCCCGATGTTTGCTTGTCTGTTTGTAATGAAATCTTGCATGTTAGATTTCTCCTACTTCCAGTTGTCTTACAGAATTGAAATTTCTCACGTCGCTTCAGTTTCCATGATAATAATGATTACCTGATGGTGCACCCAGTATCAAATCCCAACGAGGGAACTCCTCAAAGGTTTACGCACGGATATGGGTTTTTACCGAAATACCACATGATCTCATTGACGACAATAAAAGCGAATACTTGAACATTGCGTTATTTGTATGAGAGTTTTTATTTAGAGCAATGAAAAATCTGCAATGTATACAGAATGAAAGTTCGGTGAACTGGCTCGCGATAGTGTAGCATTATGATGAATGACAGGTCAAGTTATGAATTATACATTAAATTTTCTAAAAATACAATTACCTTCTTCTATACCATCACATATGCCTTCTTGGTGCCATCGCGCTCACATTGTTCTAAAAAGACAAAAAATATTGATCGGTTATAACAGAAAAGATAATATCTTGTGATTATTTAACTAGGATGCCACAGTGACAGACAAACAGACATGGGAACGGACGTCTGTGAGCAAAACATCGCGCTTGTAGGAAGTGTTCACATCTCATATCATAACAAAACTATGAAGGCTTACGAGTTTAGAGTGTGTTCCGTTTGGTTCTTTGTTTTAGAATCAATTTAATTCGGATTTATTTTGTCTGTTCGAATTTTAAACTATGATAATCTATGAAAATATTATTGGTTTAAAAATATTGAACTGAAAATCCTTTTGCAACTCATAAAATTACATTCGTTCATGAATAACAGGCGTGTCCTGACTACGAGTACCAAACAGTGAAATCAACTTTGATACTGTGAAATTCTCAATCCGATACAAAATTGGAAGCTTCAAGAAACGATTACACACAATTCTGTAATCGTCTCTTGAAGCTTCCAATTTTGTACGTTATAATATTCTTATTGAATCCTGTAATAAAATACCTAATAATATAATTATGATGTAATTATGACATTGTCTGTCGCACGTCAGAAATGACTAAATATGTGATAACTCCTGATTTTTTCCACTATTGTATGCAATACCAATTTTATGCAATAAAAATTATTCATTCATTCAATAATACTAATTTTGATACGCTGCTTTCATTTCCAAAATGGCTCCAAGGGGAATCAACTTCCCTATCCGATGTCTACATATAATTTAATCTTTGTGTTGATCCGTTTCTCTGTTAGATTAAACTCCTGCATTAGAATTATAATCGAGATAAAGTCACAATGTAAAATGAAAACTTCTTGTCAAATTATATATCTTGTTAGCACATAAGTATCAAGTATAATTAATGCTTTACGTTAATACACTTTTGATTAGCTGTTAAGAGTCATGGCGAAAGCATACGTAGCTTTCAATCAAATGAAGGATATCGATCGTATTTACATAACATCCAAAGATGATAATATTAACATGAGCAGACAAACGCAAAGTACCTACGACATTTTGTCCACGTCATAAAATCACAGAAAAAATTGACGGTGCGTCTCAGCCTAAATGATTTGCTTTCACATTTTTGTCAAATAGACCTTTAGATTTGTCGAGCAAACTTATCATTTTATTGTCGAATACAAATACATACAAAATTTCTCTATAGATATGAGAAAAATATAAAAGATCACTTTCTCCAACCTGCTCTGAAACACGTACAAACCCACAACGAAAGAAGTCATAGGAACCATTATTAAAAAAAAAAAAAAAACAAATTGATTTTGAACCTGCCAGTATTGACAATAGGAAGGAAAGTGATATCGAAATGAAAACGAAAGCTGAAATTGAATAAGCGCGATCATTTTTGTGTTGCTCCATATTTATCCGTTTCATTATTATTCTTTCTTTCTCATCCTGATACATTTTCAATAAATATATAGGTATGTTTGTGAGTTTCTTAAATACCTTATCAGATTACAAGCAGTTCAAGTATCGCTCGGGTAAAACCATAGTACTTAAACCTTTTCTTGAATCACTTTACCTATTAAAAATACTCGCTTCAAAATCCATTGTGTATATGTATAAAGTTTAGTTGGGTCGACCCAATATCAGCGGTAAGTGACTTTATTTTATACTATGTAGTGAAGAGAATTGACGATGCGCGAGGTATCATTACATTCCTTAGGTACAGTCAACGGCACATCAAGTTACCGTGCATGAACATCTATGGCGCGGTGATAGCGGCGAGTTTGCAATGAATATGTGTAGGTTGATGTACAGTCAACACTGTACATATCCCGGATGATCCTGGGTGACAAAGGACATGCTATACTATATTATAGCATGTCCTTAAAATTTTCAGATAAATTAAAATGCTGACCAAAATAGAGGGTGAGCGTTATTATATTGAATGTTTAACTAAGTTTGTATGTGAGATTTAGTACTTATGATTGTACTTAACCCTATTGATTAATATCATAAAAATACAGTCCCTGTTCGCTATCTGATGGTTCTAGGTATGATTCCTAGCGCGGACAAATGATTGTATTAAGTGTTGGCCGTTGAGTGATGTTCAATTATTTTATATTTGCCATTTCTATAAGATATTATCAAAACACTGGCATTCCGCCCGGGTATTTTAAATCTTCAAGTTGCATCAAGCAATCTACTAACAGATCACGTATCATGTCAATGCCACTTCTAAATGATACCACAGATTACTAACAATCATGCCATACGAATTCGAATCTTACCTCAGCGGTATAAGCACTATTGTATTAAAAATAAATAACAAATGTTTGTCCATGGTAGCGAAATGCTGGCAGCAATTATTATTAGCACGATGACCCCGCGTTGTTAATGTAAAGTACAGACTACCACACATCATTATATCCAGAGTCATAGCAAAATAGTCGCTTTTACTGCTGGATATCTTTATAGAGTACAGCCGATAACATGAGCTCAACGTTAAAAATTACATTATGGAAGCTTCAAATGTGATTTTACTACCGACCAAATGTATACCTTCCTTGGAAATGCTGTGTGGGACAAATGTCTAGTAATTTAATTAATCCCAAGTGGACTGTCGATATAGATTGTTTGATTGATTTGATTGATTGCTGCTAATAAAATATGCTATTCGACTTCAACACTATATGTATTTGTACTACTCACTCTCATAAGGTGCTGTGCTCCAACTATTATTAAAGTTGGACAACTGCCCCCTGATATAGGCCGTGGTCTAACTAGTTGGACGGAGCAGTTGGACCACTGCACTGCTACAAACTGCTCACGATATAAGTACAATTTCACAATCCGCATACTCGGCAATGTTCGGCGTTGAAGAGAGTGCATATGGCGGTCACTTTAGTTAGCACAGACAATTTTCTTAACTTTTTAATTATTGTTATTTATTCTACACATGAAAATTTAGATATCAACACACAATACGCTGTTGTTGATTTCTAAATTTTAAGGCTTTACCCGAACGACATTCACGGTAGTATACGGACGAGTTCAAAATTGCATGATTTTTATTTTGTCATATCTTTCAAAGCATTGAATGTGGTCATTTCACAGATTTTTCGCAAAATGTGTGATCA
Source organism: Plodia interpunctella (assembly GCF_027563975.2). Lineage (NCBI taxonomy): Eukaryota > Metazoa > Arthropoda > Insecta > Lepidoptera > Pyralidae > Plodia > Plodia interpunctella. The sequence continues at coordinate 8,572,878 of NC_071303.1, forward strand.
TTCAAATATTTATAACAACATTAATAAAAAAAAGCCTATCCTTAATTTATAACAGGAATCATTACATAAGATAAGAAAATAATTTTGTATTTCACGAAAAAAATATTAGAACAAATTGTTATTATTGTCAATTTACAACCTTGAACACACGTTACCACACGTTATTACACGCTACCGGTTCGTGTATCCGTTTGTTTGTACATGTTAATTGTTATCATTGGAGGGGTACGTACCTAATTCTTGTATAGTGGTATGTAGGTACATAGTATAAAATGGACTAGTCCGCTAGCCGCGTGTATATATATATATATATATATATATAACACAAAATAGCCTATTAGACTGTTAGAAGCCGGGCTGGTCGCTAGTTTATATAATAGGGAATTTTGATTTTTATTTAGATCTAGAATAGGACACGCCATTATCTCCCGTCTGTAGGTCGTATGAGGTAAATAAGGAGTGAAAAACTTGGCAGCTGGTAGACTACAACATCATCCAAAATAGGGTTGACGTCAGTCGGCCGGCGATGCCGCATGTAGGCATAAGCCAGACAAGTTGTAAAAAAATCCATACTTCCATACTAATATTATCAATGCAAATTTTTGTATGCATGTAGTTAAAGACTCCCAAAAATATGATACCTTTTTTTATCAAAATCAACCCCAAAACGACTATAATGGGGGTGAAAGTTTGTATGAAAATCGTGTCTGTTCGTTCTGTCGGAAGCCGCGACTACTTGTTTTATGTGTTTTACCACTTTTTAAGTTTATAAGGTATTTTAATTTATAATGCATCATCGGCTGATATTCGCAACGTCAAAACTTAGGAAGCAAGTCTCATTATATACTTTTTAAATATTTTATTGATTCTTTGTCAACGTCATTTACTCTTGTCTGTATGTATATTTAATTATTGTACATCTCTTTATCTTATTAGTTAATTATATTTTTTTTGTTTAATTTATTAGGTATTTTATGCTATTAAATTCACACTTCTTTCTCTCACCCAAAAATTCTCCGGAAGGAATTGCATTTGCGATAGGTCCGAGTTTGCGCTCATTTATGTTTGAATATCTTTTTATAGGTTATTATTCCTTTCCAAATTATGCAATAAAGACTTCATATATCTACCTATCTATTTTGTAGCACCATGTGTAAATCAATCGCCTAGACCACAACATACCATCAGCTTCCCAATTAGAGCTGTACTAGGTTTATTAAAATGGCTTCTGACCCTAGGTCATTAATCATTACCGCTATATCCCAATCAAAACTCCAATCTAAGGTGTTGCTAATAATGAGACTACCTATCGCACAAGGCTTTGCTTATTACGTTTCATTTCACGCACATCTATATTCTCTTATTTCAACTGAGCGTTTATCCGGTTCCTTCCCAGATGTTGAGCGTCGGAGCCCAGTGTCCGCATTCCTTTTCGTCTCCACTTCGCACAGCCGTCGACATCCCTAGTTGTCAGATCAAATCTTCTTTGCCAACATCAACCGAGCATTTCTTGGCAATATTGCCATATTCAAAGTGTCCGGGCATTATTAACAGTGTTATAATTAATGATACTTTTACGATTATTTTGTATTTAAATAAATGTTTTCAATATCACATTGATGGTATAAAATATTTCAAATTTTACCACTGAGAGTTCCGTCCAAATATTTGATGAAGATAGTACAGTCAACAGCACATCAACCTACCCAAATTCATTGCAAACTCACCGCTATTACCGCGCAGCCATAGAGGTTCATGCAGGCTAACCTGATGTGCTGTTGACTGTACATAAACTCAAACGAAATAGTGTATATTTCTTAGTAATCATAAATAACAACGACAAGGGAATCGATGAATACCAGCGGTTCGATCATTACTCGATATCACAGATCGATATAAATACCGTCGTCATTTCAATCGAGTTATTCCTTACTCGTTATAGGAAATCTTTTCTAATGCTTCATCCAATCGTTTACTACTATTATTAATTTCTTATGATTTCTGATTTATATCTTACTTTTTACTGTTGTAAATGTCATGTCAGATGCCTTTAGGCGACTTGAATAAAATCCGATACCAGTGTTAGAAATTATCACACACGAAACGAAAAAGTTTCTAAATTTTGTGTTAAAGCAACAACGACGATATTGCAGTGAATTTCGATTATATGATGTGATTTACTTAAAATGTTTGTATGCGCCCTGCGCCCCGGGTCCTCGCTCCCGTGATAATTTTAAAATATTAATTACCATATGTGTTATTCCAGATAATATTCTACCCATGTACCGAATTTCATAATAATCCGTCTAGTAGATTTTGCGTGAAAGAGTAACAAACATACATAAATATACACATAGATACAATTAAACTTTCGCATTAATAATATTAGTACAATTATCATGAGAATCACAATTTGCTTTTCGGACGCGAGTCTAGTAATGCAGACGCGCTTGACCGCTTCAGGAAGGAATCGGTGAATCGATCGTTAATCGATACAAAATGCCGGAGCGAGCAATCGATATATTTATCGAGTGCCGCGTTAACCTAACCACATCCCGAGCGGCCTTCCGCTATATTCTGTAAGATATATAGTAGGAAATGTCGTAATGATGTTTTTTTTATGTAAGTTTGTGATGTTGTATATCAATTTAGATAAATCTCAGAGTGGTTTGCATCAGTCAACTTTGGCGTTAATTTTAACCTGTGAGTTCCTGGTTGTTTCCTCAGCCATTGAGCTTCTGCTGAGATTTAGACAAAATACTTTGCGTTATTCTGTGCAGGTTAAAGTTAACGTCAAAGTTGTCTGATGCAGTAAATTAATTCAATATGATTTTAATGCTCGTGTTATGCGCATGTGGCTGTACAAGATTAATGCAAAAGTTTGGATGTGTGTTAGGATGTTCGTAACTCTCAAAATCTATTACTTGAATGTAGATTTAATTTAGTACATGTGTAGTATATAACCTAGAATAGCACAGGTTACTTTTTGACCCAAAATTCTGGTAAAAATTGTTTTGGCTCAGAAAAGATATCAACGCGCCGTGTGTAAAAATAAACCTGACTTTACTTTTAACTTGATTGTATTTTACGTCTATTAACCCTTAACTACAGGAGGTTAACGTATCTGTGTGTCTATATAATGTGTGTGTGTGTATGTGAGAATTTAAGAGTGTTCTCACTGATTAGAGAATTTAATCGAGAGTGATTTTAGCTATACTTGCAAAATTTTTGTTCAGCCTTTTGAAAACCATCAACTTTTTTCTAGCGGATGAGAAAATGTTTCGTTTCACCCGCCCTGTTTTTTTATTCTTCCGTTCTGTTTTTAATCAAATCTTGCAAGTTAAAGTTCAACTACTTCTACCTATCCTAAAGTTGAAATGTTCCACATCGTATCAGTGTCCTTAACAATGTATTATTATTAAGCATGACTTGATGTTTGCACCCAGGATCGGTTTCAATGAATGAACTCCTCAACGACATACTACTCGTAGATAATATTTATCATGTGTAAAAAATGACGTTTTTGTAAAAAAGAATCATATTTTAAATATATTAATTTTATTATTATGTGTACATGAATCTTCAAACGCGCGATTCTCGTATTTAAACCCTCCATGTAAAGACCAAAATATCCTTTTTATTTATAACAATAAATAAAAATAATAACATAACAGATCAACAGTAGATGTTATCCGATGACCCGTAATCGATATATCTCGCCTCCGGGATCGAGTCGTAATCGATAGCGTATCGTACTCGTACACTGTTTCTGACCGCAGCACACGCCGCGCACATCCTTCCTTGCAACAAGGAGCATAGAATCAAATAGAGTAAACATGGCATAATATAAAAAAAGTATATGGCATGGACTGGCAGGATATTAAAAAGAAAAAAATTAAAATTTAATTTGTCTCCACATCATAGTACATACATGTATATAATTATAAAGATTTTGTTCACTGCAGTTGCTGAGATCTAGTGCCTGTACCTACTAGATTTCCAGATGAAAGAGAAAAATGTAATAAGTTTTTTTTTTACAAAAATATACACTTATAATACAAGATTTTATTGTCATCAGAGAAATAAGATGTTTAGTGCTTTAAACACGTAATATAAACAAAGTCCGTGCAAACCGTTGAAGACAGGACATCAGATCATGCATATCAAAATAATTCTTGTTCTGTTGAAGATATCTGCTTTAAAATTAAGATGCAAATTCGGCAATACATATTAATTGCAAGTAAATAAAAATAATTCTCAAACGAACAATATAAATTGGACATAAAATTACTAAAACGTATTTATAGATTGTTTTTTTTCTTTTGGGAAAACTTTGAATCTTACCTTTAATTAAAATCTATTCTTAACCTTATCTGTCATGTGTGACATTCTTTTTTTTTTACTGAATTAAAATAATGATGAACAAGTTTGCGTAAAATTGAAAACAAAACCTCCATTTCGTTACAAACTCATGAACTTCGATAACTATGTAATATTAATAAATAGTTTTCGCAATATAATATTCAGTTTGAAGAAATGTATGGCGTGCTAAAGTGTAAGGAACGGCCGGTAATACTCCTGTACCTTTCTCGAGGAGGCTTTTATGGTCGTAAATCATAGATTGCTTCTGCGGCTGGACGCCATTTTGAAAATTACTTTGGGAAACATTTTCAAGTGACAAACGGACAAGAACTACTGAACAGTAATAGATGTTGTTTTTTTTTAAATAATGAAGCTAAGCCATTTCAATAAACAGTCAAGCGCGATTCGAATTGGCGAGCAAAAGGTTCCGTACATTATGTTAATAAAAACAGCGAAAATTCACGTTTGTTATATGGATGTATGTATGTCCCGTTAAACATTCATTTTACTCTGTATTTTAGTATTTTTTACTATAGCGAGAACTTGTATTCCCGAATTATTATAGTTTTACAATCGATAATTTCAATCGAAAAATGCCATATAGATAGTATCGAACTGTGATGATGATTAGACTATCAATACCTCTTTATCAATAGTATTGCACCAAACCCGGCTATCGATACTACCAATATTATTGCTTTTCTTCAAACTATCTATAGTCAATCGAAACGCAATCGATAGTTGACTATCGAGCGGCAACACAAGCGAGAACAGAAATACATCAGCTTTGAAAATTTATGAAAATCCTACGAAGTTTATTAAAATGCACAAATTGTAATATGAAACATCTCGTACATATACAACAGTACATCAAGTTACCCTGCGTGCACCTCTATGACGCGGTAATAGCGGCGAGTTTGCAATGAATTTGGGTAGGTTGATGTGCTGTTGAATGTACTACCCACTCACACCCCCTATTGTCTGACTCACGACCCTGGCGGTGACCACCCACCGTCCAGATGTTGCCCAACCTTGGACACAGCCAGTATGACAGCGATATGACGTCATACCAGCCTTGAGATAGACAGCAAGCTGCAGCCTACGATATGACGTCATAATGTATTAAATAGAAGTGCAAATTATCGCCCTTGGTGGAACCGTGTCAATTTTAGCCAATGGTCGATTTCCGTTATTGTATATAGGCATATAAGCTTCATAATGTATCTGACTTCCTCTAAATGGTCCCGGTTGTATCCTCGGCCATGTCTGCCTCAAAATCCGGAGACCCCATACCAAAAGAAATAATCTCAAAATTTTGAATTTTCCATAATGATCTTCCGACCATTCGCCTGCCTGAAGTCAGGTCACGATTGATCTTTTCGCGGCAAAGTAATACTTATTGCCTATAAGCTATCAATGTATTTTGTCCTTTAGTCGCCTTGTACGATATCCAGGAAAAGATATGAAGTGGTTCTATTCTAAGTGGGCAACCACTGCAAAATATCAACCATATTATTCGTTCTTGACAATCTTTACACTCCTGTTTAGAACTGAAGCTGAAAAAACAAAAGCATTTTAATGTTTACCCTACACCATGGATTTAATATGTGCTTTGTACAAAGTACCTACTAATTCCATGCCCTGCACTGATCAGCAAAAAAGAAAAAAATCACTGACAACTGACAAAAACATCATCAACATCATCGTTAACTGTAACGCTTTTAGAAATATTTTAAACACCATCAATTATTGGGAAAGAAGCCAAAAGCCTTTGAGTGTTAAACCAACCTTTGAGTAAAAAACCTACGGCTAAAACGGAAATCGTCGTTCGATTTCGACACAGCAATTAACACGAAGAAACCAATTAAAATTTTCTTACAAATGTACCATTGCTATGTATTAAGAGTAGGCCGTACTATTGGTCATTCGTAAAAAACTCGATCGAAGTTAAATTTAAGAGGTTTTGGATTAATTAATTATTAATTGTCTTTTATTAAATGCTTTTAGGTTTAATGTGTTTTGTTTATTACATTTATTTTATTTTTCTTCATATTTTTAACAGCTGTTTTCTCAATGGCGATTTTCATGAAACGTCCTTTTGCTTTTTTTTTAATTGAAAAAAACATATGCTTTTTCAAACTATTAGCGCTAAGCATGTCACATACATATTGTTTTTATAAGCCAGTCACACATAATTTTCTACATGAACTTGCCCATCTGGCCAGACCAGAATTTCCCAAAAAGTATAACACTTTTATAATAACACTAAAGACATTCGTTAGTATTTATTGTATAAAGCCTTTTCACATTAACTCTTTAAACTAAGCCTATGAGTAATACGTGGCAGGTAACTGACTTAACTGTATTGTAAATTATATCACCATTTATATTGTTGACTAGTACAACAAATGATAAATGTAGTGTCAGCAATTTTCCAGCCAACCATGACACGCTATTTTTTATAAATTGCGAAAACCGTTCGAGTTTACAGTGTTGACGCGATAACTGTTCGAGATGCATTAGTAGTGTCCCGTTGTGGGCGTTAAGATAAATTTTTACTTTTAAGCAAGGTGTACATTCAAGTCAAGTCACCTTGCATGAACTTCTATGGCGCGGTAATAGCGGCGAGTTTAAATGAATTTGGGTAGGTTGATGTGCTGTTGACTGTACAATGTTCAAGTAGTAAAAATTGTTGTTGTAATTGTAACAATAAAAAGGCAACTCAAATATGTAATCAAATTGTGTAATACATCATGAGTTATTTTGAAGTTAACAAATAAAGGTGGTCAGGCGGCCGGTCGTAAAGTTGCTAAATTTGAAGGTAGATTTCATTGTGAGCTTCAGAGCACCATGGCCGTGAATGAAGCCGCACACGCGAAACGAGAGAGAGCTACGTAGCTTAGTGGACTCGCAGCCTTATTGTCTATCAAACCAGTCAATTTACATCTGTAAATTTTAACACGATTGATTAATGGATGATGTTATGAAAGAGTTTCGTGACTTGTAATTAAAATTGATATAACATTTATCGTAGATGAGAAAACTATAATTGGCTTTTAATACATTTGTATCTATTTATTGACGATCAAATTAGACTGTACGATCAAAGTAGAATGAAGACGCGTTGGCAGCAATTATTGCACAGAATCATGGCTGTACGCATATTTGGGTTGCTTATATTAGAGCACCAGACGTGTCGAATGGTCAAAAACAGTCAATCATAAGATAGATTTTCATTGTATAACGAAGAATTTAACAAAATAACCGTGATTTATTATTTAAATCTGTGGTGGTGTAATGGTGAAGACCGCTGTTGAGCGAAAGGTCCCAGGTTCGAATCCGACTCGTGCCACATGAGTTTGTATACCACTTTGAGTAATGTATTGTAAGGTAACCTGCACACTGGTTGATTATTATGTGGCGTATAGGTACTATACTCGCTGACGAAAACATAACTCTTGAATAAGAAGAAGGGAAGCCATACAATCTGAGCTACATAAAGCGCACGCATTCATTGTGCATACGCCTTTAGTTCCCACAAAAATGGGTTTAAAAAATGCTGGGATCGAAAAGACAACAATCGAGATATGATATCGTCCATCTAAGATCGTATGTGAAGATGAATTAATTCCTTGTGTAGTGTTTTACCGATGAATATAAATGAATATATTAGGACAAATCACACACAGATTTAGCTAGCCCCAAAGTAAGTTCGAGACTTGTGTTATGGGATACTAACTCAACAATAGTATATTTTGTAACAAATACATATATAGATAAATATCCAAGACCTGGATCAATCAGAAAAAGATCATTTTCCAACATGACCCGACCGGGGATCGAACCCGGGACTAGTATATTCTGTATAGTCGGTCTAGATAGCATAATATAAAACAATAAATACCTTCCCGCTTTCTGTCTGTCCCTGTGTATCTTCAAAACTACGCAACAGATTTCGATGCTGTTTTTTTTTTAATAGATAGTGTGATTCCTGAGGACGCTTTGGGTGTAAAATTTATTATGGTTCTACCCGGACAAAGCCGGAAGGGGCTGCTAGTCCTAACTATAACATTATAAATGCGAAAGTAAGTTTGTTTGTTACCTCTTCACGTTCTATCTGCTGGACCAATCTTCTTGAAATTTTGCATACATGTAGTTTGAAGTATGGAGAAGGACATAGGGCTTTCATCCCGGATAAATAATTGTTCGCATTGGAAATTTACCCGGGCGAAGTCGCGGGCAAAAGCTAGTAATAAATTAATCATTATTTCGAAATCTTTTAGCTTTACCCAAGGTCTTCCTTAGTATGCTACTTGACCGCTATCTGTCATCAAAACAGCCTATCAGGGCATGGATCAGAAATGGAGCTGATCTGCCTCGTCACGTCTATTGACAATGATCTTGAACACATTGCGTTTTTGCACGATCCACCTGTTATACCACGAAACTGAACGGTCTTAAATACATTTAGATGGCACAAGGAATGTGAACTTTATGTGTGTTGTGATAAGGTTCAAAAACGATTTTGTTAGGATTTGGTAGAAGGTGAATTAAATTTTCACCGCGTGAGAATTACATGCAATCTTTTTCTGCCTCTATTCTGGTAGCCTTTGAGACACAAGTTGTTATTAGATCACTATATATGTACCCATGATTAATAAATTAATACCAATATTCAGTATCCTTTGGATCTTTGGATATATAATATTATAACTCCTTCTAAAAATTATGCTAAATAAAACTGACTGCCATAAAGATGCAGAGCGGAAAGTTAGATCACTGACCCCTGATAAATACCTAACAAATTGACAGAAATATTGTAAATTCCACTTAGGTGACGGTTAAAAGGTGAAAAACAACATTCACACGGACGAAGCCGTGGGCAAAAGGTAGTTTAGCTCAGAACATAGCAACACAGTGTTTAACTGATTACAATTTAAGGTCTCCCCAACAACTAAAGCGGAAATTCCTCATAATTGACCGCAACCAAGCCTATCTGAGACTAAACAAGGGAGATACGCCTAATGGGATGTAGAACAAGCGCGGCCATTATAACCGAGCAGTGACGTATCGTCACATCTGAGCAGCGTATCTGCGGAGTAAACATCATTCTTTTGTATTGTTTGGTCCAAGTTTCAAGATGGAGGACTACGGAGGACAATTTTTATACCTCAGAGGAAAACTGCGTTAACGCAGTTTTCCTCTGAGGTGTAAAAATTCATCGTAGAACTCAAAATCATAATAATTAAGTAATTGTCTCGAAAACCCATTAGGATACATAACCCTAATGGGTTTTTGGGATAATTACGATGATTTTGAGTCGGCTTTATTGTTCCATTGAAAAATACAATCACTTTAATACTGATTCGGAGCATAACGTAAGAAACACGTGAGCTGAATACTGGACCGTTTCTGGTTGACTGTTCCCAACAGCCTTGTTAATATATCTAGACACCAATTATGGTATAAGACAGAAAGTTTTCTGTAGCCCTGATAGTTTCATCTTTCGATAAAAAGACTTCGTCTTGGAAGGTACGTTTGTTCTTTTGTACATTTGTCATGTCTCAGTGCTGACAGCGCGATCTAAACCAACAGAATTTCACAATTTTTGACAATCGAAATTGTAAGTATTGCTTGTTTTAAACCCAACTAAACTACACACCTAACAGCTTTGATGGAGTCCTTAGCTATCGCCCGCGGCTTCGTCCGCGTGAATTTCCCACGGGAACAGTATTTTTTCCGAAAGGTGTACAAAATTTCAAGATGATTGGCTGACTAGATAGAGCGTGAAGAGGTAACAAACATACTTACTTTCGCATTTATAATATTATATTTTCTATGTAATATCCGCGTTCATCCATCACTTGCACCAACCACCAAAAGACCAGTCCCTATTAAAATATACTCCCAGTTTCTGATATCTAGTGCTCAATCATAGGACGATTTGAAATTCCCAGAGTTTCCGCGTGCCGGACAGACAGACGGACGGACGGCGCGTGACATCGTGCGATCGGAAGATGGATGGTGTTTCCTGGTGGCCATCTGGTCTACCCGGTGGCAACTTATTACGTGTTTCGAGGAAAATATCTGTAAATATAAAATTATTTATTGCAATTAGACGAAAAAATACAGTTTTATCAACTTTTATCTGCAAAATAATAAACTTTTATGCAGTCTAATTATGGCTACTTCTTTATTGTGCTATAAGTGTACATTTTCAACGTAGACAAAATTGAATACAATAGAAGTTTTTTTTTATAATAACACGGTGCCATTTAAGAATTACAAAATTAATTAAGAAGGTTTGTATCCTTACGTCCTTACATATTCTAAAAATAAGTCCTCTGCTGCGTCTGTCTGTCTATTAAACTCCAAAACTACTGCACGGAATTTCATGTAGTTTAGTTTTAACCAAATAGTGTGATTTCTGGGAAAAGTTAAGTTGTATAATTTAATATGTTTTTAACCGAGTAAAGCCGGGCCGACAGTTAAAACATATCCTAAAGTGAAAATAGTTCAAATTCAGAGTTGTGAATGAGGAAATTTATTGACAAAATATATTAATTCAATGTTAAAAAAATTAATTCAACTTAATAATGATGAATGTATCAGTCTCAGCTTCCTGGCGTCTAATCTGTACAATAGACTACTGTGTTGTTTTGATGACTATTCGATGGCTCTTGTATCATTAACAATAACATAGAAACACCAGTGAAAAAATACTGTGATAATGACAACACTTTCAAAGATATGACAAAAAAATATCACACATTTTTGAACGCTCTATACTAAATGACACATGAACAAGTGACGTCACATCGTGCGAAAATGTTCGCGAAGAAAGATAAGTTTGTTCGACAGCTACATTAAATATTACGTTTATGGTGATGATTTCTTAATAAAACTTTTATTTATGATGGTTAATTGTTGTTATTTATGATGGTTAAATTTATTTTAATAATTTCATACTTTTTGAAAATGGACTTTTCAACCAACTTTAAATCTTCGTATTTATTATTTTTATCTTCAGCTGCATTGAATTGTCTATGAATTATCATAATGATCATAAATATATCTATTTTATTCATATTTTTTACAATTCTCTGACCTTGGCAACTACCCTATTAGCTCGGATCAACACGTAATAACCTCCACAGCTACATACACGTCACATTCATGGGCCAGGTGTTCGCGCAGCTACCTGGTCTGTGAAGCGGACATGACGTCAGAATGGCCAATTAACTGAAATGTTTAGCTGGTTCATTTACAGTTACACTAGCTATCCGCTTCTGCGTTTAATTCGTTAGTATATCATGTTGTTGGTGGTTCTCAGAGCGCTTCGACCGCTGCGCCTGCGCTGTCGTTGCAATTTTTAATTTTTTTATAAAGACAATAATTATTTTGACAGTTTAAAGTCATTAAAGTAATTTGTAAATTTTATTAATTGATTGATTTTGGAAATGATTCCATCCTCAAGAAAGATGGATTGTAATGACAGCGCAGCGGTTGAAACGCTCGAGAACCACCTGTGAACACTAATAGTCCGCTTCTACTAATAAACACTTGCATAGTGTCTATCCTTAAAGTTAAAAAGAAAATCGATGTATCGTATAAAATCTCACATAAGCGTAAATCTTTGAAATCTTTTTGTGACCTTTCGTTTAGTATTGCTCCAAGAAAATTTGATCATATTCAATTTAAAGTCGTAAACATCAACAGTTAGATCAGAATTAAGGTAAGAACTAGTATCAGATTGAGGTACAGGCGGTTACGAACATCTAGGTGAATGTTGCGGGCTTGTCTTAACATCTAGTTTAGTTGCATCTAGCTTTCCGATATTATACCTAAATAGGGCTGGCAAAATTCGTATTTGAATTTCTTAAATTTATGACTATTTAATTTTTCCGTTAAGTCTCCGCCTCCGACATAGGTCGGAGACGTTAAACGTTAACGTTAAACTTCGCAAAGAGAATCTACTCTAGGTACTTACTGTATTTTCACACTTCGTATGTATATTATAGTTGTTTTGTAAACCATGTATAACTAAAGCTATAAGTAAGTTGATATATTAATTGTATTTCTGACTAGCACACCGATGTTTGGATCAGTTTTTATGAATAAACTAGATGTTGCCCCGGGCTTCGCTCCCGTGGGAATTTTGAGATAAAGTATAGCATATAGCAATCTTGTATAATGTACCTTTCAAATGGTGAAAGATTTTTTCGGTTCGCTAGTTTCGGAGATTACCCGCCTCAAACATAAAAACTCACCTATTACCTCTTAAACGCTTACCTCTTTATAATAATATAGAATAAATAAAGGTTGCAACCCTATTCTCAAATATTATCTAGCGGTTGGAGTAAAACGCCGTAAACTAGATGATATCAAGCACGAACTATATGGGTCAGCCGAGATCTTTGTTATCATAAATATGTTTCATTGGGAACGTTTTAGATATTTGGAATGAAAGAAAGAAAAATATGTTCAAGCTATTTTCAAAACCGAGAATATTCGGAGCTTTATTTTTATACTATATAATCTCATCCATTATCGCTAAATAAAATATTGTATTCGTTTTGTTTCAGATTGTGATTCGTGCAGTGTATCTTTCGTGAGAAATCATAACGTTAAGGTATTTAAAATTATTTTTCTTATATTTAATGCAAAATCTAAAAGCGCACAACTCAAATATTTTAGAAATTCCATTTATCATTTTGCTCGACTTATCTAATCGTATGCGAAAATAAATTATTGTTTTTCACTTTCTTATAAATTAACCTTTTGGGGATTGCGTAGATGATAATATGAAACACGTGATATTATTATCATATTGAAGTCTTAATTCATTCATTCACTACATATATTATATTTATATCTAAATCTTCATGATATAACTTTAAACCCCAAAAAATATGTTTTGACGTTTGAAATTGTTCTATTGAACGAGATGCTAAGATTTTTACAAGTACCTAATAATGAATTTTAAAAAATATTTAAATTTGGGTAGGGTAATTAAGAGTGGGTTGCACCACCAGACGACTATGACAACTGCTGACGTTTAGATAAAATGGCGTACGTTGCGTTTTTCTGCGCGGGAGTTAACGTTACAATTGACTGATACCACCGAGCCTTAAGTACTCAAGGATTAGTTTGCTTTATTAATACTTAACAGCTTTCTTTTTAAATTAATGAGAACACGTTATATAAAACCATTTAGTGAGCTATAAAGTCAGATTATGTCTTTAGAAATCAATCACTGCGTGAGGTCATGTCAAATTAATGGAAAATATACCTTTTTGCTATACATTAAGGTTGGTATTCGATGTCATTATGTAAAAAAGCGGTGTTCCTTACCCTTCCTGGTGGGTCCATAATAAAATCTTAAATCTTATTTGAATCGTGTAGGATCATGACGGAAGTAAAAAATTATTTAATCATAGATTTTTATTGAACCATAGCCCGTATGTTTTTGAATGTATCATTTTTTATTAACGATAAACGTCACGTCTTAATTTCTCTTATAAATAATGAATATCATGATATAAAAAAAAATTAATGAAAAATCTTTTTGTGACAATGAACGGGTTTAAATTGGGTTTAATAATTATGTTGAAAAATCTCCGAAATTATGAATTTTCGTTTGTTTTATTGTAATTACAACAAAAAATTTGACTAATAGTAAAAAAATATATTTTTACTATGTACTATGTTAATTACTATGTAATTGTTGTACAGCATTTTTTTTTATTATGAGTAAAATAAATGTTGAAAATAAGGATAATGTACTTGCAACATAAATTAAAGGCGGAATTATACAAACAAAGCATTTAAATGAAAAAATGAACAAAATGCAATGAGCAGCTACATGAATAGAATGTTTATCGAGAACAAAATGGAGGCGCTTCGAATCAAAAGAAGACATCACGCCCACCGAATCAGGAGCCATTTTTTGTCCCTACCTAATTATCTTTCCATTTTCCCACAATTGGATTTTAATTCCACCTCGAACGTGCGTCGAAAATAACCCCCTCAATGACCAAACAATATCCTTCTGTTTTATTCTCATGATACAATGAAACATATAGCTATCACTGTCCCTTTCTAGCATGAGAATACGCACGCGCGATCAAGTTGACTGACGGTTCAATTAAAAATTATTTATTTGTAAATCAAAAGCGATATCGATCTTTTGTTCGGCGGCACATCACTAAAGCATTCACTCTTTGTACAACGTAGTGTTGTTACATTTTTCTTTTGTACAAAGATAATTATCGACTGAATAGCATCGACGTTACAAAAGGCTTATTTCGAGCTCAATTATACAATAATGAATTAATCATTGAATTAAACTGTGATAGTTTTTCGAGAATAAAAGGTAGTGTAGTCGAGAATAAAAGTAGTGGTATTCTCAATAAATTTATCTTTTGATCGGTTAGAAACAATTTGCGATATATATGACGACATTTCAATGACCCCCGCTTTAAATTCCATCGAATGAGATTAAAGTTACGATAAGTACGGTGTCCGGATTCTATTTAGCAAGAAATATTGTCCAAGTGGACGTAAACAGAGTACAGATAGCAAAAAATAAAATCAACACGGGTGTTGCTATTTCAGAAATGAACCAAAAACTGATTCGTCCTTTGAATTACAAACCGTTTTCTTTTTAAGTCGAATGGTGGAAACATTGTCATAAACGATGTTTTTTTTATGGCATTTTAATTTCGAAATCAAGCTCTGTAACTATAAAGCCTATAATAAAACTGTATTTAAAGAAAACTGTATTTAAAAATGTTTTGTACAGTTGACATCACATCGATCTGTTATTGCAAATTTAAGGACACAATCACCGGATCATTGTCTATGTAGGATTTTACACGCGTTGTCAAAGAAACTGTACCTAACCAAAAAAGCACATAGTAACATTGTATTCTAAAATTGCTACGGGAGCAGAATTTAGTTTATATCTATACTAGCTATTGCCCACGACTTCGCTCACGTGATTCCCACAGGAGCAGTTATTTTTCCAGGATAAAAGGTACCCTATGTCCTTTTCCGTACTTCAAACTACATTTATATAAAATATCAAGAAGATTGATTGAGTAGATAGAGCGTGAAGAGGTAACAAACAAACTTACTTTCGCATTTATAATATCAGTTAGGATCCTTATTATTTTAATATGGTGGTGAATTAATCAAATCTGAATACGCTGGATATTGGTTCCCACGCAGCGCGGCCATGTTTTAATTGTAACCGGACAGAAACAGTAGGCCGATTGTAGCGATTCATTTGATATTCATATTAGGTGAACCTGTTCCGACAGTTGTTTAGTTATCTGTGTTACATTGAGATTGAAAAGGTCGTATGATTACCTTTTCTGATTATATTACATATCTTTATTATTATCTTTTTATTGGTGTTATAACACAAATTTAATTTGCATTATTCCACCCGAAGAATCATTTATATATAGGTACCTACCTACATATATTGCAAGTAGAGACGAAAATAGAAAAGCGGATCTTGGACTCCAACGCACTACGGCTGACGGAGTAACCAGGAAAACGCTCAGATTAGAGACAGCGATACGACACATCTTGTAAAAATAATTTAAATGTCTTAAAAAAAATATTTCTACATTATTGATGAAAACTTAAATGTCTGAGACTATAATCGTAGATGTTTGTTTGCTTTTGCATTCTTTAGTGTTAAAGAAAAAATCATTCCATATTAAAAAATCATACCTATCTTTTAATTCTTGTTAATTCTAAAGAGGTCAGAACTATTGTCTGAATTAAATGAATTTCATTAAAGATATATTCGTAATAGAAATACAGAATATAAGATCAAGATTTTATTTAAATTTCCATAAATGGCAGTTTTTTTTTATTTTCTGCAGGCAAAAAAAAAATTAGATACCTCTTACCACTATCATTTTGAACAAACAACAATTTCGGATTTCGCAAAAGAGTGTCATCAAAACAAATTCTCCGATGTAATTTACGAAATTTTCCCATGCGCTCATTATGAGCAATATTATAAAATCCAGTTATTTCAAATTGAGACGTCAATTTGATAAATATGTTTGCGTGTAAATTCACAAAATACACGCATACATATCTAATCACGATGACCTGTGACTTCGTTGGAATTAATTTAGTATTATTGAACGTCAGACAGGAATAACTCCACAAATGATTTGGATACAAAATGTCGGGAGATAGAATGACAGAATTTATTTGAAGTGTATACTTTAATAGCCGTTCATTAGATAGTAATTTATATTGTGAATTGATAGCAATAGTCGAGGTGAATTGTGGCGTAAGTGAGAAAAGATAGCGGTTATGATAACACATTTAATTGAAACATTTTATGCGTAATCCTAGGATTATCGCGTACTCAATTTTAATTATATTATTATTGTATTATTTATTAGACATCCTGTTCTCAAACAATCATAGCGGTTTTCCGTTTCATTAAAACAATGACAATAATGGCGTAAGTGCCGGGCGCCGTAAGGTCCCTTTTGATTTGGACGACCACATATATATTTATTTAGCAAATAGCTTGTACCTAGCTTGAGAATGGCACGTCTCATTCATCATCAGCAAAAGAAGTATATATCAGGACTACGTATTTATTTTTATTCTATATTATTTTACATCGTATTCAGTTTTCTTCCTAAAAATCATTATATAAAAAAAAAACTAAATAATTTATCATACGAATCTATTCAAACTCGACGTTGTTACCTCAGTTTAACTCTAAATCATATATTATGCTGTGTTGCATTATCAAGTTAATTACTTATATAGGCTCAATATCTACCAAGAAAGGATGTCGGAACTCATAAACTCTTCCGCTAATAACTTGCACCAACCACGAAATCTGTTCTCACGTTGTGGAATGTAGAGGCATTTTCACACTAGCCAGATAATTATACTGATTTACTATTGAATGAATACGCGACAATGCTTTCGTTTGCGCTAATGGCCGTGGAGTTCAATGGCCTTGAATTCATTTAAATAAATGTGGGCCAGTCGTTTAATGTCCACATCTTGCGTAAACGGGAAAATTACGTAGGAAACAATAGCCTGGCGACGCCCCTTCCGCAATGGCAGAAAACTTAGAAGTTCTTAAACTCGATAAGGATGATGTGTGTACGATAGTTGTACCAATACAGGAAGTCTGATGCGTGCTAATGATATGAAGAGGCCTTACAAACCTCAGATAATTGAAAATGAAGAGCCCTTGCAAACTGGTGAATGAAAGTTATGAAAGCGAATCCTGAGATCTATGGCGGGGGAAGTAACGCGCTCAAATGAGAGACGCATCAAAAGAACCTAAAGTCAAAGCATTAATTCAAGAAATTAGACCTTCAAAATTTTAAATTATACAATATCTCCATAAAAACTACATACTACTGGCATTTTGGCAACGATAATAGCTGAGAAGAAATGCCTAAAGAAACTTATTTGACGCTTGAAATTTTCTCTGTACACACAAATACTTTAATCACACAATGTGGTATCAAATTACATCACAAACTCTAATGTCTGGCTTATATTTATAGCTAATCTCGGCAAACTGTAATAATGTACCATACATCCATACTTTGCGGAAGAACAACCAATAACTACACTAAATCAAAACTCGCAAAAACTATAATCACGTAACAATCGATTAATCGAATCGAATGATCGGTCAGCGAACCTTTATCCCTAACCAGGGTCGGCCCGATTGTATGACGGACATAAGACCACACCAGGCGTTCACTATTAGGGGGCGCCAAAAAGTATTTCAGGGAAATCAATGAAGAGTAAATACAATTTTTATAAGCCTATTGTATGTCCCACTACTGAGGAAAGGCTATTAAACTACTACAATTACACTACTGAAAAAATATTCTTTTCTATATTAAAAATTTAATTAGTTACCACTGAAATGTACAGTACGTAACCTACTTATGTAACATGAAAGAAAATCTTTTTAAATGATATTGCTATTTTCCTGTCAAATAAATAAATATTTTGCAGATGTTTTGTCTTACTTAATCGTACTTATGTGACTAATTATCAAAATACTACTTATTATGAAAGAGCACTTTACTATAATATTTTTGTATTAATTTTCAAATGAAAGAAGTGTTGCAGGATGGTATGTTACTTTTAGACGTGGTGCTAATTGTCCTATTGTTAAACTTGAATAAATATTTATTGTTTTTTATTAATTGGCCTATAGCAATGTTTTCGAATTGAACTGGAGCTCATTCAATTTCTTTATTTTCAACATTGAATGTCGACTAAGCTGTCGCTAAGGACTGCCGCAGACTTCTAAAACGCGCAGGAAAAGAAGGAGCCGTGTAGTTTTAAACTTGACCTTCACCTACACTTTAAAAGTCGTAGTCATATTAATTTATTTTTGAGTATTTTTAGACGTCAATGTGATGTATATCATCTTAAAATGAATAATTTTAACTTTGACATCACAACCTTTTCTTAGACACACAACGCGCACTGGGTTACGCACTCAACCTAGGGCCGGCCCTGTCCCTAAGCACCTGCGAACTTACGTCAAATGAAGCGGAGCCGCGTAACGGTGCAAAATGATAAACTGGCGACTATGATCGCGCGGAATTGGGTCGGAATCGAACTGGCTACCTCTGATACCAGCCATTGTATTAGTAGCGTGGTAGCTAACTGTGAATAGGGTTGTCTTTATCTTTGTTATTTGTTATTAAACTCTATGATAGAGGTGGCAAACATCGATAATCTAAATTAAGGGAACAATTTTGCATTCAATAGAGCTAGTAAAAAACATTGGTTTTTAAATTTTTAAATTGAAGAGATATGTAATGAGTATTTCTGTCGTTTAAAAACCACCAATCCTCAATGGGAATTTATCCATCCATTATGGAGGCCTGTTCCCCAGCGACAGGGTCATTTAAATGGCTATTGATGATTATGATAAACACTGATAGGTATTTCAAAATTATTTTTTTATTACTGGGTCAGATTCTAGACGAATATAGTTCTTTACGTAACTAGATGTTATTGTTAGTCTGTTCTTTAATTTAAAAAATAAGTTCCAATTTTTTTACAATAATTACTTTATTTTTGACCAGTGTTTCTGATTAAAGGTTGTTCTTTTTTCAAACGACCGTATAATGTGTATACATCATTATAGCTTCAGAAATAATCACATTCAACGTGCCTAGCCAACCATTAATTTAATATCATCCAGCTAATCGGAGCGATTGATATCGCATGCCTCGTTTGGACAGGCGAGCTACTTGCATGCTGCACTGAGTTGAATTTGTTTGACTGTGAATTAATTAATCTTCATGTGTTCTTCGATAGTTCTACTTGAATTATAAGTAATTATAATTTATTCATACTATAGTGGCGTTCAGCCTCTTTATAACCTCTTTACTGACAATGACTCTATGAGCTTTTAAAATAAACAATGCCACACTAAGGAAAACAAGAACTATCGACTGGGACGGATGGCTGTGGGTGCCGGACTAGACGTGGACCAGGACCGCTATCGACGACGCGACTACGAGAAAAAAAAAATAACATGAACATATGCACCACACCCAGCCAGCTCGGAGGATGAAACGGACAAGCCGAATACAGGGCGTAGGCCGTACCTATGCGACGCTGCTTCCATCCATCAAAGTCACGTTTGCTGGAATATGCGTCCTTCGTCTACATGCTTCACCTTGCCACCAAAACTCGCGGTAAGCTCGCTTACATTTTGCTGTTAATGCGAGGTATCAGAGGACGTTCCCTAGCCTGGCCTACGAGATAATAAAAAAATAGTATTTTATTTAAGTCGCCCCTTCACATACAATTTAAGTCCGTTAGTAAATTTTAACAGTAATAATACAAGTTATAGCTAGTATTGTTGATATAAATATTAATATTTTTTAAAAAATAAAAAATAATAAATGTTAAAATTTTTAAATATTAATAAAACATAGTACAAGTGAGAGCTTTACTCAAAGCAAGCATCCTATAATTTGTTGACTGATGACTTAACTGGCTTGACGGTGCAAAAACAGTGAGATATTTAAAAGTATAGTCGGCACAGACAGACTGTCTTCATTACTACACTACAACAATGTAACACCTCTACATATGCACACTTGCCTTTTTAGCAAATAAAATATATTGATTAATTCATACTACAACATTTAACGTAGGTAGAACATTTTTTTTATTATATTTGAATTTATACGGCTTTGGCCGTGTTTTTCCGGGAGGAAAGATACTTTTTCTCCGTATATCTATGTATATATATATATGTAAAATTTCAACAAGAACAAACAAACATTACTTTTGCATTTACAATAGTGTTAAGTTCATTGGTAAGTTAGGCACGAAATTTCAACTAAACATTTCTTCTAACGTCGAATTAATTGATGAAAATATAAAAATAAATATATAAGGACAAATCACACAAATTGAGTTAGCCCTAAAGTAAGTTCGAAACTTGTGTTATCGGATACTAACTCAACGATATTATATAACATATAATAAATATATAAACATCCAAGACCCAGGTCAATATGAAAAAGATAATTTTCCGTGTTGACCTGTCCGGGGATCGAACCCGGGACCTCCAGTGTATTATGACCATTAGCCCAGTTATCCATTATGAATTTCCCTAAATAACTATATAGTAATGTGACAACACAAAACAGAATTGTTTGTAATCTCCATACTTTATAAAGACTGGCACAAAAACAATGTAATCTAGAGTTATTTACCGAATGATATATAATAAGCGAACAAACGAAACATCAATTCGAAACAGCCAGTCTTTTGGTTTATTTAAAATAAATACCTTTTTTTTGTCAAGCCCAAACAAAACTTCTAAACGGCCAGTACCTATTTAAGATAATCAGTGTATTTAGGCGTAACATTGCCAGGCGAACCTAAGACCGATACCGTTGGCGACACGAGTCCAATTAAACCCTCAGCCACACCTGTCCAGTGTCCAGTGTCCAGCTAATGGCTCATTCGGTAGCACGGTGGTCCATTGTGTGTCAACATGATTTAATTGACCATACGAAAGCTCATTACTTAAGGCGACATATGCGTGAATACCTATACTCATTTTATTAACCTGGCATGTTTTGACTGATGCCATAAAAATATAGCTTCATTGTAAAACTTTAATTCAAGTTTATTTAAAAAGCACCACGAGTCCTCATTGATTGATATTGTAAAACGATTTTTTATGATAAATGATAGACTCAGATAAAAATGTAGTTACTTTAATTTATTCGATTTTTTTTTGTTATCTAAAGTCATGTTTCAATCCTTGTCTTTGTCTTTGTAACATTAAATAGCATGGCTTATTTTTGTTTTTTCTTTTTTGTCGGAGCCTAATAGATGTTTGCTAGTCTGTTCTTTATGTCACACATTGAATTCTATCGAGGCGTTTAAAAATAGCGGTACATATAACAAAAAATCAGAACCATTATCTGTAGATCCCGAGTGACGTGTGATTCCGCCCTAGAATAAGACCATTGCATATCCTCCCGTGAGTTTCGTATGACATTAATAATCTTGTCAGTATTAGCATTCCCAAGGAGGGTCAGGTAGACAGCCGGTCGCAAAATCACAGCTGAATCTTTAAAATTTCAAGGTTTATTTTTTCTCTCGTAGATTCTTCTTCCTTCTTCCTTCGGGTCTTTAGTCGTTTCGCACCACAAGCAATTCGCACCTCTACATTCTCAGTACCTACTACATTCTCGATAAAGACTTTGATTCAGTGTAATAGGCGTGTTACAAATAACGTGCGTTTATTCGTATTCAGCAATAATTGTTGCAAGTTATAATTACTGAGGTGTACCGTTCTAGCCCGGAGTCGTGCGCGGGCGCATCTGTGGCGGTCGTGGACTTTCAATTAAACCTATCTGTTCCGACTACCAGCTAAATATTTTATTATGGACCGTTTTCATTAAAGTGTTGCCTTCGGGTTGTTTACTGTTTATTTGCCGATATTGATATATTGTAAGTGAATTTAGTTGTACAGTCAACAGCACATTAAGTTACCCTTTTTTTTTTGTTTACCCAGGGGAATGCTTGTTACGCACTGAGTGTGGGACTCCTGGGCCGCTAGTCGGCCCAGCCTACCCACTAAACCCCTGGGGCGTTTTCACGCTGCCGTTATGGGGGACGTCACGGGGTCGCTAGGCATTTCACCCCGACGCCCCCCCGGCCGGCCTTTCGGCCCCGACCTGGGCGCATTGCACAAAACATGTATTTACGTCCGGCAAATAATAACAGTGCATTTTCACGTAACAAATTTGAACAAAATTAATTTTTAATCAACAGTTACTATTTATTAAATTTTTAATATTTCTATAATTTAATAAAAATATTTTCTCTAATTTTTTTCTAAGGTTTTAAGTAAAAAAAAAACGAAAATATTGGATCAGTCGATGCGTTCGCACGAACTTTTCGACGTATTTTTTTTAAATGCAGAAACATTGCTAGACTGTCAGCAAAAAAATTAAAAAAAAAAAAGATGAATCGAACTTCGATTGCGTGAGAAATCTGCCAAAATTCTTAATTTTTTTATCTCTAGTTACTGTTAAGCTCAGAAAACATTATATTTAGATGAAACTACGTAAAGATTACAGCTCAAATGCGTTGAGAACACACGATCTAGGCAATATTAAAGTGTCCAGTCATGGTTAGATGTTTAGAACTTTCTAAACATAAGCAAGGAGTGCGAGTAGTTTACGCCTAATGCATAGTCGTTATCCCACTTCTGATTTATGTTATTCTGGCGTGAAATTATATTATAGGTGAGGAATTATTAATTATACGACTACATGGAGCTTATTACGCGCGTAGTCGGCCGCGTGTGGTCACATAGTGAATAGCCCGGATAAAACATTACTTGTTCGTATTTTTTTTCCGACAGGTCCCATCTTTTCGAAAAAAAAAAATACTTTAATTTTCACGGTAATAAGATGTAAGGGTGAATTTCACGAGCGTTTGGAACGCCGCCGTGGGCTGTTATTAGTTTTTATTAAATTGTACCATACACAGTAATCAATTTAATTATCCTATTTTATAAATAAGTTAAGTGCTGGTACAATGTTAATTTTATAAATGTTTAATTTAAAAATATATATCGTAATGCGTTGCAAACTTTTTAAGAAAGCGATATAATTATAGATATCGTTTACGTCTAGTATATTTACTAATTAATTCTCAATTTTGTTAAATATATTTCTGTCAATTCGAGGAATTTGATAAGATTGGTGCAAAAAACTCATTGACCTTTATTTGGGACACGATCTTGACCTAGCAATGTCGTTGAAAAACACCTAAATTATTATCAAAATCGAATAAAAATTTATGCTAATGTTAGTCTGACTGATGTTAAATTGACGCAGAGGAGGGTTCAGTAGTGAAATAAAAGTATTTTTTTTTTGATAAGCTGTTTAACTACAAGTAAAATTAGATACTTCTTCTAAATATAAAAACAAAATATGAGCATTTGACTTCACTATTTCAAAGTCAAAAAGTATATCAATTCAACTTTACATAGAACTAAAAAACTGACAATTGATAACATTTATAGTTTTGCTTTTAAAGTACTCTATTGCACATAGTTTGATTTTCGAACAGTCCAAAAAACATCTCCTATTTGATCATGTGCTAGAAAAATCTCAGATCATTCCCAAACCGTGCCACGTAAACCCGACATCGTGTCATGTTCGTCACTGCCATCAGCGTCACGTGTTACCGCTATTTCCTGGTCGTCATGACTCAAAGCTTGTAATGTAGATGTGGTCACTTGTATCGTGAATATACTGCCCATATTAGATCGGAAAACATAGCATTCGTGATCTCTTGTTTTTGTGCGCGTAAATTGACATATGCACCGATACCATTAGCACCGACTTCGTCGCCATTATTATTCCTTCTCTCTTTGTTTTCTTAGTGTTTCACTCTTGACATAGCGGTTGTGATTATAGGGCAGTCTTTTCAGAATTCGTTGCTGCTCTTATATAAATGAAAGATGCCATAATGAGTAAATGGTTATGGAAATATTGAAGTGCAACAGATATCATATAAACTATTGGTAAAATTCATTAGGTCTTACCACCAGGTCACGTGGTCCGGCTTCCTTTGTCCTACTAATCGGAGAATATTTTTTATGATTCGATAATTGTAGTGTATGTTTTGTTTGGTGCCGTAGATCATAAAAGCTATGATTCTTAACAAAGCGAACCCTTCGAGATCGGCGAGACCCGCTTACTCTCTTCCTACTATAAAAACACTATATTGGAAAGGGCAATGGGGTCGTAAAATTAATTTGCTTCACACCGGTTCACATTTAAAGACCCGGGTCATTGATTAGCTGAATCGAGAGACCTTGTAAGAAATTGGTTTGCTATCAGTATTTCTTACAAGAAAAACAAAGTGCTGTGGTTTTTCAAGCAAAAATATTTATCGAAAACTAAGAATATGTTAGTGATTATGTTTTACTAGAGACACCGTTTTGCGCACGTACGTACACACCCTGCGTACTTTGTAATAAATTTCTTTATCTAGTGTAGAATAATACAATTTGGAAAGAGGATTTTTTAGTTTTCCCTAATAAACATAAGAAATTGGTAAAAATGTGATGGTGGCGCTAGTGTGCAGTTATGTATCACCTTAAGGGCCACACCGCCTTGTCCGAATACCGTATACACAATCATAATAGCTGAGTCACAGGTGGCGGGTGAGGTGGTCAAAGGTCAACTAGATTGTTCAACGATTATGTTCAGATATGTAGGTACCACTGACCTATTGAGCGTTCGACCTTATTTAGCCGTGCATTCAGAAGATGGTAATTGAAATTGAGTGTCTTGTAAACAATTCCTCTCAACCTATCGCCAGTCAGCTGTAAGAAATCCTTACATGGGATAAGTCCGGCGTTGTGCATGTATTATTTATTTTCATTTATGTACTTACTAGCTGCGCCACGGGGCTTCGCTTTCGTGGGAATTTCGTGAAAAAAGTACCCTATTTGTATTCCAGGTTATATTCTACCCGTGTACCAAATTTCATAACAATCGGTCCAGTAGATTTTGAATGACATAGTAACAAACATACATCTTTACAAACTTTGGCATTTATAATATTAATAGGATAGGATTTTGTGATATTTTTGGACTTCGACCTAAAAGCTACACTGAGTTATTGGCAATATTTTACCCGTGTTCGTTCAGGTTTTACAAATGTTATCTATAAATTTAATTATTTATTCATTTAAATGTTCGTGTTTGAGTAACAAACATCTTAACAAACATTCACTGGTCTATATTTATCTGATTTCTTGCTAGATTGGCACATCTGTTAATGTTGGGTCAAACCTATCCCAAAGGCCAATGTGACAAACTTTGTGTAACAAATTAACACCACGAACGGGTTAAGTAAATTCCCATGTCCATTTCTGGAGAACTGTATACAAAGTAATATTTGTTGAGTTATTTTGGGTTGAGTACTGTGCCCAGAACTCCGTTTGTATTAATTTGGGAATTTCTCTGAAAGCGATGGATTTACAATATGTACTTTTACAGTTTATTCCGCAAAACGTTTACTCAGGTTTGGCTTATAGAGAATGTTTTATGGCATTAAGATCCTAAACCAGCGTCCAGCGAACACGCTGGCCTTTTTTATCATGTACCTAAATTAACATATATCACGTTTTTATTTCTTGCGAAAATAAAAGAAAATTGAAATAAACATTTAAAATATCATGGTGGCATTAATCTTATGGTGACGTTCGTTTGCGGTTAAAAACGGCTATTGTTAACTTTGTAATTTGTGCTTTAAAGATAAACTAAAAAAATTATAACGACATTTCCGAATAATAATTTCGAATTTATAAACGCATTAAGAAATCCCTCACCATTTATCGCACTAATAACAAAACACGGGCATTAAGAACTGACGGCATTCTACATGAGCGACAAAAGCTTTAAGACAACGCGACGCAGTACAATAAATTCTTGAGTCTACAACTCAAACATTCGCGTAGCATCGCGTCATGCAACCTTGCGTCACTAAACTAGGACGGGTAACGGCCTGTGCTGTGCCCTTAATTTGCGCAAGAGCAGGTCGAACAAAGGGAGTGGCGGAGTACGCACTGTGGTGAACTTTACTTTTGAATGAATCGTAAAATATAGAAACTGTAGAACAGTGATAACTATTTATAATTTAAAGCATGTTCTTAAGTTAATCTGTCTGATTATTTCTGTGATGTGACTTTATATGGCTATTTGGTATATTTTCAATCAATGTGCACGACATACATTGTGTAATTTCAATGTATGCTACGCATTGATACTATACAAAATCAAGCAACGTACGTCGATTCAAAGTAAAAATCGATTTTGATCGTTGAAGTTGATATATTGCAACGAGTAGCGTGTCAAATACCAGCATATTAAATATATTTCTCTTTCTTTCACTAGAGCATTTTCCCGTTATCATTCTCAGCTTGAGCGTTGGAGCCCAGGGTCCGCTTTCCTACTTTTTCGTCTCCATTAATTCTTTCTCAACTGCTATTAACACATTCTTATATCCAATTGATTTAATAGATGGAATACTTTTTGTTTTATTTTTTTTACACCACAGAGAACAACATTCACATATTAGGGATTCCTTCACGCAATGTCCTTATTTTATAAAAAGTGTTAAGACAGAAAGTTAATCAAGCACCTAACTTGAAGTATATTTTATTTAAAAACTAAGTACTTATTGAAATCCCACTAATATTATAAAATGCGAAAATTTGTGAAGGATATATGTGTATGCGTTTGTTACTCTTTCACGAAAAAATCTAATGGACGGATTGTTATGAAATTTGGCACATGGGTAGAATATGATCTGGAATAACAGATAGGGTACATTTTATCCCATAATTCGCGATTTAATAATAATTTAATAATAAGTTATTGTCTTTTATCCTTAATTATATTTTAAAACATTTTTATATACTTATTTATTGCAAATTTTAATATAGATTGATACGACTTTTTATTTACTTTGAAATAATTAAAAATATATATATATTATAATGAATTAGGTATAGAGGCCATATTGGCGATTTTATTTATAATGATGTACAAACCTCTTACAAAAAATATTTACACATTTAAGTACATAAAGAGATCATTCTGTACTTTTTTTAATTTAAATATGGACGAACATTCCTTTTAGCTTCGCGTTGTATGTAAATGAAATGATTATATATTTAAAATTCAATAACATGTCCAATTTTTGAATTCTTTTGGGATTTTATTATTTTTAACACGCAGGTCATAAAAATGTAAATAGTAATAGCGACCGCCCGCGACTTCATTCACATTTTAAATTCGTAATAAAGATTATATTTAAAGCTAATAGTCTAGTCATTATCTGTGAAACATTTCATCAAAATCGGTTCAATGATTTCCGAGTTTATTTGTTACGAAAGTAATCTAAGTCTAGTCTTACGAAAGAAACGGAAATGGTGGCCATAAACCGGATTCTGAGATTGATTTATCTATAAAACTAATTGAGTTTGCAAATTAAAAGCAATTTGAGCCTGTGAAGAATTAAAAAGAAAAAAATTACACATAACTACCTTTACCAATACCTACCAGAAAAATACCTTTACCGCATACTTTTATGAAGAGATTATAAAAGTATGCGGCAAAGGTATTTTTCTGTTATGTGTAATTTTTTTCTTTTTAATTCTTCACAGGCTCAAATTGCTTTTAATTTGCAAACTCAATTAGTTTTATAGATAAGTCAATCTCAGAATCCAGTTTATGGCCACCATTTCCATTTAAATGGAATTGCAATGAAGACAATAAAAAAGAGCCGTACAGGTTGCAGAAAATTAAGTAATCACATTAGATTGTAGTTTAATCGAAATAGATAGTTTTTAAATCAGAAAGAATACCATTAGCCGTAACTTTATTTGCGCGGGAATTACTATAGTTACTTGTAGAAAAGAAAATATATACCACATACATACTCTTGTGGAATTATAATATAAATAAAGATTAATGCTAATTATTTCATGTAAAGCTTGAAAGAGAACTTCGCTTGATTTTGTATATAAACACACATAAACAATAACTTGTTTCGGCTTAAACAAACAAATAGCTTGAGTCCTTGAATATAATTGTAGGTTAGCAAATTATAATCTTCACAATTATATTTATTCAAGCGGCGTGTGGTTCCGCCCTAAAATAGGACTAAGGAATACAAAGCCTTAACAGCTGATAGGCAATTTTTTAAATTTAATGGCAATTTTTTTATTCCGAAATTTCCGAATACGACCGGGAAAACACGAAAGTGAGAGAGAGAGAGAGAGAGAGAATTATATTTATTCAAAACAAGGCATTCTCTGCCAGTCAAACGTTACAACCAAATAGAAAACGGTAAAATAAAGCGAGAAAGGATAAAAACAAGTAGGAACAAAATATCCTTATTAATATAAGGTCCTTACATATGAAATTGGCGTTTTGTTGTACTGGCCACTTTAATCACAAATTTCTCCTCTTTGGTTAGGAATTCCAAATTCAAATTTATACAGCTATTTGTGTTTTGTTAACCGTCATTCATTTGTTTTTTTTTCTTCTGATTTTTCTGTTTGCGTCACTCAGTTTACAAAATGTAAAACTTGAAATATCGCGTTATTTACGAGTTCCACCGTGGCACCAGTGCTGCGGAAACAGCTCGAAGGGTTAATGATGTGCATGGCGGTCTTGTCGTAAAAGAAAATACAGTGCAATTTTGGTTCCAACGTTTTCGTTCTGGAAATTTCGACCTGCAAAACAAGCCACGTGGACGGCTGGAGACCCTGGTTGATAATGAAGAATTGAAGGCTATTGTGGAAGCGGATCCATCTCAAACCAGTCCGAGCTCGCTTCAGGCTTCGATGTTAATGATAAAACTATTTTAATCCACAATTGGTAAGATTAAAAAACTTGAAAGGTGGGTACTTTACGAATTGTTGAAGCAAACTGGCAAACGCGTGTCGACTGCTGCCTTACATTACTTAACCGGCACAATAATGAAGGGTTTTTAAATCAAATCATTACCTGTGATGAAAAGTGGATTCTCTACGATAATCGGAAACGCTCATCGCAATGGCTGGACCCTGGCCAGCCAGCCAAATCCAAGCGAATATTGACCCAAAAAAAGTTACTTGTAAGCGTTTGGTAGACTAGTGCCGGTGTCGTTCATTACAGTTTTCTCAAATCTGGCCAGACAATTACGGCAGACGTCTATTGTCAGCAATGTAAACTATGATGCAAAAGCTAGCTGCTAAACAACCGAGGCTGGTCAATCGCTCCACGCCACTGCTGCTTCACGACAACGCAGTGTGTGGTCTAACACACTGCACTACAGGCTACCAAATTAGAGGAGCTTCAATTGGAATGTCTAAGACATCCACCGTACTCCCCGGATCTTGCTCCAACAGATTATAATTTTTTTTCAAAATTTGGATAACTTCTTCCATGGGAAAAAAATCAATTCCGATAGGGCAGTCCAAACCGCCTTCAAAGATTTTATTGATTCCCGTCCGAAGGTTTTTTTGAGTAAAGGGATCAATGAACTACCTATGAGATGGCAAAAGTGCATAGATAATAATGGTTCTTACTTTGATTAAATAAATGTTAATTATATCATGCTTTGTTTAATTATATTAAAAAATATTCGACTTTGTTCCTATACCAAACGCAAAATTTCATATGTAAGGACCTAATAGTTATACTTAATCATAAAATACACATAAAATATCATCGCTTTCTAAGCTCATCAAACAAAATAACACACTAATTCAAGTTATCAACATACCGATAATATTACTGAAATCCCGCCCCGCTCATCATAGTATAGATTGTATCTCAATTTAAATTAACTATACAATGCCTTCGGATTGCTCTATCAAATGTTATGTAGTTATTGAGCTACGCCTGTTAGTTGTAAGCTTGATGAAATTTGGATATTGGATATTGAAGCTGTTTGTTACACCTTTCTGTCTGTCTGTCTGTGTATCTATCTGTGTCATCATAGCTCCGAAACGGATGAACCGATTTTCCTTTAGCTTTTTTGTATCATCGATAATTTTATCCTGAATGTACTTAGGCATGTTTCATGAAAATCTGCTCAGACGTTCAAAGGTTGTAGCGAAATGAATATTGAAAGTCGGGTTTTTTGAAATTAGTCTAAAAAATGAACTTGTTTAATTATCGAGTGTGTTGAAATATTACTAACACTGTGCATATTGCGACTTTGATATTCACATCTCACTATCGAGTCGATTCGCAGTGAGACCCAGCTGACCAATCACAGTGACGCAACGACAACCACACCGCAATGTGATTTGAACATGTGATTTTACGGCAAATGAACTTAAGCTTGCTTTTGTACATTTAATGGAATTCTTACATTGTTGTAAGATTTGTATTCACAGAAAATCCGTACCCGGCGCCATACGCCTGTTAGAATCTCCATAGAGTCGTGAGAATGAATACAGATTCTTACATAATAAAAAACGAACTCCTCTGTCGCGTCTGTCTATCTCCCTGTTTGCAATAAACTCAAAAACTACTGCACGGACTTTTAATAGATACTATGTGATTCATGAGTAATATTAGCTGTATAATTTATTATATTTTTAACCCAGCGAAGACGGGGCAGGGTGCTAGTCCCAATCCCAACTAATATTATACATGCAAAAGTAAGTTTGTTTATTTGTTACCTCTTCACACATTATCTACTGGACCGATTATTATGAAATTTGCTACACGGGTAGAAAATAACCTGCAATGACACATAGGGTACTTTTTATCCCGAAATTCCCGCGGGAGCAAAGCCCCGGGGCGCAGCTAGTTTTATATAAATTAGAAGCCATTTTGGTCAGGAAACTCAAGTTTTCTTTAACCGAAGAAGATTCTATAATTCTTGAAACTGATGGTGGTGAGGAAAAAGCGTAACACACTTAGCGGCCGAAAACTGAGCTAAACACCGACATAAAGTATTTCTTTACACCGTGCAATGCACAAAACGCATTTGTTTCATGCACACTGCACTTGCATTTAGCGCCACTGACCGAACATGTGTGCTATTCCGAAACAATGGGTCGTTTAAAAATATGCCTTGCAGTTTGGTCTAGCAAATGTGAAAGAACAGAAGGTTAACTGTCTCTTAAAACGCGGCCACGTACAACATCATCTCTCATCCTCGTCGGTAACATGTTTAAAGAGTTTTGTAGCAATGATACAAATAAATACAGATTTTTGTCAATTAAAATCAAATTGATTATCTAGTTGGCTTATATAAACTACATAGATACAAACTTATCTGGCCCGATGAGAGCATCGCTACTCAAGAGTAAATTTACAAGAAAATTACTTTTCTAATAGACTGTTTCATAGTTTTAAATTCACATTATTTGGCATTTAAATTTAACATGCAATCAGACTTTAAGCTTGTAAAACTTATAACACAAGACATAAATTTCAAAAGATAATATTTCGCTATGCCATATATATGCTTTAACTTTCACCCACTAATACATGGTCATAACTACTAGTAAATTCTAACAAAACTTAATTGAAAATAACAAACTTTCGTCATACATCATTACTACAATTCCATTGTTAATATTAGTAGGACATCGAACAGCAAAATTTATGGAGATAATTATTCTGTATCTATACGGAGATTACGTTCTATTTTCATCATTATATACTATGTACTACTTCTACTAATAAGTACAATCATTGCGTACTAACCGCATGGGATAGAGGAACATTTTGCGATATTAACATTGTTTACGTGAATGTTACACTATAGTTGGAAGATGACAATAGAAACTAAAACAACCTCAGACTTGACACCATCTGTCGCGTGCGGTTCCCCAGGCGCAACAACTAGCCTGGCGGGAAGATCTTCCCTTTGTGGCGGTCGAGCATAATCACCTAGCTCCCGCTACAAGAGTATAAATGTTTAAAGCATTTTTTCTGAAATCACATTTTTCCCGTCATAAATTATTGAGTGTTTCCCAATAAGCTGCCATTTAGCATTGCGGAGCGACCAATGTTGAGAAGGAAGTCGATAGTTAAATTTATTAATGTGCTCAAAAATTTCATGACTGACGCTATAAAATGATTACTCTAGTAGTTGCCCGTAGCTTCGCACCCGTAAGAATTTTGAGATAAAATACAATAGCCTATAGCGATCTTGGATCATTATCCAAAGGTACATTTACCTTTCTAAGGGTGAAAGAATTTTTGGAATCGGTTCGGAACACACAAACATACAAACTCAAACGCTTACCTCTTTATAATAATAGTATAGATAGTAATAAATAAGCGCGTTCATACAAACTCTTCAACCCTTCTTCCTCAATGTTTTTGACCTTTAAACCCATAATATGTTAATGAGGTCCTCAAGTTTATGACCAACATTGACGATAACCATCTTCGGCTGCCAAGAATTCAGCCCCTGATCATTCTGGAGATTGGAATTTTGTGAAATGGGCACAATGGTTTGCACCCGCGCCGTTGCCACCTACGCCATACCTCATTGCTTAAGCAGACTCTTCACATTTATATATTGTATACTAGCTTCTTCGCTCTTGTGGGAATTTTGGGATAAAAAGGACGCTATGTGTTATTCCAGTATATATCCGACCCGTGTACCAAATTTCATTATATTTCCAGTCCAGTAGATTTTGCGTGAAATAACAATCATACACACATATATCCTCACAAACTTTTGCATTTATGTTATTATATTCATGGATTCTGCATGGATTCTACCCTTGTACCTAATTTCATCTAAATGTTACCTATCTCCATCTGTGAATAACTAGTTATATTAAATATAATACACCCTGAGGCTTAGCCCCCATTAGAATTTCGGGATAAAAAGGTTACTTTTGGAATAGTACTAAAAAGAAACGTTTTATCCCGAAATCCTTGCTGGAACAGCAAAGTTATTCTACTCTAATAGCTTCTAGAATTTACATGTTTGAGTAAAAAAATTGTCATATTCGAACTTTCTAATTTTTAGCCTAACTTTGACATTAATTTTAGCGCACCGATTAGATGAAATGTCAAAGTTGACCGGTGCCACGCAACGCATATCTATTGAATGTGAGTTGGACTTATTCAAAATCAGTCTTAAAATCAAATCGCTAGTGGATATTCTATTTGTTAAAGGACGTATTCTTTGTAGATCTACGGTTGAAAGTCAAACATGTTTGGAGCTGTCAAACACATCAGTCTCGGTTGAAAAAGAAGTGATTGAGTATATTTTCTCTGATTGCCTGTTCAGAAACGTCGACATTTGACGCATCCTTATTATCCTCCAATCGAATGGCATTGAAATTGTAAATATTTTTATTCCGTATAATAATATGATAAATAACGTTACTAGACTAAATATTTAAATAATCCAATTCTTGTTGTAGCATTTGCAATGTGTAAATGTATGTATGTATGTTCGGGTGGAATCTTGAACCAGTCATATTCAATCGATCGAGCTGAAATGTTGTACACACTTTTAGTTTGGATGACACAGCATGACCTCATAGTACACCCAGGAACGGCTCCCGACGTGAGAACTCCTCAATGGTTTGCTATACGGTTATGACTTATTGTCACTTATGGTATGTAATAAGATCTCTCTGATATCAATAAAAATTGTGTATCAAAAATGTATAATTTCTGTAAAAGACATATTTTATTTAAATTTTGTTGCACAAAATACAGTTAAAAATTACAATATGTTGACTTAATGCTAATGACATTATATACTTTATGTTACTTATTATTAATATATGATGTGAGTGGAAGTTTAGCAAGACATATAGATGATCGACTCTTTAGATAAACTATATCGACTCATAGAATACACCCAGGTATTTCTATACTAAGGAACTAGTATTCTTCGCAGTTGTCGGCGAAACAAGGGTGTTCATTCAAGTTTAAAGCCTGTTCCAGTCGTAACTTCACATTAATGTTTAATCTGATTTACTTATTTAACGCTAAGAAACACACAATCTATGAATCGATACACTTGGGGCATTTATATCTCAAGAATAAACTTGAATGAACACCCTGAAAGTTCCTCTTTTCAAATTGTTATTGCTAACACTAACACACTCGAAAGAATATATATTTTAAGAATAAGAATATTAGATTTTATTCAAGTCGCCTAAAAGTACGTACATGAGTCAGATTGTCGAAGATGGAGAAAACTAGGCACCGAAACTCAACGGCTAAGGAAGAAACCGGGAACGATATACGGGATACGCTCGAATATTTTGTTGTCGACTGTCCTAAAAAATGTGTTCAAAAATTCGGATCCCTTGAATTTGAAGAACGGAATACAAAGTAACAAAAATATATCTAATCCCTTATGTATAAGTTCTTATGGACCATTACACCACCACAGTCCTTTTACTATCGGCCCGCCCCGGCTTCGCACGTGTGAAAGCATAATAAATTACACGCCTAAACCTTCCTCAGGAATCACACGATCTATTGATGAAAACCACATGTAAATACATCCATCAGTTTTTGAGTGCGATAAACTCAAAAACTGATGGATGTATTGATGACCAGACAGACGCGGCAATGGAATAGGCAGTCTGTACCACAAATTTTGGCCACTCTAGTTGAGTCAGATCAGAACTCAAGCACGCGATCAAGAAAATTAATATCTTATTTTATATCGTCTATCAATCACGGATGTCAAGGTATTGTGCGACTCCCGACTCCGCTTGCCCAATCATTGGGACATGGATTGGGTAATTGACAGAGAATAATTAGGTAATTAGTTTGTTGTTGAACAATGAGACTTGACATTATTTTTTTTCTGTTGACTACCTATAGGCTTTATAATAGCTACTTAGTTTCAAAGACTTTTGGTGACAACCAAGATACGAGACGGGATAATCGAATTTTCATTGATCAACAAAATCGATCCACTTAAATATTTTTTGTTAAAATATCATTTTTATGTTTTCAAGATAATTAGAGTTTTATCATAATTTACTAACTAGTTACTTCGTGTTTGATTCTTTAAATGTGTAACAAAATTAGTTGATTTTGAATGAATTAATTTCTATCATAGGATATTACTATTAAAAGTGCTTACAGGGAAGACCGATTTTAATGATATTGGCTCAATAAGTAACATAGTTAAACACCCGACTTCTTTTCAAATACAACAAAATACTACGATAGGGAAAGTTTGCTTTAAAAAAAGACCTTTAAATGCGGGCGGAACCGCGACATATAGATAGTAATATTTATAACACTACGTAAATACAGTACAACTGACCAGTTCGTTGAACTGAAAAAAATTGTTCCTGACAACACCGACATTAAAATAAAAACAAAACAAGATAGCCAGAAGGTAGATAGATCAATTTAACCTGTCGATAACATTAATATTACATCATGATAAACAAGTACATTTTTTATGCAAACTATACATCAGATTTGAATTAAAAAAACGTAGATTGGGTAACTTATTTAACTGTTTTGTTTGTTTATAAAATGCTTATTTGAAAATTGCTTTACTTTCCCTGCGTGTTGGTATTGTTAAAACACATCATATTCTAATCCAAATGATCACTATTTTTTCGTTTAATTACATTACATTCTGGAAAAAAATAATAGTAATATAATAATAAAATTAATTAATAATATATTGTAATAAATATATTGCAATCTGATAGGTAAACTTACATAAATCTGCCTAGTGTGATTAGTTTATGCCAGTGAGCTTCACTCGTGATACACTTTTTTTTCTGTTCTATATATTACACATAAACTATAATACTCGTACATATAGATTGTTTATCTGCAAGCGGCAAAACAAGCTCTTAAAATTTTGTTGTTCTGATTACAGCATGGGTTTCATGACAGCTATAAAAAAAATCGGTAGTTACGAAGTGCTCCTGCAAAATTTATTCAAGTCACGTTCTCTATAAAATTGTTACTCTACAAATCATTTGGTATAGTACCTACCTATGTTTCGGTTGGCTAATTCAACCGATCATATTAAGATAAAACGTGAACTTGCACGTTATTACCAAAACCAAAACATTATGGAAGCAATTTAAATTATTGTCAGTATATCGATAAAATCGATTACAGTCAACTCGATTCACTAATCGATTCTGACGATCGACATGCTTTGTTCTATTGTTTTTACGTTTACCGTGTCTTAACGTGTCTGTGTATCTGCATGTCTGTTCGTGGCATCGTAGCATCAAACGGCTGAACCGATTTTGATCTAGTTTTTTTTTTTATTTGAAAGAGAAATTAATAGAGAGTGATTGTTAGATGTGTTTGGAACACAATGTGTGTTCACCGTTTGGAAACCGACAGCACTTTTCTGATAGACGAAAGGATTTTTTACCTTATTTTTTATGTAATAAGTAGTTTTTTAGTCTATAATTTAAAACAAGTTTATTTTTGGAATAAATCTCGACTCAAAAGCCGTTAATTTGAGTTAGAAATAAATTCAGAGTCAGCCGCCTTTCCTTTCTCCTAGATTATTATTTCTGAATGGGTGGTCGTGCAACGAATGCTACTGCAATATCGATAGTTGTGTGTGTACAGATTCTGATAAAATCTGATGTCTATTTTATTTTATTTCTAATTTTATGCTTAAGGTTGTTTTAGTACGTATCTATTGTTTTGTCATGTATATATAAAATAAATAAACTTATAAACAACATGTATTAAACGCGCACATACCTTTTTTATTTCCCAGATTATTTTATTTTTTATTTTGTTCAGGTATTACCTGTTAGTACCGAAAGTATAAAAGTCGCTATATAACTACATAAGACTTGACTGTGATTTTACACCAGCCGCCTGCCAATTCCAACGTCACAACTCTTTAGGAATGCTATTGTTGCCTACCAGCTGCCCTCCCTCCCTCTTTCGCCCCGAAGATATGGAGTGGTCCCATTAGGGCGAGACCACACGTAGGCATTACATTTTGTAGGTGTTAAAGTACTTACTTAAAATTTAAGGAACATTTTGAAATTGGAAATGTAAAAAAAATATTCAACAGCAGCGACGTCATCGACGGGCCAATGAGTTTACTCCGTGAGTCGGCCATGTTTCATATCATACGTAAACATAATTTTGAAAGTGCGCCAATAAATTCTACAAACGCAAATTACTGGAATGATTCAATGCAGCTCAAACATGTAATTGCTATTCTCTGGTAATGTCAACATTATGTTTTGAGAGTGCATTTGATTTGCATAAACATTTGCACGTGACACACAGAGTTGCATACACTTAATGCAAAATTTTGTATATCAATGGATCTTTTACGGATAAATCTCATTATAGCTAGATTTTTTTCAGTAAATAGTTTTAAAATAACTAAGATATTCATAAATAATTGCTCCATTAAAAACACGATTTACATACAAGCTAGTGTGTATTTTCCTAAAGTTCCCGCTATTATATCCTATAAAAAACCCTGACATGTCAATCATTTTCTTACTCTTATTGACTCCTGACCTCGATCAGATTAATTATAAAGGAAGTGACACAGAATCGATTGCGGATGTGATCAATAATACAAAATCGATCACTATGGGTCATCTTTTTTTCAATAACAGTGAAAGTATTATAAAGTAGCAATTGCTCTCTCTTTCACTGTATCATATCGGTAATCAGCTCAAATCGAAACTGACATTTCAATAATCGATTACAATAATAGGCCGAAAGATCCGCAGATAACCACAAAATCGTTCCATTAGAAGGTTGATAGAAAAAAAGGTCAGCACAATAATAATCCCATAAATAACCAATTTATTCCTTTGTTACAGATAAAACACTGGTGACCTACAAAAATAAGCGGCTGAGATTCGAAAAAAAAGATCGAATCATTCTCAAATAGGAACGAACGATGACTGGTTGGACATAGTGAAAAGTGTTCGAATTAAAAATAAATTAAATTAAAAACAATAATGTCAAGGACAGTGGCGCGAAGCTGAATTTTTATTGAAAATGTGCGTGAGTATTACGTGAAAGTTTTGAAATGGCGCATAAAGTGAAGAATAACCATTACGTGGCCACACATAGGTCCGGAGTGGACTCTCCTTCATCTGGAGCATATTTGCATAGAGCATCGTCCAGGGACGAGAATGATAGCCACAGAGCTCCGTCAGAAAGGACTTTATCGGAATATACGGTGAGTTTTAAATGGATTTGTTATACATATCACACATACTTTTTAACTTATTTTACGTCGGCGTAAGACGTAAAGAGATGAATTAATTCCGCCGAACTGGCATAGTCTCGATAGCTGAGTGATCAAGAGCACTATCCTGGATAGACAGAGGCGCGGGTTCAATTCCCGCTCGAGTCCAGAATTTTTTCATCTCATTATTATTTTCAAAAAATATGGTAAGTTGACAAGTTTTTAGATAGGTACGTATGAATTTCATCACTAATTCCCTTTTATTACCTTATCCTTCCTTTTCTACTACATAATTTGAGGGTCTTCAGGTAATTTCTGTTATCAAAACACTCAATTTTCTTTTGTCATCTTTTTAAAAAACTGCTGAAAAAACAGATTATTACACAAATTATTAAACAGATTACTACGATGATAATAGTTGTCACTAAGTACATTCATCTGTTATCATATGGTACATCGATCTGTTATCATATGGTCTCTTAATCTAGTGAGCTCGATCGAAAAAATCTGCAACCAATATCATGACACAGGTTGGTATCACGTTATTTAGTATCTCTCTTATATCTATGCTTGTGAAAATTCACGCTTGTTTCCTTAGACATAGTGTTAGAGCTTAGGATCTTTACTACTTGATAGCACGTGAGCACAGTATAAGATTATTTGTATAAGAAATAATTGAGAATGTAATAGAATTTATTGTATAAGAAATAGTTCAAAATACCTAATCGAATGAATTAGTCATACGAGCTGATTCATATAAAAAAATACAGGCACTTTTCCATGTAAAATTTGAAATAATATGGTATTTCTTAAGCTATACGTGTGAGAGAGTGAGTAGAATTTTTATTAGATAAGTTCTTCCGAATTACGTTCTAAAACCATCATTAGCTTCGCATTCCTCGCGATACGACTGTTTTCGCTGTATTAATCGTCGGAAACCGATTTGATGCACGGTCTAAATAAACCGTGCCATCTGTTTCGGTAATGCGCGTAACATTTCTTGTGACTGACGTAAGCAGTAAACAAATCTTTAAAATATTTCGCTGTACAATATTTGTAGATGCCGGAACTGGTGTAGTTACTATGGATATAGGATAATCCATACTAATAGGTATAAATGCAAAAGATTTTTAATGTCTAGCTAGTTAACCTATATATATATATATAGTTTCTATGATTATGTATTTGAAAAACAGAAAGATTATTTCAAAAGACATAGGTAACAAAAAATACTTTTGGAGCTATAGTCTCCAAAAAGAAGGATTAAATTCAATTTGTATGATAAATTAATACCAAGATTTCAAATGTTTTGTTTTTTGAAAACGTCATTGACTATTTGATGTCGTGCATAAAATGTTGCTTCTGCAAGCTTACAGTTCCAAACCAAGCTTGAAATCACTGTTTGGTATTCTATCACCACTATTAGTTTTGGCATTCTGAACAACAGTGTTACCAGTTTATCGGGAATTAAGAGGTAGTAAACGATTGGTAGCTAAAATTGGCGCGGTTAGGTGACTCACAGTACGTGAACCGAATTTTGATTTCAAAATGGTATGTTTGCAACCATTTTGAGTACTGAATATGGATTAAGGTTACTGACCATAAGGATTTCTAATGAATCGTGATTCAACTTGTGATTGGCGATTCTTTTTGTTGTTCAGACGACTCGATCGCAGAAATCAGTTTTTTTAGATAGTGGGGTATTGTCGTTGTCAAGATATTATGTTGCCGTCTCAGAGTTGCCACTAGTAACTTACTGTCACAGAAAATAATGTCATATATTTCGAAATGTTTCAATATAAGAAATCAAAAACTTATTGATTTTCAAGGGTACTCACCACATACTTCTATACAACTACAGTTGATGTCAAAGTCAAGCATTTACAGCATTTCCGAAGAAATGACATGTCTTTTCGTATAGATAAGTCTCGATTTTCTATGAAAACTACTTACCCAATTTCACATTGAGCCTTCACACCAGTTTTAAGGTACAGAAATAGAATTTCCGGCCTTCATACTAGTGTGAGGGTAAATAAATAAAATTCCTAACCTGCACTGGGAATAAATAAAAAATAAATAAATATTTATCTACCTAATCCTCTGTGGCACATTGACAAAAGCTAATTTATCTGATCTGAAAAATCCGAAGCAATTTTGAGAACTGATTGAATTGTTGCTTCATAATCAATTTCTGATTCCAGACGATGGACGAACGAACCCGGTCGCCGTCCGGCGAGCACCACCGGACAAACGGTGACCACCGGACTGTGGAGCGGAATGGCGACCACAGGCCGGACCACCGGAACGGCAGACGGCACCCCAACGGCTCACCACGGGACGGATCCGGCTCAGAAGTGTATGTCACCAGCGCTGCATACCGACCTCCTTCGGAAATTAGGTGAGTGATTATTTGTAGTGGTAGAAGTGATATCCTCTTTCTCATGCTCGAGTATTCCTGGTTGCAATCCAGGCTGTGATGCCCAAAGCCTGAGGCCCGCGTTTTTACGCCTGACGTCACCCGTCTGTGAGAATGCTGTCGTTGCTTATAAGCTTTCACGGCTTTAGTCGAGTAAAGTATAAATAATTTCTGATTACTCAAAAAAAGATAGGTACTAATTTGAAAGCTGATGATAAGAAAACAATACTGAGAGAACTGTTTCAACAGCTAAATAATACTCTTTAAAAGGCTAAGGATATGAGTGTATTGGAAATGTTTAAACTACGTAACCTAATACATATTACAATATCAGATAGCAGGTTGCCCATAACCTTACACAAGATGCAGAAAACTGGCTTAAAAAATCGAATTCAGTCGTTACGACTAAATAAATAAAAACAATAAGAAACATAGTTCTGTATTTCACTGCAAGAATTCAAAATTAATTTTTATTTACAACCCAAACAGTATTGCCGCAATATTCTAGGCATGATTATAGAAGGAGATTAATAATTACTTGTTTAACAATATTAAGAAATAATATAAAAGTAGATGTTTATCACACATCATCAAAAAAAATCACCGGAATTTTGCTCACAAACAAGAAATATTCATGCAATGCAACCGGTTCTTATATAACTAAGTAAAACGCATGAATGAAACTGGCTATCTTGAATAGTTTTATACAGTCTGTATGTATGTCGATCTGTCTACATCATAGCAGTAAAGTGATACAACCTAACTCGTGCCGTCGATTCGTGATCAATTTGTTAGAAAATCCTGCTTCGATTATCTATTACGCGCACTTGATTGTTTCTAGATTATATGATGATATTAATTGATAATAAACTATTACCTACCTGGTTAAGAATTATGTGTACAGTAGACAGCACATAAAACTACCCGAATTCACTGCAAAATTCGTCGCTTAAAGATTCATACAGGGTAACTTGACATGCTATTTACTGTACATAGCTATAAAATATCTTCCTAAACAAAGAAATGTTCTTTAGTGATTTCTAAAATTCAATACAATGTTAATGTTTCCATAAAAATATATATATATTTGTGTACATGTAAAGTAAATGCTTTATTGATCATTACAATCGAAGCTCAAACTTTTACAAAATTTCTTACAGTTATCTATCATTTATTTAATATAACTATGATTTATTTAAGTATTTAAGAAAAACAGATACCTACCTACTTTTATTTTTTATTTGCCCATTTTTTAAGAAAAGGTATAGAGAGAAAGATAACTTCGACACTCCCAATGCCGGCTACACATTTTAGCAATAAAGATTGCCAAACTAGTGGATATATGACATATATTGTTGGTTTTATTGACGACCTCGGTGGCGCAGTGGTAAGGTTCTTGCCACTGAACCGAGAGATCCTGGGTTCGATCCCCGGTCGGGTCATGATGGAAAATGATCTTTTTCTGATTGGCCCGTGTCTTGGATGTTTATCTATATATGTATTTGTTATAAAATATAGTATCGTTGAGTTAGTATCCCATACATACATAGTATCACACAAGTCTCGAACTTACTTTGGGGCTAGCTCAATCTGTGTGATTTGTCCTGATATATTTATTTATTTATTTTTCATTGCAGTAAATAAAAGCTCTCATACAAAATACGCGATGTTTGCAGTTTATACCCGACATAACAATAAAATTTATCGATCGATTAATCAAAATCACACATATTACAAGTTACGTATGACGAATAGAATGCAACAACACACGTCTACAAAGATCATCTAATGCAACATAAAATTCAAATGAAAAGTCTCATAATCGTAAAGTGTCTAATAAAATGGATTCTACGACTGATATAATTTACAACTATGCGACTGTTATACAACTTTATACTGCGATTGTTTCCTGTTACCACACCACGTGGTAGGTAGGCTTTATAATATAGCACGGATTACTTTACATATATTTGCATGGGTTGTCCTGTCGACATTAATTTTCAATTGCTACTATTAGTTTTATGTTATCGATATGCCGGCAAAGGAAACTTATTTTAATCAGCCAATTAAATTATAATTGTCTAAATGGAGGCGTAGCAATGCCATTTATTAAGCCAACATCACTACTTTATTTGTAAACAATGTTACTTATTATACTTTACTAGCGTCCCGTCCCGGCTTCGCTCGCATAAAACATAATAAATTATGCACCTAAACCATCCTCAGGAATCTCAGTATGTATTAGTAAAAACCGTGCACAAATACACCCGAAGGTTTTTGAGTTAATCGCAAACATACACACAGACGCGGTAGAGGACTTTATAAATGGTGATAATGAAGTGGGTTAGGTATACAATAAAATGGCTTTTTCATCAGGTTGATATGGAGATCTGTTTAGATAAGATACGTTGTTTCTAAGATTTACTAAAATCTCTTATAGATGTCATACAAGGCGTAAAAGAGACAGCTGATAGACATAGCATTCCCAAAAAGGGTTGCCGTTTGGCAGGCGCCGTGTTGTAAAACCACAGCCAAATCTTTAAAATTGCTAGTTTTTCTTCCACTGGTTTCCTTGGCTTCACAGCCACAAATGCGATCGACTCAACGACTAGAGATATTTTCAATAGATGCTTACGTACGATATTTTCAACTTGTCTACATATATAACCAGCTGTAAACCGTTTTAGTATCGATTCCGTTACGATAAATAGCTTAGCTGACAATATGGGCCGTTAGTGGGTTCTAACTATACCCATACCTTAGATTCCACTTACAA
This sequence comes from Plodia interpunctella, assembly GCF_027563975.2. NCBI lineage: Eukaryota > Metazoa > Arthropoda > Insecta > Lepidoptera > Pyralidae > Plodia > Plodia interpunctella. The sequence goes on from NC_071303.1 coordinate 8,616,710, forward strand.
GGAATCCCACTTTCACTATATATAAATACGAAAGTCTGTATATATTGTCTGGATAATGAGTATATTTACACAATCTCGATAAATCTACTGGATAGATTTCGATGTTATTTGGTACACGGGTAGAATATGTTTTAGAATAGGATTCCTACTTACCCCGAAACTCCCACGGGAGCGGAGCCTCGCGGCGCAGTTAGTCTGCAATAAAGGCCTTAGTTTTTCTAAGGCACATAAAAGGCTACATAAGTGTATTTAATATACATAAAAAGCTACATAGATATATTTAATATACACAGACGACAGAAAAAAAATCTTGAAAAGAAGTATAACTATTGGCTATGAAAAATAACGAAAGCAATCTGAAAGTAACCAGGTACAAATCAGAGTCAAGCAAACTAATTTCTGGTACATGTATAAGTAGAAACGCCCTGAGCAGTGACCTCAATAATACAGAGGTACTGGTCTAAATATTGTTCACAAAATTACAGTTGTATTACCTGCCGCGCCAAAGCGCCCCCATCGGGCATTCTGGGTACTAATAATGACATTTGATGCAAATTGCCTCCGAAATACCATCGTTAGATGAGTATTTCGTGATTTTTGTGAAATTTTGTGTGAATCGTGAAAAAACCGCTCTACATTGTGCATTTTCTTGTTTGTAAATCTTCTTGAGAATATTATTATACCTATTGATAATGTTGTAAAATTCGCTATTAAAATATTAGTTCCAAGAACTCTCACGCAATTTTCAACGCCAAAATGACGAAAATCAATTGGGGTGATTTTTGGCATCGCTTATGAAGTCTAACTTATATTATTCACGTCGTCAGTGGCCCTTGAGCACCACTCATGTGCAAACAAGGGTTTACTACCTCCATCAACAGTGACAAAAGGAACACACCGTCGTAAACATACAATCAAAGGTCGATGCGATGAATCTGCATTCCCAGATGACTCATGTGCACTGCGTTACATCAATTGCACTCGCCATGGGTAATTTTCCATCAATCCAGGCGTTTAATACGAAGGTTTTGTTTAGAGCTTTTAATTTTTGTACACGAGCGGTCTGAACGCAGCGTTTTTGCGCTATAAAGAAACAAAAATTACTTTGCTTTTTAACCTAATTGGGCATCACGATGTAAACTCAAATTAAAAAATATTATATATACACACAGGCAAAAAACAACAGATTTGGAATGGTAACGTTATGGAACATTATATTTAATTTCATCGACTTGTCGCTGAATTTATTTATGAACGAGCCACAAATTGTTTTATTGATAAAACGAGGTTTTGTTAAGCTTACGAGTCATTTAAAGTATCGTTTCAGATAATTTAAATGGGTCGTTAAAATTGAAATGGCCGATAAATTTATTCCAGTCGGGAACTTTTTAGGTGCATTGAAATATATCTAGAAACACGGCGTTTTCCCGCCCGTGTGTACACACGATGCATATTCGCGAAGAGGGTCCGCAATTGACCACGTTTCGAGCGCCGTTGCTCGATTCAGGCGAATCGAGGACTCTTGAGACAAACGGGGCTTCGGCCCTGACTGATTGCTGGAGATTACCCACCTTGGACTATTAGCACTAGAGTAATACCTATATACACTAGTCATCGCAAGGCACACCATTTGTTTTGACATTGGATTGATTATTTGCCATATCACCACACCTAAATTCGATGACCATTAATTTTGTTCTGATCGTTAAAATCAATCGTGCATCTAAGAAGCTTAAAAAATATTACGTAACACAACCAAAAATGAATAAAAATTTACACTGATGCGTCATGATTAATATATTTATATTTATAATTCCTCTTTTCTCGTCCGAGTTTTGAGTTCTGATACTTGAATAATAGTTTATTAAGAGCATTTAATCGTATTAAAACTCAGACCTAAGCCAATAGGTTCAGGCTTTATTTTATAATGCCTCATTTCTTTCCTATTCAGAAATCGTTTCTCCACTTTTTGAGAACTAACAATTTAAAGACTGCAAATATTCGCTTCAATAGTCAGGACCCGCTGACATTTCGGTCTAGTCATTACCAGCTATAACTAACCTCATGCCAATACCATCCTAGATTAAGACGTCACGCCCCATCGTAATTATAGAGGCATTGCTTGCCCTTCGGTGTGAACCCGTGACTGCAGAAAGGTAAGTACTTAGTGGGCTAAATCAACATGTAGGTCTGAGAATTAAACAGATAAATAGTTTTTTTTTTATCGTTCTCCTGTAATCGTTATAAAAATAAATCCTAAAATTTTTAAGACCTTCTAGAGAGTTATAGAATATCCCAATTTTTATATGATTTCTCTCATATCTACTTGGCTAGGCCCACTTAAAATTATTTGATTAAATGACAAGGAGTTTTCTATAGCTATATATTTTGTGTAGGTAGCTTTTTCCTGGAAACGTTTAATTTTATATGTGTTAATCATTTTCACAATTCTGCGTCATGTTATCGTACGTAATTTGTTTTAGTTATATTGTTACACGCTCTCGCGTGTTACCGGTTGTATTTGCGGCTGTGTGGCCTGGGGTCTGCGTAAAATATTATTTTTTTAATTTGAAGGTTCTGATTTGTCTCTCGGAACTGTCGTTGTCGTCTTAATCGCCTCACACATCGACAAAAAGGTTGTGTATTGATTCTATTTATGCGACCTAAGCTACACGCCTAGTCGTTGACACTAACTATACTAACGTAATTTTTGCCGCTCTTTATTTTCGATAAAAGGAACATTTTATGAATAATAAATTTCTCAGAACTCGTCGCGGTGTTACCATAAAATAGCTTGCGGTGTTGCCAGAACACTGCTTATTTCTAACATTATACGTACGCAAACCTTATTAACATTACTCGGGTTATTTATTATAAAATTATCTTCTTCACAGAATATCCGCGTTTACGTCAACTAGGTTTCAATTTACGCAAGCACTTGAAAGTTAATAACATTCTATATTACTTTCCTGTTAAAGATGTTTATTATTACCAACATGTTCTTTGAAATTTATGATTTTTTTTCAGCTATAATCTACCTATATACCTCTAAATTGTTACGTTTGCATTTACACCAGTCAACTTTGACGTTATCTTTAAACTGCGCCGAAAAAACCGCAAAGTACGTCATTTAATCGAAAAGACGACGCCGGCGCGCATATTAAAGTTAACGTCAAAGTTGGCTGGTGCAATCCACTTTTAGTTAGTAAACACATAACGCCTAAACGAAAATTTTACGCAAGCATCACATTTTTACCTTTTGATGTGCATACATTATTTTATATGAATGTTACAAATGAGATCTGTCACTCTATCACAGCTAAACCGCTAGGCCGACTTTGATGAAATTTGGTGTAGATATAGTTAATAACCCGAGATCAAATTTAGGTTACTGTAGACAGAACTATGGGCAACAGCTGTGGCAATAGCAAGTAGTATAAAAAAAATCGCGAACTCGCTAGAATGAAAAAGGGTGAGAAACTCGGAGATCAAAATCGGTAAATTCATCTAGGACCTAGACGGATGATTCGATTTTCTCTTCTTTCTTCTTCTTCTCCTATACACTAGGAGATTTAGACAGAAGGAGGGTCATAAAAAGTATTATTTAGATCAAAGTTTCACTTACAAATGACAATCCAATAAACAGGCGACTTGGAACCATTGTCTGAATAAGTGCAGCCAACGTGACCGCCTCAAGGCGTGCCGATTTCAATATCAGTAACTCTAATACGCCGCTCGCTACTTTAATGTACTTATACCACTATTGTTGTTTATTGAAAGACTATAACAAGTACTTAGTGGTACTTAGGTTCAGATATAGTATCAGGTTTTTATCTCTCACGGGGTAGACATAGGTTAGTCGCAAAATAGTAGCTAGTAGTTTGTAGCTTTGGTAAATATAGTTTTTCAGTCTGATGAACATCTTCTGTATGTATTGCACATATATACATCTTGTGTATATATGCGTTATACACAAGATATATGCCCCAATGATGATGAATGCCCCATTCCCTACAGACAATTAAATTTCTCTAATAATTTTGACTCCTTACCAACAATTGTTCGGTCACGCGAACGAAGTTGTATGCAAGAGCTAGTTTAGAATATGACATGAAAAAGTGCCTGTGAAGGCCTAATTTCTGAATAATCGATTTGATTTGTATTCTGAAGACCCTAGACCATAAAGCAAGCCACGCGCTTATGACACGCGCGGTTTTACATGCGTCCAAAGGCTGCTTTTTGTTTAGATATTGCAATGTATAGTTCGTAATTAATTCGAATGACACATCGTCATAATAGAAATGTGGCAGCAATCTACAAAAGTCAAAAAAATACAAAATACATTTAAAAAAAACGGCTCTAATATTTGAATTTTAGACTAGCTAGACACTATACATATAGGTAAGTACTTACTTTATTAATCATAAAAAAATAAGTCACAAAATATTTTGGGTATCATAGTTTTTTTAGCCTTAAAAGTAAGCGTGTGCTGTTCATGGATATTTTTATTAAGTTTTGCAAACATACATCAAAAACACTTAAGAATTATGTACCAAATAAATTGCAATCATCTCATATACAATTTGAGGATGCAGTATACATAGACTGACGTTAGTATAAGCATGGTATATGGTACTTGTCTCATCGGCGATGACAAGCGAGAAGCGAGTAGAACTAAGACAGACCAGAGGGGTTAGTGCGGGATTGCATTTAACATCGATTCGAAGTGAGACGCAGCGAACTAATCACATTGCAGTGTGGTTGCCGTTGCGTCACAATGGCGCACTGTGATTGGTTCAATGCGTCTCACTTTAAATCTACTCGATGGTGAGGTGTAAATAGCAATGTGTGCGATAATGTGTCTGCATATTTAGTTTACGAGTACTATTGTGTATGCAACGTCCTAAAAAACATTGTCGATATCTTTAGACGACTTGAAAAAAATCTGACACCAATGTTAGCAGTAACACGCTCGATATAAAAGAAATGAAGTGGGGATAGGGCCTTAAATAACCTCCTTCGTAGTTTATTGGCGAGGTTAAGGAACCGTTTGACCGCAAATCACAAGATGGGCTGTCAACGCAGGCTTTCTAGAATTATGACGTTTTATTTATCACTAGCTTTAGGCTACGGTTTCACTCGCATCAACGTAGACGCTTTATCATATTTGTTTACTGATAAATTGGTTGGATAGCCAAAGAGTAGCATTTGAGGAAAATAAAAAAGCTAAAAATATACACGTCATTCCATTTTTAACCCCAGCAAAAAATAGGGGTGTTATAAGTTTAATGTGTCTCTCTTTTTATCTGTGTATATGTCTGTGGCATCGTAACTCCCAAACGGATGAACCGATTTTCGTTTAGTTTTTTGGTGTCAAAGATAATCTTATCTCGAGTGTTCTTAGCCATGTTTCATGAAAATCGGTTCAGCCGTTCAAAAGGTTGTAGCGAAATGAATATTGAAAGTCGGTTAAGTCGGGAAAGAAATTTTTTTAATTTATCTAACAAATAAACTTGTACAGATACAAGTCACGTCTTTAAAGCCAAAAAGCCCAATAATTAATATTGTCAGTAGGCAGGCGTATTCTTCCCGCCCTAGAATAGGACCAATAAGACCATTCTTTTACCCACGGATGTGACAACTAAGGAATAAAAGAAGTCTCAACAGCTGATAGACAACAACAGCATTCACATATTGACGTCAGTAAGGTATAAAATCACCGTCAAATAATCAAAATTTACAGGATTAATTCTACGTGGTTCGGGGCGTCACAGCCAAGAATGTAACTGGGACTCGCTAGGAGTAGAAAGAGAGAGCATGCGTTTTACTAGGTGCCCATATTATAATACGCCAACAACTTTTATTGTATACGAATTGTGTGGAATACCGTTTGACCCACAACCGCGAAGCGACGTTGAATCCAGATTAGCTTGGTTGAGGTCAATAAATCGCATGTTTTAGTCACAATTCGCCCCATTCCCTATTCACTGCACTAAAATTTTAAATAAGTATTACCTAACCCTATCCTTACATATTATATAACAAAGTCTCTGTCTGTCTATTCGCGATAAACTCAAAAACGACTGCACGTATTTTCAGGCCATTTTCACCAATAGATAGTGTGATTGCCAAATGTAGATCCAAACGGTGGAAGGTCATCAAGGTTGAAGAATCACAAGTACATTTCATACTTCATTCTTGACGTCTTCGTGGTCGAAATGTATCGAATCCTTATAATATTCTAGAGTCGATAGCCCGAAAACTGATATTGGATGTTATATGATGATATTGCCTATGGGCAATAGGTAATATTAACATTCTCAAATAGGGCAGAACTAATTGTTTGTCGAAACTTATACTTCTTGTACTATTTTGGTACCTATTAGGTATCTAGGTATTTATTTACCTTACCTTCTCATCTGCCACGAATTTCTCCAAAATTTTTAGTCTTAACGTGTGAGTGAGGAATTAGGATCGTAGCGAGACAGGAACGAGTCTTACGCTGATGTTTAGGTTCGATTCCCGGCTGCGGCATCATTGTGTCGTCGGTATGACTTATATTGGTTGAATTTCTGCGTTTTCTGATTTATTGCGTGTTTCAATGCCTTTTGTTCATAAATCTTCCGATTTTGGATATTTCTCACTCTTTGACGAAAAATCGTTCGTACTTCTATATAAGAACACCGGTACAATCATAGCTAAAAGAGATACAATTAAAACGGAAATTAAACAACAAAGTTTCCATCCTGAAGTTTTCACAGGAGCGAGGTTTGGGCTTAAGACTTATTTTTAGACATCGGAAGAAGTGAAAGCGGACATTGGAGTCCGACGCTTTAAGGCTAAGTAAGAAACCGGGAATATACTCAGATAAGAAAGAGCCTATGGAACTGGTGGAATAAACAAGTTTCTTGTATATAATCAGTGCCACTGTTAAGCGTCCTAGGTGAACGGCAGTACGCGACACGACGCTGCGCGTCTGTAAGATTACAGTGACAACATATCCTTAAGTCAATTTGATGCTAGACACTATCGCAATACGCGACGGATACTGAAGAATGAACATTGCGTAGTTAGAGCTCCGGTATATTAAAATATTCCTCTAAGCGCACCTTTAGTAACTCGAAGCGTAACCATTTAGTTGCTAAAAGACACTTCGAGGAATACCTCCTTTTATTTACCACCATGAAAAACCAGCAATGTATACGAATCCGCAAAAAATTGGAAATTTTGGAAGTTGAATTGTATAGTGTGTAGCCGGAATGACTGTCTCATCGCGTAGTCGCGTTGTCCCGCTCCTAGTTGCGCTCGTCGCTCGACTATGACACCGCGTTGCTAATCAACTTGGAATCGTGGTAAAAGTGTGGACGCAGTACACTATCACGACTCCAATAAAAACCAAATTATGATGTCGATCGTCGGCGCCACCAAAGACTTCGTCATGCCCCAAGATGGAGTTACTTTACATTACGTTAAAAAATCCAGGATCCTCCCAAATTAGGGTGCCGTCACGCCTAGAGGCAAGACCATTAATTTGGTTTCACACTATGAACTAATAGTGCGCCCGGACTTCGCTCCCGTGAGAATTTGATTTTTTTTTCTATTGTCATTATTTGCTCACAATGTTCTATTTTTGTTATTTGCTGCACAAAATAAAAAGGCAAATAACCTTACCTATTTACAAAAGATATAGAAACAAATAATGAATATATAAAAATCCAGAGCGGTAGTGTTTTCAATCGGTACTAAACTAAAAACTACTGGACTGATTTTGATGAAACTTGACAGAGATACAGACGAAATCTTCTGGAGTAACAGGAATAGCATTTTTTTAAATTATGGTTTTACCCGAACGAAACTGGGAGGGCCGATAGTTTACAATTAAATGTCATATGAAATATGTTATATATTTTTCAAAGGCGATATATATTTAGACTCGGCAGACGTAAGTCTTGTTAAATGAAAGTGTGTTTGTTTGTATGTGTGTATGATATGATTTTTGATGTGAAGATAGATAAGCTGGAGAATAACATAGATATAGTTTGTAGACAAATAAATATAATATTAGGCAATACTTAACGTGATAACTGGTCTAAGAATTCCTAAGAAACTCCAAGGACGCGAGTAGAAAGTAAATGGAATTAGCTATGGTGTCGGGAAACTCCGCCATGGCTATTAGTGTTGTTTATGATCTATTTCGTAATTCTGATGGAGTTTTTGTCTCGGTTTTAGATCTACCTTCTAGATTATGTTGGGAATTCCTCGAACGAAACGACTTCGGTGGCGCCGTGGTAAAATTCTTACCACTGAACCGAGAGGTCCCGGGTTCGATCCCCGGTCGGGTCATGATGGAAAATGATCTTTTTCTGATTGGCCCGGGTCTTTGATGTTTATCTATATATGTATTTGTTATAAAATATAGTATCGTTGAGTTAGTATCCCATAACACAAGTCTCGAACTTACTTTGGGGCTGCTAGCTCAATCTATGTGATTTGTCCTAATATATATTTATTTATTTTGGCGGGAAGTACGTTGTTGCATCAGATCCATGGAAATAGCGGTCAGTTAATCCAAACATTAATTTTATTTGATACCTAAAAATACCTATATATTTTATTTGATGTAAAAATTAGTCAATGAATGATGTTTTACAAATTCATTTATATAAATTAATACTCTCCGACTCTGGACCGAGTTGTATAATTGTACCAAAATTGATTTCGGTCTCAAGAAAGAAAGGAAATGATTCCTTTGATATCACATACTTGCATCACAACACATTTTAAGTTCGCATTTTAGAAGATAAATATAACGTCAAAGTTGACGTTCAGGGTTCCATTTTTACTTTTTTGTAACTAGTAGATACCTACGTCATTCTGAAATCCTATATTATTTCGTGTTTGCTTTAGAATAAGTCTAAATAGAAATCGTGACAGTATAGTGAATAACAACACTATACTTAGGAAATTCTAGCACGCCTTACTTAACCTTTGGCTTCAGAATAGTCGCAAGTAGCCATACTAATCTAAATAAGGGTAGAACCACTGTGTGAAACTGTTATCACTTACGTAGTTTGTACCTTAAGTAACAATGTAGTGCTCTTCTAAATTAAATTGTCGACATAATATAAAAATTGAGTGTCTCCGAAAGTATTTTAAAACTCATCCATTATATATTTAGCATGTGGTTTCGCCCTGCCACCCTAAAAATACAACCTCTTCATATATCCTCACGGATGTCTCACGAGAAGACAGGGATAAAAACTAATAAAAAGCCTTTACAGCCAAAAAGGCAACAAGAGCATTCCCACAAAAGGTAGTCAGGCAGGTTGGTTTGGTCGTTATGAAATAAAGGTTTATTTTGAAGACTCTGTCTTCGTGGCGTCACATACCAACTTCAACATCTTATCGAGTGTATTATTACAAAGATTTTATTCAAGTCGCCTAAATGCATCTTGGCTTCATATTTTTCTTTAGATATGTATAAAAACATTACGTATGTAATGTGTGGTTATTACAAAGATTTTATTAAAGTCGCCTAAAGGCATCTGACATGACTCTTCCGACTACCTAAGATGGTCATAATAAGTGGTTTCTCCCCGCAATCTATGGTTCATCTGTTCGCCTGTCCCGTGTGCCCAAACACCTGTAGGTACTCGGGCTGACTTGTTGGCAGTTTCTGATGGAGCCATCGAATAATGGCTTGATTCTGGCAAGAAAATATGTAGTATCCAGCATTCGTAGATTTCCACAGACTATCGACATCAAGCATCGTTTATCTCATTAAATCGGCCATTTAATCTTTTCCACTGCTATAGCACTGGCCTTCTATATACATGGATAAGAGGTACCTATGGGCCATGACCATCACCACGCAGGCCCAAAGCGTATTTGCTTCAGGGACCAATGGCCTAACGTGCCTTGCGAAGCACAGAGGCCAAAATTAAAGACAAATAATTACCACTGCGCCATGGAGCTCCTCCTAGCAAGCCAACGAAAAAAATCAAAAGCTTTTTTTCCAACCAGTAGGATGACAAATCACCAAGCCCTCAATGATGGCTACTGCATCCAAATAGGTACATTATTAAGTACTTTTTGTCCTGTATCTTCAAACCTGACATCTTTATAAATATTTGTTTGTACGATGACTAAGAGGATTGTGCGTCGTTAACGTTTTTTTTTTGTAGTACCGTTGATTGAAAACTTTCTTGTCAGAAAAAATAATGGTTGAATTGGAAATGATTTGTATACTTAGTTGCCTGTAGGCTTCTTGTAATGTAAGGCTGGCTACACACACAATTTTTTACTTTTATTTTTAAAATATTTTTGTAATGTTATTTATTACTTACCAGCACCAAGTCTATTTACGGTGAGAGAATTTGTTAGGAAACCTATACATTGGTTCTGATGCGACTATAATACTGGTAGTCGTTAAAACAATTATGCCCGTGCAGTAAACCGTTCCCTCTTCGGGAGCCTTTCCTGAGTGCACCATCAGGTCACGTATATCATAATAATTCGTTGTCATGTAAACTGATCTCTATATAACAAGTAGATGAAATTAAATTCATTGCAAGATTTGATAACAGACAGACAAACATCGAGACAGGTGAAACTAAAAAAAGCATAGACTTGTAAAATCGTAGAATTAGTCATGTGCAATTTGGGGAGAGTATCAGGGGAAATTTGATACCATTTGTTAACATAACTAAGCAACACATTTGGTTATTTACTTACAATTTTTTTTATGTCCTCCTTTAAGGACAAAAAACATCGTAGAAACCTAATTGCCTTTGATGACATATATAATAATTAGTATTATTTATCTTTCGCCAACATTCATAACATCATTTGTCAGAGGATTTTCTTGAAGTTCTAAATTACAGTCGTAACCAAAGTCAACCTGCCTTGTACAACTGTAATTTAGTTAGGTATCTAAACAAATCTACGTATTACTAGCTGCAATTATTAGACTACAAATAGCATACGTCCTGAGACAAGTTTTATTAGATTAGATTTATTTTTAACTATGTATCATCCTCACAAAATATAATATTATGTATGCTTTTATATGCAACTCTACTCTACTACTATATTTCACGCAGATTATAAAAGCCAATCAAGGGAAAGGGTCATAAACTGGAGATTATTCCCATACGCGATGAGCTAGCAATCTTTCCTGTCACTATATGTATTAGTGTGTATTTTATTTATTTTGTGTATTTAAGTAGCCCAACAGATAAACGTGGCCTTCGAGTTTGGCACATCTTGGTTTTTTTCGATAAAAGGCTTTAGACTTAAATACAAAATCTATTATACAGTATCAAGATACTGTAAGTACCTAGGTATAACAGATTTTTTATGATTGCCTTAACTCGCAAAAATTTAAATTAATAGTATTTCTCAAAAAGCTATAAACACCTGGCATTTTGGAACGACCAATGCTGAGAAGAAACTCATTCAAACAGTGTTGGTCATATCATGCCAAAAGGGTGGTCTCTCGTATATTAATATGCCGTCTCCACAATATAGCGGAACAGTTCGCCGAACTTTGACGGATTCGGCATACATTGCTGGTTTTTCGTTGCGATAAATAAAAGCACTCATCCAAAAGACGCAATCTACGTAAATTCGCGTCGGCATCTGCCCGAATTCGACGATAGTATGGAGCCGGCCGGAGATATCTACAAAGTGACAACAACACAAGGAAACCATTGTTAACATCCTTAAAGTTTTTGGTCGTTGTTAGCATTACCTTGGAGGTGTGAAACACTACGGTTACCGTCTTTGGGAAGTCACCTAAAATAGCTATAATAGCCATTTTAGGTTGTAACAATGTGCGCGCAGCCTAAGTTGATAATATTTATATTCTGTCACGTGTTCAGGAAACAAGCGATTTATTTGTGCTAGACTAACAATAGTGAGTGATTGTTAAACGTTAAAAATAAACATTTTGACCAATGAAATTATTCAATTATGTGACAATTGAAAATTAATGTTGGCATGGTGTTATCAACAACTGCTCGAAATTATTGGAAAGTGCGAAGGGCGCTAAAAAATTAAGTTAAATTTACACGAAACGGAAAACGTGTTTTTGTTTTTCGCATAAAAAAATATTTTCTTTGTTACCTTTGTGTTGTTTAATGAAATAGCATTAAAAAGTTTATTTAAATGTTATTTAAAATGTCATAAGTAATTATGATGTAATAGTAAATAAATTGTATTATGTGCCTGCATAAGTAGGTACCTATAGATAAAAAACTAAAGTCTGCGTTTTCATGTAACTCGATATATAAATAATAAGTACTTAGGTACCTAGTATAAAGTAGATAAGGGGTAGGTACTATATATATATATATATATACCAAATTATTAGTATTGTTCCATAATACCTCAAAGTAAGCTCAAAGCTAAAATCTTCAGTCTGTATAAATCTATACTTACTTCCTTACTAATATTGTAAAGAGAAAAGATTTACATGTATTTTTGTTTGTAATGAATAAACATAAAAAACTGGACCAATTTTGATGAAATTTGGCACAGAGACAGATGAAACCTTCAAGCGTAACATAGGCTACTTTTCCATTATAGTTTCACCCAAGCGAATCCGGGACGAGCCTTTAGTAGGTACTTCATTCATATTATTCTAAAGGTTTTCGTTGGAGCCATTCATAAACTTAGTAGATATTTGTGGTAATGTTACAAAATTTAATTAATCGAGTGAGCAAAGAAAATTATTTTTGATATTGGCCTTGTGCTAAAATGAAGAAATCGTGACCATTTATACCTAAGTGTCTACGTATCATCATTTGTCAACAGAGGCTATTCAATGGTTTGCGCGTTCATATCAAAACGATTGCAAAATCATTTCGAGTTTATCTTCACGATTTCAACTTACTGTCGAGATGAATTAAGGTTTAGATCTAATATTCGGCTGAATACTGAACTATTTAATTACATTATCGGCTTTAAATTAAATGTGGAATCTTTGCCTACCTGATTTACAACGAATTAATTTAAACGAGTCTTTTTTTTTTTACAAAAATGACATTTCTGTTACAAGCTTTTGATATCGTCAGAGAGATTGTAGGAAACAATAGAAAAGAAAATAGGTTAATCTTCAATAAAATATTCACAAAACATATTACAATTACAACGCGAAACAAAAAATATAGGTGCTATAAACCATTAAGGAGCCTCGTTGGAAGCCGATCCTGAACGCATCATCTGGTCATGCTTATCATAATAATGTATTTTCATGGAAGCGACTTAGAAAATTTCAACAGTGTAGGAAGTAGGTGAAACTTGCAAGATTTGTTTATAGAGATAGGTGAATTTTGAATAAAAGTTTGTAAAAACAAAAACAAAACATAACACTTTCTTTCAACTCCACCTGTCTCCAGTCGTGATCGTGATCGAAGCGACATCGAAATAAGCGATTGACTCTCAATAGGCGGCGCATGCGCAGAACGGATGCGGCACGATACTGACTTGTTTGTGGTAGAAAAGTGAAATTGAAATGCCCGGCTTCAATTATTATCCTGGAAAAGTTCACCGAACTTAGACGGATTCGGCATACATTGCTGTTTTTCATTGCGATAAATAACACTCACTCATACAAAGTACGCAATGGTAATAAACAAATATCCACTTTTGTTTCAGCCGGCAATCACGAGCGCCGAGGAGCGTGTACTCGTACAGGAGCGCGGTGGCGCCATCTGTCGCCTCCACACACAGATCCAAAGTTTCTAGAAAAGTAAGCCCAATCTCTTTCATCTTCACGTGTTCCCCGCAATTGGCTGTGACGCCGTGTAGCCCGGCGTGAAAAATAACTTTAAAATTTTGTAGATACGGCTGAAGAACCAACCGCCCGACGTCAACTCTTCTTAAGAAGGCTCATTGCCTATCAGTGTGGTTCGCAGAGCGTTTCGACCGCAGCGCGCGGTCATTACAATCCGTCAATTTTCTTGAGAAAGGAATCATTTCCAAAATCAATCATTCATAAAATTGACATTACTACAGAGTAATTGATGTAAAGTCATATAGTAAAACTCATTCTTGTCTTTGTTAAAATTTGAAAAATTGTAATGACAACGCGACCGCAGCGGTCGAAACGCTCTGCGAACCACCCATTAACAGCCGAGTTGCTTAATCGCCTTGTACGACATTAGGATATGAGGGTTCTAATAGAGCGGAATCACACGCTAGAAAAGTTAGTTCATCTACAACATATTACCTACAAAACAAAAGGCTTCCTCCGAAAATTCTTGGTAACTGCCTAGCCTAGACTAAGTACCTACCTATCTCCTATCAATTTGACTGGTGTTATTGTGTATGTCAAAATGTATCCGGTTTCTTCTGTCGCCATCGCGTCGGAGCCCAGTGTCCGCTTTCCACCTTTTTTCTTCCACATCAAAATCATTCTTTATTTAGAAATTAGACCTTCACAGGCACTTTTTCACGTCACACACACTTTTCGGATATTCATTTGTTATCGAGAGTGTGTTATTGATAAAACTTGTGTAAGATTCTATTCAAGTCGCCTTAAAGGCTTCTGACATGACTTAAGACAACATACAAAAATGCAATATAGGAGACAACATACGAATAATAATGCAATACTATTAAAGTTTTGACATATCCTTCCAGGCCGGGGTGAAAGTGGACGCAATGGCTGCGCCGAACCCATTCTGCCCGAATGTGAAGGGCATGTGTTGCCTTATGCTGCTCCTCAACCTGGGCCTTATCCTGGTCACGCTGGGCTTCGTAATCGTGCTGCAATTCTTTGAACCGCTGTTTGTGTGGTAAGGATTCATATAGCGCCATCTAGTAGCGGCAGTAGTAAACTGTTCTGTCAACGTGCAAAGCATGTGTTGCTTCACGCGCTACTCCTCAACCTGGGGCTTATCCAGGTCACGGTAGGTTTCGTCATACTGCTGCAGTTCTTTGAGCCGCTGTTTGTGTGGTAAGCATTAATATAGCGCCATCTGTGTGCAGTGGTAATAAGTAAGTAATAGTGCCAGAATTAATCTAAGCCATTCCAAACTCAAAAGATAATAACCTCTCAGTATGTTCCCGTTGAAAGGATCCGATAACGTTTTGAGTTACTTTCTATTTTCTTAAATCGCCAAAATCCATACAAAGAGGTCACAAAATAACAAAAGCAATTCCCACGAATCCAACATTGACGTCCCATTGTCACCATACGACCATTGAATCTCCGGCAATAACGAACATTAAAAATCGTTTTACATTTAGGCAAGTTAACGGTAAAAGCAATTTGGAATGACACACATATCCCTTCTAAACGCGGTTTTGCAGAAAAAAAAAATAATCGCCGTACTGTAGTAGAACTATGAAGTCCCAAATAACTTTTTTATACTACTTACTAACCCACACGCCCACTGGATGGTAAGTGGTCACCGCAATCTATAAGCGCTGTAACTCCACTCCAGGAGTGTCAATCAGAAACACTGTAATTCATAAGTATTTTTAAGGATGAACAAGAATGCAAAATATAATTTGATGAAAGCTTACGAAAATTATTACAATTGGCTTATCCATACTAACATTCTAAAGAGAAAATTATGTTTTTTTTTTTTGGAATGAATAAACTCAAAAAAGGCTGGATCGATTTTTATGAAATTTGGCACAGAGATAGACGAAAGTTTTATTTGAGTAATGGCTATTATTTTTATTACGGTTCTACCCGCGCGAGACCGGAAAATATCTAAACAAAAATATTTATTTTCTCAATTTTCCAGGATATTAGGCATAGTCTTCTTGATATTCGGCTTCATCACACTTCTTGGCTCACTCATCTACTGCGTGGTTCTATGCAGGGAGAACCCATACCCTCGATACCCGGACGACTTTTACTGGACCCACCACTGGTCCAAGACCATTGGACCCTCCGAGATACACTACAGCGCCAGCGAAAAGCCATACCGCCAAAACGGGCACAGTGATAGGTACAATAAGTACAATGGGAAATATTCGGACAGGGAAAGCGCGAAAGGATATTCTGATATAGAAAGCAAGTTGAGTAGGTATTGATTGTGCCGTTAACTTTATTCGGATTTGTATTTAGAACGCAACGTTCTTTTTTTTAAGTTGCTGGCGTTTCGGCCAGCACTTTTTCGAGCATTTTTTAAATCTAATGTCAATAAGAGAAAGGCATTACGGAAATATATTAATTTATAAAAAAGAACATTATTTTACTTATCGATATCATTGTTTACTTTGAATTAACAAAAATCTTCATTCATATATCCGTGTCCATTTATATATGAAGATTTGTCAGGAATATTACCACGAATATAATATGTAAGTTTTATTTATTCCTGAACAGCTCAGAAATGTTTAAACTAACGGCTTATAGCCGGTTTGATAAATAAGTGTACTTATTATAAACATATTATATATGTACGGAAACAGATTCCGAAATGCTTTACTAATTTTTAAATAAAGTTTTATAAAAGAATAAAATATTTATATAGTATCTACGAAATTCAAGTACAGTCGGCCGCGTGTCAAGATTGCATGGTCCTTATAACAAGGTAATAGGGACGAATTTGCTATTATTTTGGGTAGCTGGTAGATGAGCTGCTGACTGTACTTACTTTATTTTACTTTTTACTTGTACCTTACTAAAACTAGTTACTGTACAAGAGACGTAATTTAGATTAAGATTTATTAACTTTATTATTATGTAAATAATCCTTATGTTTTTATTCTTAACATACGTACACGCTCTTTGGATTGAATGCCATATTAATATTATTACCTATTTTCGCGAAGAGTGTTTAGTTTTAAATATTATATTTTGAAATATACCATAATACACCTGAAAGTAATATCATAGATAAATTCCTAAGTTTTATAATGGAATATAAAACTGATGGAGCATTTTTTATGACAATAATATCGATTTCATATAACTACAATAAAGGTACTTTTACTGCAGATAAATAATGTCAGAAAACTTATTTACAATAAATAAAATTAACATTCGTTTTTTTTTATTTATAACCTCTTTCCACAAAATCAAAATTTCAAGTTTAATTTTTTTACATCTTTTCCTTTATGGTAGATAAAACAGAGACGCGAATCCACTCCCACCCGAAAATGATGACGTTCATTGAAATGAGCTTTAAAGCCTTCTCTGTAGACATACTTTACATTGACAACATGTCAGCGAGTGTGGTCAATGTAAAATATGTCTATAGCATACGGTTTTAAAGCTCACTTTTCAGTGTACGTCATCTTGCTGATATGGAGCTGTGCGAAAGAAGTCTGTATTGGTTTTTATGGGTGAATTAGATTTAAATCTCATATTTTGAATAATTAATAATTAAAAATTTACTATATATGTATAATAGACTATTGGGTCCGTCGGTCAAACAAAAACTTGAAAAGATCCATATAAAATTTATTTTAAAACTCATTGAGGAATAGAAAAAAATCATGTTAATTTAAATAAAAATAGAGCTCGTATGTCTTTTCGTTTTAATGCTAACAAAATAAAATTAACATTTATTCCATTGTAGTATAAAAATATACGTAAAGTAGAAAAAAGAAGATGTTACAGAGTTACGTGTGTAGCGTGGTGAAGCCGCGGGCGAGAGCCAGTTCTGAAAAAGAAGTAAAAACAAAAATTAATACAACGTTGACCTTCGTGGCGTAGCTATCTGGAAGTGCTGGTTTCGATTCCCAGCCCGGGAAAATATTTATACATGTGACCACAAATATTTGTCGGTTCTGGATATGTTGTGCGCGTTTCTGTGTTTGCGTCCATCGGACCCGCTATACAAGTGGGCTTAGTGTGGGCCGTCGAGTGTTGTCCATTATTTATTTACCATAGAGATAGTGGCATGTGGTTTCCGCCCGAGCAGAACAGGACCATTATATATCCCCCCGTGGATGTCATAGGCGATTAAGGGACATAATGCCCGGTCGACTATAGGTAGCTATAAGCAGCGAATAAACCCCAAGGAGGGTCGACGCCAGGCTGGCGATCGGTTTCATCGGGGGCCGATCCTGGTTGTACCATCATGTTATACTTATGATAATATTTATCATGTCATTTGTCATACTTTTGATAATTTGTATTTGTATTTGTAATAATGCATTGTCGTGGAAACTGACATCGACTTGCAAGATTTCAAATCTGTTGTACCAGCGGAAATACAGGTCAGGTGAAACTGATAGTGTCTAACAAGGCGTAATAGGAACTAAATACAATTAAAATTACAAGCAATGAAAGTATGAGCACATAGCCTTCTTATAAAATCAGGCAATATTTCAGCAACACTAAGAAAGCAGTCTCATTGCGCTTGCTACCGTGTTGTCCGTCGACGGACAACGCAGAAATTGTATGGAGATTCGACGTACGTCGACTGATATCAATATCAAAACAACAAAGCACAATGCAGTGGCAAAACCAAAAGTTTAACCTACACTGGAGAGCTAGTACTTGCCTACAAATTACCTGATTTAAATCTTAGCGGTCCTAGCTGCCAACATCATCTGTTTTGTTCTGCTTGGAGCGCCGCAACTGCTGCAAGTAGTGGCGCTGAATGGGCTTGTGAAGCGCGAGTTGCGCAAGCGCGTCGTCGATGGAGAACCACTGGCGCTTGCGGCCCATCAGCCTGGAGTCCTCCCATTCCGCCAGCTCTTGCGTCACTGTCATCACGTATACTTCAGTCCGATGTTTGTGCTCGCGGTTCTGGAATTCGGAAAATTTAAATTTGAAATGTTTCCTTTTTATATTTTCATCATAGTCGGCCAGCCGATGTTTCGAAAAGAAGAAGTCAATATTATAGAAGCTAATATCTCACAGACTATATTATGCCATCTTACAGCAATTCAGGAGCATTGTAATAAGATTTGGCCCTTGTGACATTGAAAGATCACATTAATATGCATAGGGACTTAAAATTGTTTATTTCTAGATACACCCATGCTAGAGTGTTTAAAGTTTGTACCTGAGTTTGTATATCAATCTGACTAAAGTATAGTAATTTTCATAGACCACCACTTGCTTCCAGTAAATGAAAAACAATGTGAGGTAACCTGCACATTGGTGGACAATTTAGTTCACTAGTGTATATGCGAATACTTGTTAACTAGATGTAAATGGCCGTAAAAGTCATGTCACATTCCTTTGGGCGACTTGAATAAAATCTGACACCAGTGTTAGCAATAACACACTGGATATAAATGACACAGACAATCGCACTATATTACCTGAGACAACTGAGAGAACTGTATGATCCAAGGTTGTTGTTTATTTACATATTTACAATGTCAAGTGGTAATAAGATTTTTCATACCAATATTAAACCTACAGAGATAAAATGTCATAGATTTTATACACATAAACAAACTAATTGTGTTCTTATGCCTTTGTTTTTTTTTTATAACTCACAATCAAGAAAGTGGGCTGTCTGATGGTAAGAAAATACCAAAGTGCGATCCGATTCTCCGATATCCGATTTAGGAGGAATTTGGTGGTCTATTACAAATTACATATGAACAAAATAAAAAATCGAAGTGCAGAATTAAAACTTAAGACCTTTAGCAGATAATTAGTTGTGTTTGCCACATTGATTTGTTCAGTAATAATACTTGCAAGTGAATTGCAACAGTTGTCTCATATTGCACCATCATGTGACACTTCAAATATTTACACAAATCAAATTTATTTCCACATCAACAAAAAATTGCAATAGAGAGCTTAAATGAAAACCTGTTTATGATCTACTAAAATAATGTTATGCCAATTTGAAAGCCTAATAATGAAATTAATGTTTATAACATAATTAGATACCTCTATGTAATGTAGACACAGTACTAACCATGATAGAATACTATATAGGTTGGTATTGATTCTCAACCATTTTGCCACTTATGTGGGCTCAGCACAGTATGTTTGCTCATTTAACTCGGTCACTTGCTATTTCACAGACGCCAATTAAATCACTCATTGCATCTGTTAGTAAGTTCATTTACATTGAATACTATGACTTGGTAGGCTAAGAAGAATACTGAATGGGTGAACACAGCTCGTTAAAACATTATACTTCAAAGCTATGATATTATAGATAATCTAATAATCTACTATATCATCTACCTCATAAAATGTTAATATGCTGTTTTGAATCTACCATAAAACATGGATGATATGCTTGTTATTCAAACCAAGGTGCCATGAACATACATTTTAGACAGTTCGGTCAAGGTTCATAGTAAAATGTCCCTCACTTCAAAGACTCCCAAGCACCGTCCAAGCTTGCCGATGACGCCAGCTTCTTCCAGCACCTCGCGCATGGCCGTCACCGAAGGCTCCTCCTCCGGCTCCACGCCTCCACCAGGCACGATCCAGTTATCCGGCCGACGTGACGACGTCACAAGAAGCACCTACGCATAAGATTCCAATTTTAACCTCACTTAACATCACGAATTTGTCAAACATCATCATTATATCGACTAACCTCGGTTTCGGCGTCCGAACGAACGCATATACACGCCGCACGGCGTCTAAAACCCTCGTCATCGTAAATCCTTATGGAATTAGGTTTCTCCTTCACCATTTTAAGAATACACGTAAACACGAACTAAACAGACGATCACAAACCTAAAACTGACATCAAATATAAAGTAAACTATGAACCGAACGTAATTTTTTAATGATCAACAAACGCCATAACCCAGGTATCCTATGATAAACGTATCCATTTTCGACTAATAAAGTTACACAACGTACATGTAAAATGAAACTATAATAACAATAACACTACAATTAGAGCAATATTTCAGCTATAACTAGCTTTTAGTCGCGTAAAATAAGCCCATGTTGAATGGTGCCTGACGTTTTCTTTCTTTGCGAAAATCGAAATAGGTTTGGAAAGCAAAGCAAAGGGAATCTATCAGCTGACAACCGGAAGTACATTTGAATGTTGCCATTTTATGAATATTTGATTTGTTGTTCGTCCTTGTTTTCTGAAATATTTAATTATTCATTTAATTACATAGTCTCATTTTCAGGATCAGGATTCCTGGTGACGATTTTAGATTGGTTTTTTATATTCGGAGTCCAAACTAACCAGCACTGTGGCCACTTTAGCAACATTGTACCTACCTAGAGACTAAAGATTTAGAAGGGCCCCGCACGCAGCCTAGAAACACTAGGGGAATCACGGCGGAGAAACATTCCAAACCTGACGTTAGATTAGCTTGAAAAAGGGAAAAAAACATGTGTGGCGGGCGGCGGCGCCGTGAACATTTTGTACCTACCTATTTTTGTTTCCGAATTCTGTTTCCAGATTAGGAGCCATGTTTTTCTTGATGCAGGATTTGTGCTTTGCAAAAACGGCAAAGTGGACGGTCGTGAATGGGTTTCCTTAGGACGCTTTCACCACAAACAAAACAACTCTATCAATAGAACAAAAATATCTATGGTTAGTGATGTCAAAATTTGACAAATCGAATGGATAAGCTGGACGTTTTATTTTCAAATTTTGTTGTTGTTTGATAATTTGATTTTAGTTTTTTTTCAGGTCCAATGGGTGAGTTATTATTATAGTTATATAGCTTTATAATTATTTCCTGTAACACATGTATATTATCCTTTATGCATATATAAGTGCGTCTTTTATAATGCGTAAAGACCTGTGTATAAGAACTACTGAAAAACATTTAATTAAAATTATCGTATTACAGAGAAGAGCTTCGATTTAAGTGCCCTATTGAAGAACCATGAGAAAAAGCATAAAGCTAAACCAGTCCAGTTCGTGAGCATCGCAGGAGGGGTACTGTGTACAATTTAAATAAAATTTAGTAGTAGGCACCCAGTACTTAGCTTTATCATGCATGCGGTAGGTCGTACTCATTTCCCTTTACTATATTCAGACTGTTGCCTCGTTAGAGTTTAGTCTATAATTTGTCAAAATCAGTCTAACTCTGATTTTCAGGTCCAAAAGCGGCTCGAATCCAATTTAAAGGGAAGGCGATGCAGCCGCCTGTCTCTTTTTGACAGGATAAGAAACCTTCCAAGATGCGAGAGTCCTGCACCCTTGTCAGAGGCTCAACAGAAAGTGGAGCAGAGGAGAAAACAGTTAGAAAAGTGGAAAGAGGAAAAAGAGAAACGCAAGAAAGAGCTTGCTTCACAAAAGAAGAAGCCATTTGTAGCGGGAGTGCCCCACAACCCGCTCAAATTTGTTCCACCGCCTCCTCCAAGGGCTATGCCTAGTACATCGGGAAGGGTAACTAGGTCACAAGCTGCAAAAAACAATGTTACCAAGCAGAAAGTGGAATTAAAACCAGTGAAAGTCGAAACAAAGCCGAAGGCAGCGAAGTCATCCCAATCTTTTGCTCCAAAAAATGCTTCCTTTCGACCTCCAGAAATCAAGAATTTGACTAAAGTCCCCTTACTAGAGCCTGTCACAAAAACTAGAATGCAAAATGATAAATACACTTTCAATTTCAATACTGAAACTAACATAGCCAAAATAAATACTGAAATAACATTAACACAAACAAGACCCAAATCAGCGAAACCTGTTGAACCTAGAATGACCACTCGTAGGGCTGCTAGGGAACTTGAGAAGGCTACTACTAACAGTAGAGTTACTAAAATGTCCAGTCCTGTCAAAAAAGTTGTGAAATCTTCAAAGAACTTAATGTCAGGATCTTCAAGTAGTGATATTGATAGCACAGTGAAGTCTGTGTTAAGAAAACCCAGTCCAAAAGTTGCTAAAACTACAAAGAACATTTTTTCATCATCAAGTAGTGAGGATACCACTGAATCAAAACCTATAATGAAGAAACAAATTCAGAAAGAAACAAGGAAGTCCAAAAATGAATCATCATTGACATCGAGCAGTGAAGTAGAGATTGCAACCGTAAAGAAATCTACAAGGAAATCTATATCAAAACCTGTTGTTGCTCAATCTTCAACAAGCGATCTTGATAGTTCAGCATCAGAGAAATCTCCGATATTAAAAATATCCACACCATTGAGATCTCGAAAAGGAGCTAATGTTGTGACACCTAAAAATCCAGTGCCAAAGAGTGAATCAAGCTCTGAAGAGCGATTGAGATCTCCAAAGTCACCTGGAGACATGGGGAAAACTGTTGTTACACAGCAAGAAGATGCGGAGGATAGCAAGAGGATTAGTCCATGTGTGACTATGTCAAGAGGCAAGGCTAATGCTCGGAAGGAAATGAAGCAAAAGATTGATGATGGTAATTAATTTTTTTCTTTTAGTCATGTCATGACAACCTCGGTGGCGCAATGGTAAAGTGCTTGCCTCTGAACCAAGAGGTCCTGGGTTCGAACCCCGATCGGGTCATGATGGAAAATGATCTTTTCTGATTGGCCCGGGTCTTGGATGTTTATCTATATATGTATTTGTTATAAAATATAGTATTGTTGTGTGTGTCCCATAACACAAGTCTCAACCTTACTTTGGGGCTAGTTCAATTTGTGTGATTTGTCTTAATATATTTATATTTTATTTATTTATGTCAGTCAAAATCAATGTATATTTGCTACTATTACTACAGCAAAAACGCTGGGTCATTTGAATGTACTATATGTATATGTGTGCTTCAAAATTCAATTTTATTTTTTATGTTTACACATGAAGTATATTGTATGTACCTACCTACAGGCCTCCTAGATGAAGACAACAGTGAAGCAGAGAGTGTAGAGCACTTCCGAAGACAGTTGGCGTCCGAGGTGGCCCGGCTCACTGAAATGTGTGACTCTTGGGAAAAGATCAAGGAACACACCATATTGGCCGAGGCTGTTCAGGTATTCGCATTATTAAGGAATTTTTACTTTTTGTCCAAACACACATAGCCCATTTTACAGTAGATGATGTATTTAGTATATTTATAACTAGCTGATGCCCGCGATTTCGTTCGCGTGGCCGAACGATTGTCTGGACTGATTGTGAGGAGTCAAAATTATTAGAGAGATGAAGCGTAACGATACCTATACATACAGAAGATTGTCATGAGACTGAAAAACTATATTTCCTACAAAACTGTAGGAAATATAGTTTTATACAGCTGTTTAGCTGTATGTCCAGCTAAACAGCTGGACCATTATGAATCCCTATAGTTTACAGGTTTTTTTTCTACTGTTTTATTATACGTGTTGATTTCCTGATGGTACGGTAACCAGGACGAGGTGCTGGGGGCCGTGGGCCAGGGCCGGCTGCTGGTGTCGTCGAAGCTGCAGCAGTTCGCGGCGCTGCTGCGGCGCTGCGCGCGGCCGGAGCCCGGCGCGCCGCTGGTCACGCCCGCCGACCTCCACGGCTTCTGGGACATGGTCTTCATGCAGGTGCTCTCTCTCTCATCTCATCAGAGCGTTTCCCAGTTTCTTCCTCAATCGTTGAGCCCAGGGTCCGTTGCCAGACCTGAGCTGATTTACAGGGCCTCGGGTACTACACAATAATAAACGGAAATTTATTATGATATAAATAAATTTAAAAACAACGTTCTTGTCGATTAAGTATTTTCCATTCTAATCTGTTTCCCGCCATAGATTGATGTCTCTTTCGCACAATGTCTCCTCATTCGCAAAATGTCGCGACAGGGACTTAGAATAGACAACATCCAAATTTGTTTATAACTACGACTATCTCTGTCTATAAAATCGAAATTTTCTGACATTTTGCGTATGAACCTCATATATTTTTACCATCTCAACAGATAGAGAACGTAGACATGAGATTCAAGCGCCTGGAGCAGCGGCGCGCGCGCGACTGGGCAGACGAGGCTCCTGCGCCGGCGCAGAGGAGACCTGTGAAGACCTGTGGCGGCAGGAAGGCGGCCAGGCCGGCCGGCGGACACAGCCGGCTCCGGGAGATGATTGCAGGTTCGTTTTTAAAATCCCATGGCCTCATATGTCATCACCATCATCGCCGTCAACCCACTGCCACTTCGCTCGATTTTGCCAACAATATATCTATTATGCCAAAATATTGTATGCCAGGCATACTATATTTTGGCATAATAGGTCTAAGGCGTACGGGTAAATTTGGCATAATTAACTTTTAGGTTGGGTTAGGTTACTTATGGTTCAAATTGTTATGCGTAAACCATTATGCGTAAGAACGTTATGCTTAAAAATCATCATGCCATAGTACAGTATGCTGTGTTACATTATGGTTTAAATTTTTATGCTTATAGATAGAGACCCATTTTTTCTTTATGAGCACTCGATCGCAACCGTTACATGTCTTTTTGTAAATTTTTGACCTTGTACGTTATATGTGCTTTGTTATACTATCAGAAAATAAACATAATAGTAAGCCCTTCTGATATAATAGGAACCAAAACTGTTTAAATGAGTTTCTTTCTTCATTTCTTGTCAGTAGTGGTCGTTCTGAAATGTCAGTACTTGTAGCTTTTTGCAAAATATTAAATAACCTGAAATTTGATTTGTAAACAATGTGAATCAATACTTGACATACTGCGTATAGACCTCACTTTTTGTGCCACTTCCTACGGTCCTGTGCCCATTTGCCGTGATATACTGTACACTAGCTATCTAAGTGGCTTATAACATTCAAATTATTTGTCTGTAACAGCTGCAAGAAAAGCGAAGAAGGATCAAGAGGTACAGCAAACACAACCGGACAGCCAAACGGACGACAAGACTTTCGAAGCTGGCTTTTTTTGCGTTCGGTCCCCGGTTCGATCGCCGGCGCCGGCGACACCCAACAACAAACAGAATTTGTTAAAAGCTGTGTTGTCCAGTGAGGCTAAGAAGGCTTCTGCTAACAAGGTATATCTTTTAAAACAACTTAAGTTTTTTTCTATCCATTTATACACTACACTATACAGTACAAGCGGGTGATTCGCAGAGCGTTTCGACCGCTGCGGCTGCGCGGTCATTACAATCCATCAATTTTTTTGAGGAAGGAATCATTTCCAAAATCAATCATTCATATAATTGAAATCACTACAGTACAGAGTAATTCATGTAAAGTCATATAGTAAAACTCGTTCTTGTCTTTGTTAAAATTTGAAATATTGTAATGACAGCGCGACCGCAGCGGTCGAAACGCTCTGCGAACTATCCAAGCACAAATAATCTTGTTATAATAAAAACCAGCCTTAAGTCTACTACAATAAGATTTATTTTAATGTCATATGCATGTCAGGCTTTCTATCTCATTTTCTTCGTGGTATCGCATAGCTTGAAAATGAATCGTATTGTTGTAAACTTAAGGCTCGTTTTTATTTGATGTTTTGTTTGGCCTACAGGTCTATAAACAGATTTTTAACGAACTAAATTTTGCCATTACAATACCAAATGGAATGGTCAAGATTGGTTTATTTTCAACACTTTATACAGACTAACTACATTTTTAGGGAGATAATATCCAGACGACCTCGGTGCCAATGACGAGCTCGGTGGCGCAGTGGTAAAGTGCTTGTCTCTGAACCGAGAGGTCTCAGGTTCAGTCCCCGGTCGAGTCATGATGGAAAATGATCTTTTCTGATGATGATGATGAATGATGAAAATGGGATACTAACCATTCAGTTAGTCGCATAACACAAATCTGTGTGATTTGTCCTTATATATTTATTTATTTAGACGACAATAAAAGCTTGTGTTAAAAATTACATTTTTTGTTTTTAATGTGATTTTCAGGGTTCATCGTCGTTCGCAATGCTTCGAGCTTCGATCCTGTGCAGAAATTTGGAAGCCGAAGGGATAGCTCCATTACCAGTACGTTATTCATTTTTTTATCATATATTCATACAAGTTAATGCCCGCGGCTTCAACCGCGTGATCTCTAATAGTTAAAACTTAACCATTGTGTGCTGAACCTAAGTTTTGTCTGAAATTCTGTCTAGTAAAAAATATTTTATGATAAATTTAAAAATTATTTTATCGAACTTAGGTGATTTTTTGACATTTCTGTTGTGCGCACGCCCCGCGTACATGCGCACATCACAAACGTAAAAATTTTATTTAAAATCGAATCTTTCACTATATCAGCGGCCGATTCGCTAACGTTAGCCGCCATTGAATTATATGTGACTAGATTTTACCCGCGGCTTCATCCGCGTGATTGCGGGAGCAGTATGTCCATCTCCGTACATCAAACTATATGTATGCAAAATTTCAAGAAGATTGGTTGAATAGATAGACTGTGAAGTGGTAACAAACATACTTTCGCATTTATAATTTATAAGAACCGTTAAAAATGTTCAATATCCTAAGATATTGAACATTTTTAACGGTTCTTGTTTGGTTTGTTGTTTGGCAGTTACAGATCAATGTCACATCTTTACCAATAAATTTGACCAGAACTAATATAATGCAATTTCATTATTTTAAGAAAAAAGTTGACAAGTTGAATATAAATTATAATAATCATATACTCTCTGACATTAGCAAAACAACATTTCTTGGTATTGTTTGGGATGAACAATATGTTCATCAATTCAATTGGAAGGCTCATGTAGACAAAGTTTGTAAAAAAACTTCATAGATTTGTGTATTATTCTATGGAGACTGGCAAAGCAATCAACAAAGGGTACAGTCTTGACAGCATACCACGGATATGTCTGCTCAGTTCTAAAGTATGGTCTTATATTGTGGGGTAATTCTACTGAAGTTGATAGAGCATTAATAGCACAAAAAAGTGTATTAGAGCAATGTGTAGTAAAGCTCCTCGGGATTCATGTAGACCTCTATTTAAAGATCTAGACCTTATGACTCTGCCATGTTTGTATATTATTGAAATTTGTAAATTTGTTAAAACAAACTGGGACTTGTGAAAGCTAAAGATATTTATCCTAGAAATACAAGAAATGCGGATAAAATAGTGTTACCGATAGTACCAAGAACAGCACCACAAAAGCTGCTACGCCATGTGTGGTAAATTAATCAATGCGCTTCCGAACAATATTAAAACACTTCCGATAAAAAAGTTCGTTAAAACACTGCAGTTGTGGCTCAAAGAAAAATGTTTCTATTCTAAATTCTTTATTCAATTTAGGATGATATACATCACTTATTGACGTCAAAAAAATTACTTAAACTAAGTCCAAAGCGCAGGTGAAGAAGTGGCGCAACAAACTTCACCGCAGCCTTTTCTTCAAGGACGTCAATTAACAAATATAGGTCTTATTATTCTGTCGATGAGTATCTGCAATGGAGGCAACAGTAAGGTCTCGATAAAGTTTTTGGTATAATCAAATCTCAATGGGTATTATATACATTTTAATTTGATTTTATTTGATTTGAGGTATTATTATTGACATCGACGAACTCGGTGGCGCAGTGGTAAAGTTCTTGCCACTGAACCGAGGTCCCGGGTTCGATCCCCGGTCGGGTCATGATGGAAAATGATCTTTTTCTGATTGGCTTGGGTCTTGGTTTGTTATAAAATATAGTATCGTTGAGCTAGTATCCCATAACACAAGTCTCGAACTTACTTTGGGGCTAGCTCAATCTGTGTGATTTGTTCTAATATTTTTTTTTATTTTATTTATTAATTTGACATTGTTATTATTGACACTTTAATTTTAAATTGATTTTATTTTATTTTATTTGAGGTATTATTAATATTGTTATTATTATATTATTATTTTTTGTATTATTCACAATTTTGTTATTTGACACCTAAATATTTGTACGCCTATAAGGCAGAATGCATGTTCTATATCATGACCACCTAATTGTAATTCTGTATTCTGACAAATAAACTATTTAAATTTATCTCTAAAGGGATAGAAGTAAAGAGGCTTGAAGGCCACGTTCACCTTGACAACGGGATATTATATTGGAGTTAAACTTTATTAATCCTTTTTGCAGCAAACGCCCCTGCCCCAAATAAATATGAACGCAACACCAGGCCGCAGTATACTCAAATCGACCAACGTGAAATCGGGCAAGAAATCCATCAAAGTCGTACTGTTCAACGACTCAGACCCCGACGTACAAGTCACCCCCGTCAAAGACAATATAGAAAACCAGAACGCCGATA
This sequence comes from Plodia interpunctella, assembly GCF_027563975.2. Lineage (NCBI taxonomy): Eukaryota > Metazoa > Arthropoda > Insecta > Lepidoptera > Pyralidae > Plodia > Plodia interpunctella. Next base: position 8,645,728 of record NC_071303.1, read on the forward strand.
GCGGCCTATCGTCTATGGACTACGAAAATAAGGAAAACAAATCGAAATCAAAAGCGAGGTTGTCACGTCAAGACGCCGTTGAGGATTCAGGAGTTGTTACTAGGAGTCGGCGCAAGAGTGTAAGAACGCCGCAGACTCAAGAAAAAGTGGAGAAGAATGAGAAGCCTCGTAGGTCTTCTAGAAGGAAAACGCTACAGGAAAATGATGACAATGTGCCGGAAGTGATCACTCCTGTAAGGTCGTCGAGGAGACGCAAAAGCAATGTGCAAGCGGTTGCGTAGTTCGCCGTAAGAATGTCGAAGATCTTGAGAAGGGAAAGTAAGGAAGCGGGCCCTGGGCTCTGACGCTTTATAGCTGAGGAAGAAACGCTCAGGTGAGAGGGAGCGTAGTTTCATTTTTGTTTGGGTCAATTTTATATAGACTCCACACGTTTCAACGTACATTACTGCTTTTGCTTGAGTGAATAAAATCTGATAAAACTACGTAATGTAAGTTTGTGCGCGTCGGCGAAAGGTGGAAATGGCCCTATATATTGTGTCTATATTTCTGTCTGATTTTTTTTATTATTTTTCTTTCCAAGTCTGTTAATGCTATCGAAAGGGAGTGTAGTTGTTTTTTATACGATTTTGTAGATTCACTTTTACATAGCACTTTAATACTTTATAGTAATCCTTCTAATATTATAAAAGCGAAAGTTTGTGAGGATATTTGTGTTTATGTTTGTTACTCTTTCACGCAAAATTTACTGGACGGATTGTTATGAAATTTGGTAACTTCTTTAGGTAATTCCCACGGGACTAGCAACCGTCCAGTAGATTTGAAAAAGAATAATAAATACATACACACACACACACAAATCCACACACACACACACACACACACATAAACTTTCTCATTTATAATATTAGTTTAGTAACTATATATGCCCATACTTAGGTATATTTTCTGAAATGGTATCAAAAATAATGTTCTTAACGAAAATTTCGGCGTAAAATTTTTTTGTATCGTTTTGGAAACCATTCTATATTCATGCCATGGTTTGTTCTAGTTTATGAATTCTAGATTATTGACATTGACAATAATAAATAGGTATGTGATTATGAGTGCCTCGAATTTTTTAAAGAATTAATTAACCATTGAATCATGTCTAAAATTATATAAAAACGTTTGTCTAAAGTGCGTAATTTTTATGACAAATTGCGTGTACCGAATCTCTGAATTATGTTTTTGTAGAAACTAATGCCAAAATAAAACAAGTATTTCAATAAGTTTCATGACAATAAGTGTTTGAAGTGTATTAGGATTTATGTAGTATGATGTAGACAATTATGTAATAGTTTATTAATAAATTTAATTGTAATATACATTTTTTTCATTTATTATCCTAGTCTCCTTGTTACTAACCACTTCCTAACTAATATTAATGCGAAAGTAAGTTTAGGGAAGGATATTCACGCGATCAATAGCTAGTACAAGTTTATTTGTTAGACAAATAAAAAAACGCCCGACTTTCCATATTCATTTCGCTACAACTTTTGAACCGCTGAACCGATTTTGATCAAACATGTCTGAGAACCACCGCATAAAAATTAGCTATCAAATAAAAAACCGCATCCAAATCCGTTCACACGTTGATTAGCAGACAGATAGACACACTTAGCTGTCAAACTTATAACAAACTGTGACATGTGAGAAATAGTACTTAGGTACTTTAATTAAAAAATGCTGCAATGCAATGTGAACGGTTTAATACTTCAGCAACATATTATATAAGTACTTAATATTGCCTAAGCTGCTTCAGTAAGTACCTCAATGTTCCATGCAAATCCCATAAAGTAAGATATAACAGGATCATTTGGCTCACAATGTAGGTCAGGCAAGGAGCCAAGGTTTCTGGATTCTGACGGTAGACTAGTAGGTACAACATTTATATGGTGATAGCCTGTTATAATTACGGTCTAGCGGTGAAGTAAATCTCTCTTTCCTCTCTGCATGCTCCTGGTTTCATTCGGGGTTGTGAAGCCGCGAAGCCCGGGGCGTCAGCGTAAGAAAGCACTACAATTTTGAAGATTTGGCAGTGATTTTACAACGGATCGCTTGCCTGACGTCAACCCTAAATGCTAACTGTTATACCTATAGGCAACCCTATTTGCTGTCTAGGCTGTGTCCCTTAGTCGCCACGAACGACACCCACGGGAGGATATGGAGCAGTCCTACTCCAGGGTGGAACCTAGCACTAAGAGAATACTATTTGCAACTATCATCTCACTATAAATCGATAGAGAAAACCCACTAACTTTCCTCTTATATAACAGTTATTCTTATATATCCATATCCTCATATATTATAAAACAAAGTCGTCTCTGTCGCGATAAACTCAAAAACGACTTTACGGATTTCCTTGCGGTTTTCACCAATAGATAGTGCGATTCTTGAGGAATACATTTAAGAATAATAAATGTATCTACCAATTATGGTTTTACCCGAACGAAGCCGTTGCTTATCTATTACTTACTGTTAAAAAAATTAGATCTTGTTGTCTCTGTATATGGTCCGTTCATGGATTTAGTAAGTACGTTGTACGGAGTGCCTACTAATTCCATATGGGTCCGTTTCATTACTCCCACCATTATTTACTTTTGTTAGGACCACAGATTATATAATACGCTAGGACATAGGTATATTTACCATACTTGTAAAAGTACCTCCCTAATATGTGGTAAAACTTCGAAAGAACTAGCGAAACTTCTGCCGTTAACCCAATGGATTTTTTTATCTGTTTTCGAGCTTGACACCGAGTGTGGGTGGCTTATGGGGTTCACATGGATGATAAAGTTTACCAAATGTCGATATATTACCTACGAAAAAAGATTTGTTGCTATATTTATAAAATGTCAGCAGAAACCGTGTTGGTTGGTCGATTGGAATTTTCGCAAAAATATTATTTGAATTTTTTTTATCTGATAACATTTTTGGTTGATTATCATTTTTTATCTTTCAGATTGACTCTTGAATCTTTATCTATACTTATATGTATATGTTATAGAATATGGTATCGTTGAGTTAGTATCCTATCGCGTATCAAAACGCAAGTCCCGAACTTATATTGGGGCTAACTCAATCTGTGTTTGTTACTAAGTAGCTAAGTATATATCTATTTTATTTTATTTATTTCTTCTTTTTTATTTTCAAAAGACTTTGGGGTAGACCTTTTCACAAGCGATGGGACAAATTAGTTAAAAAATCTTAAATGAAACTTCTGCTAATCAGAAGGAATTTTTGATGGTAATTTAATGTCATCATTTGCCTTACATTGTCCCATCATCTGGGGTCGGCGCAAAATTAATGTGTCAAAGCTAAATTGGTTGCAAAAGTCTTAAGTTAAAATGTTCATGCCTTTTATATCTGTTATTATACGAAATTAATTTTAATAGGATTAACTACAGATTAATGAGAAATTAACTTTAATTACAGGTCATCAGTAGATATTCCTTTTCCATAAGAAATAATTACGTGAAAAATATATCTGATAGTGCAATGCAAATTTTGCACCGCGGCGCGACTTGCATTATCCGAGAGTAATGTAAACAATATCTTCAGGGCTGGATGGGGGAATTCCTCAGGGTGACCACACATTAATGCACGCTGGATATTTCCTTCTCAGCAGTAGTCGTTCTGAAATTGTAGTCGTTTATAGCTGTACTATTATAGTTTAAAAATTGACGTGAGAAAGTAACTGTCTAATTTCAGGATAAATGTTTTAATTTTGGATTTTTTTTAATGTATCTACCTAAGTAATTTATACATTAGCAGAAGGAGGAATTGCTATAAGACTTAGGTATATTATATTATAACAACGTTTTGTGTCTATTCGAGTGTCTGTCAAAGTTGTAACTTGGGGTTATATTTATATGAGTTTGAGGAAACTAGCGATGTTTAACGTTTACTGAATTAAGAAAGAGACAGGTACGTGCATAATAAAGGGACAATTTAGGTACCTACTTTTTTTTATTCTAACATTCACGAAAAACGTTCCTTTTCCCTAAACGAAATATAATTTCCTGAATCTGAAGTCGAGTGAGAATCCCTTTTTTTTTTCAACTAAATGTCAACCTAGCCAGACATAGTCGCATTGAGTTTATTAAAAATTGGATTCAGTCGACATAGGCGCGGCACGCGACTCTCCATATTAAATTTATCATCTTATGGGGGTCGCCCGTTCGTAAACCGAAGTTTTATTAAAACAGATTGCTTTATTTATGTGATTAAAAAAAAATAACTAGTTGAATTTAATGTCGCCGTCACCTTAATTATTATGTATAAGTAGGTATTCTGTTAATTTCCTAATCAAAGTTTTTAGTTTAGTTCGATAACTTTATTAAAACTTCGAATATTGATCTCGCAATAAAGAAAATTATCTATGTATTTTTCCTTGTAGGCGACAAGGAAAACACACGCAGTCTCACACACACACAACTAAAAATTACAACAAATACACTTAAAATTTTCTGAACAACCTCTCATATTTAGCCAACTCATCAAAGTCCCATCTAATTGACTTAAATTTAAGTATTGTTTTGGCAAGCTTAACATTAATTATCTGTGACGGTACACGTTACGTCGCAAACTCCATAACTAAATTATTTCTGCCCCTCCCGCAGCAACTAGTAGCCATCTCTCGTTTTAGGTTAATCCTTAAAAATGTCAGCTATTTTTTACCTTGACGCTAAGATGCAGTGCAGATTGTGCGAGTTAAATGTTAAGTGATCAGAAATTAGACCTTCGTGGGCATTTTTTCAGGTCATATTCAAAATTAATTGTAAGTAATTGTTTGAGTTTTTATCATCACTCGTGGGCGAAGCCGCGGCGGCAGAAACTAGTGCAATAAAGTCATTTTAAACTAACAAACAAACTTTTGAACCCAATATCGGCTGGTTCAATGTGAACAAACTCGCGTCGGGGCAGTGGATTAAAGTTAAATCTAATTTACAAACAGGGATTCGCGAAGGGATCCGATTGGAGATTAATAAAGTTTTGAGATAAATGTAGCTATGGACGGAACCTTTAATTGAAACATCGAGAGCGTTTATATAATAGGAGTACCTATCTAAAATTATTATTGAGATAGTTTTGTTGGGTGGTGAATAATTACCACTTATTTATATTACCTACATAAAATATTTTAGCATGTCTAAGACATGATTGGCATACGGGTAAATGTATGTTACATTTGTCTAGTCTCTAGTCTTCAAATAGTTATGTAATAAACTAAACCTTTGTGGGTAAAAAGGTTATGTTTAAAAATCATTATGTCATAAAACAGTACGCTATACCTATTACATTATGACCAAAACGTTTGTGCTTTTAGATAGGGACTCTAACGAAAAGTAACCTTTAACTCTGTTAGTAAATTTATGGCGTAAGTCCATTTTTGTAATTTTTAAATGAATAAATAAATTAAGACTTTTGCCCAGCTGTGGGACATAAAATAGGCTTAAAATCAAATAACTTAACTTTTTCTGTATGATAATAAAGACATTTAAGATTACTACTCAGCTTACTTACAAATTTTGCTTTGCTATTATTTATTTTATTTAAAACTACATTATTAATATGTAGTTTTAAATAAAATAAAGTCGATGACCTCATAAGCTCCCGTGCGACTAAGCATTCCCAAGAAGGGATGACGTCAAAAAATTGGACGGTTGTAAAATCACAATATTTGAGATTGGGTTATTTTTTTCCCGGGCTTCACGACGTCACAGCCCCGAACGCAGTCGGGAACATGCGGATATGAGGGGGAGTTTTTATCTTGAAAATTTATGGGAGTGAAGCCCCATGCCGCGTCTAGTAATTTTATAGATTGCGCATTGTTTACTGCCCAATGGTGCAATCAGCGCAATCGTGTGCACTACCTAATTAATGTATAGGTATTTACACATGCACAGATATTCGCTATTGGTTGACCAAGCCTGAAATCTATACTATTATCATAAAGAGGTAAGCGTTTGGGAGTTTCTATGTTTGAGGCGGGTAATCCCCGCTACTACCGAACCAATTTCAAAAATTCTTTCACTATTAGATAGATACATTATCCAAGATTGCTATAGGCTATATTTTATCTCAAAACTCTCACGGGAGCGAAGCCCCGGGCAACATCTAGTAGGTTTGCAAATTTGTTGTGTTTGTAGGTAATGTTTATACAGATAACAGTTTGTCTCTCATACTTTCACGGTTACGGAAGACTGAAATTCTGTTATGAGGGCTGGATTTTTTGTGAAAAACAGATAAGACAAGTACTTTTTGCTAGTAAGTTTAATTAATGTAGGTAAGTAGCTCTAGAAAATCGAAGTCCTAAGTCAACTCCATTTGTATTATGTCTATGGTCTATGATCATTTTTAACAGGTCTCGCGCTGCCTTTCTCGTATTAGTACACAATTCTTGAAGTCAATTTGAACTTTGATTATAATCAAATGCAAATTTATATTAGGCAAGTTCAAGTTCAAGTATAGTAGGTACAATCAACGGCACGCAGTTAGATGCGTGAGCTTCATATAATGTTTCCGTATGTATATCTTTTGACCGTATACTTTATACGTATGTGTACATTGCTATATTTATATGCAAAAATTCTACTAATCCTACTAATATATTATAAATGCGAAAGTTTGATATATTATAAATCTATTTGACGGATAGTTATGAAATTTAGTACATGGGTAGAATATAACCTGGAATACATAGGGTACTTTGTTTTTCGACATTCCCACGGGAGCGAAGCCCCGGGTCGCAGCTCGTTATATCGTAAAAAAAAAATCTGAGCTCCTCGGCGTGGTAGGGATCAAGATTGTTTAAATGAGTTTCTATCGGCATATCTTCTCAACAGTGATCGTTCCGAAATGCTAGTAGTTTGTAGGTCAACAACGAAGTTTTCTTCCGCGTCTGTAAGTCTATCCGCGATAAACACACAAACTTTTTCGCCAACAGATAGCGTGATTCCTTAGGAAGGTTTAAGTTTAATTTTAAGGTTTTTTGTTTTTAATTTATAATGTTTTTACCAGAGCGAAGCCGGCACACACCGCTAGTTTAGAATATGATGTGTAAAAGTGCTTATGAAAGTCTAACTTCTGAACAGATGCTTTGATTTCGACTATTTAATCGCAATAAAGGCGAATTATTACATTGACTGTACAGTCAGTTGTTGTAGTTTGAGTTAACCTATATCGAAACGCAATTTTCTTCAATGTACTACCTACTTATATTTCTGTAATTTATCTTTCCTATATACTAATTATTTCTATAATTTTATTGGTACCGTGCAGCGCGACTAAACGATTTGTGATGGTGATGCGTCCGGCGGAATGACGCGGCGTTTTGGGACCACCGTCGGTGTTTATAGGTTACTGGACATTCGCTTTTTTTGTAGTAACTTTCGACTGCTTTTTAAACTATTGAAACATAAAGAAAGAAGTTTATGAAAGAAGAAAACATCGTGAGGAAACTTGCACATCGGTGGACAGTTTAGTTCACTAGTGAAAGTCACGTCAGATGCCTTTTGGCGACTTGGATAAAATCTGACACCAGTGTTAGCAATAACACACTCGATATGAATGAATTCATTTCATAACAAAAGACTATCAACCCCCTTACCATAGTAAGGTAACGTTCATTTTCTCCCACAAAACATCTCAATTGAAAAGACGAGGCTTCCGGATCTCCCGAATCTAATAAAAACATATTCAATAATCAATAAATCTGTTTTGGCTCAAGGGGTGACATCGGATTGAAAAGCGTGAAAGGCCATAAAAGTCCACTCGACGAATACAGCCCGTAAATAGATCAAATCTTTCTCTGATTTACTCTTCTTGGAATTTTCTGTTTTCCCTCCTAAACACCCTACATGAATAATGCCTTTATGCGACAAGAGTAAATCTGTGTTTTATATGATTTTATACAAAAACAACCGACAAAAAATTGTATTCTTTATTTAGTTTTTAACGTAAGGCCTTTCTCCGGACTATAGAGTGCCTCGTATCGTTAACTTTGACATTAAATTTAATAAAAAAACACAAATATGCCATTTTGTCTATACGTCAGCGGCGCGCCGGTTAAAATAAACGTCAAATTTGACAATTCAACTCACCCTAACACTTCAAGATGCAAATAGATAAAATATCTTGAAATTTCCAGATATCGTCTGGAAACTAACTACTTATACACACATAAAATGGACACAAAGCTTTTGCATTATTGTAACATTGCGTAAACATTGCGTAGTCAGTATGAGTGCCTTTATTTACCGCATTAAAAAACCAGCAATGTATAACGAATCCAAAGGTTAGCACACTGTTCGAGGACATTGTTGAGTCTGCATTAGAGAAGATGGCGCCTGCATCGAAACAAAAAAAAAAAACTCTCTGTCTTTTACTCCACCAATAGGCCCAAGGGGAACACTCCAAGTTGATCCCTCGTCGGGATGGAGGATAACGGATTCTCGAAGAATCGACAGGAGCGATCCGCGAATCTCTCCGTTTTCTATTGCTTTTTATTTCACGCGGATTTGAGTTTTTTAACTGGAATCTCAAGTTAACGACGACGACACTTTTTATGGCACTCAGTTGTTGAGATAGCTCTGTAAAGATCTATTTTTTTATAGAAACAAAACGTACACACGATGGGTATTACCAGTTTTATATTATATTCTCATTTCTTTTAATATACTTAACACCATTTTATTTTAACTTTTTTTTGGGCAAAAGTCAAAAAATTCCATATACATATAATTACTGAGTTTTTAATGTGATCTTTGCGTTGACAAAAGGCAAACCAAGTGATTACTTAATTAAAATGATTATTTTAATTGTATTTTGAACCTGAATATTTGCATGCCAATCGTTGGTGCAACACGCATTGAATCTAGGCATAATTTTGTTCTATTAGTATCTCTACCGGAACAATTGGATGACCGAAGCGAGAATTAGAAAAAGATGGGACATTACACATTATTATAGTAATGCATACAAAATGTAACATATATATGACTTAAAACTAAATAAGTATATATAAGAAAATGTGCATAGGTGGCCTTATCACTGTAAGCGATTTATTGACTTCCAGAATTGCGACTTGCAGAAATTAAATTTATTAGAAGTGTAAAATGTAGTGTAGAAATATTTATATAAGTAAGTATGTCTACCCTGTAAATAAACAAATGTATTCATGTATGCGCAATATTTTTTCAATAATATAAATATATAAATAAATATATAGAAACAAATCACACAGATTGAGTTAGCCCCAAAGTAAGTTCGAAACTTGTGTTATGGGACACTAACTCAACGATACTATATTCTATAACATATACTTATATAGATAAACATCCAAGACCCAGGTCAATTTGAAAAATATCATTTTCCATGTTGACCTGACCGGGGATCGAACCCGGGACCTGTAGTGTATCAGTCTGGCATGATGACCATTAGGCCACGGAGGTCGTCAATCTATCTATCTGTCGTCAAAGTTCGTGAAGGAATGAACCAACAAATTTTAAATGGAATCCTGTGATAGTAGCACCAGAATCAGCTGTATAGGTACTAAGTAGTTGATATAATATCATTATTTAAATTTTATTATTATGTTGAGAGTAACGTATTGTACCGCCTCTGGATGCACCAACAATTAGATTTGGCTCCGTCTTAAAGGTAATTGTGCACTGCAGAGATGCTCCACTGCACTTAGAAGACAATGGCGTGGTCTACCGCGCACTTAGGGTTGGCACAAACGTTAGAAATTATTATAATGTCTGGAAAATTTATAGAACACGGAATAGCAAGGGCAATATCTGAATTAATATAAATATTATCTCTCAATAATCTGACCCCCTTATTAATAAAAACCTTATTCTCTGGTTAGCCTCGGAATAGTTATTCTTTGTTTTGTCTCGTTCTTTCAATGTCAAATGCTGAAAAGAGAGAGAGGGACAAAACAAAGATTTACTACTCCAAGACTAATTAGAGAATTAAATGTTTATTAATAAGGGGGTGAGAGTTTACCCGGTGTTTTCCTCAGCCATTGAGAGTTGAAGCCCATGGTCCGCTTTCCGGCTTTTTCTCTTCCACTTTGCACGGTATTATTCGGCTTTATTAAAATTCGAGAGAAAATTGAACTGATTGATAAAAAATTCAAACAAAACAAATTCAGCTTGTTTGGCAACAAAGGACCCAAGTGGTGTGCGTGTGGTATCTTTCCGTGAGTATTGTATGAGGCGACTAAGGGACACAGCCTAGGCAGCTGATAGGCAACAATAGCATTCCCAAGGAGGGTCGACGGCAGGCAGGAGGCCGGTTGTAAAATAAAATTTAAAAGCTTTTTTACGCTTACCCCGGGCTTCGCGGCTTCACAACCCCGAACGCAAACGGGAACATGCAGATATGAGAGTGAGAGAGGGTCCGACAGAAGTCTATTGCACAAACAGTGGGATACTTATAAATACAGTCTATATTAAAAAAGTTTGTAAAAAAAAAAAAACAATAAAATTTCATTCTTAAAAAAATGGTTCGAACGAGTCCTCATTTGTATGAAGAATGTCTATAGCCATAACCGCACCATGCAAATTAATACAACTCGACGAATTCGGCATTCTGAAAGACAATAAAAAAAGTTATAAATAAATTGAGGAAATTAGCTGACGGCGGCGCCATAATCTGCGTAATAAAACTGCAATCTATTTTAGTTTTGTTCCAGTTCATTTTATTAAATCTTTCGCAGTATTATATATACAGTACTATTGGGTGATCTTGTTGTTTAATTTTTTATTTATTTAAACTTTAATTACACAACTTAAATTGTTAACAAAAGGTGGCATTCATCTTGGGATCAAACAGAAAAAGGCAAAAAGAAAAAAGTATATCTTACCAAATCCCAATAGAGCGTTGTAGATTTGCCATCGACACGCAAAGAAGAAACTTTCTATGCCCAATATCTAGTTTTTGCGTGGTCAGTCAGAAATACAAGGGTTGATGATGATTGTGTATTAAATTATTATATGATAACATAAATAACTGCACCTATACACATATCCTCTCAACCTATTGCCGAATTACTGTAATCCATACACGCCCTACATGGGATCAGTCCGCATTAGTGTACCTATCTATCAATTTTAATTAATGTACTTACGCACTGGAATATTAATTCTTGTATAATAAATATTTTATGTCCTTAACACTTCAAACTACATGTATGCAAAATTAAAAAATAAAATGTTTGAGTAGATAGAACGTGATGGGATGGTTCGCAGAGCGTTTCGACCGCTGCGGCTGCGCGGTCATTACAATCCGTCAATTTTCTTGAGGAAGGAATCATTTCCAAAATCAATCATTCCTAAAATTGACATTACTACAGTACAGAGTCATTAATGTAAAGTCGTATAGTAAAACTCATTCTTGTCTTTGTTAAAATTTGAAAAATTGTAATGACAGCGCGACCGCAGCGGTCGAAACGCTCTGCGAACCACCCGATGAGGTAACAAACAAACAAACTTACTTTCGCATTTATAATATTATAATTTTCATACAATATAGTTATAACAAATAACTTTTCGTAGAAGATTCTGAGTCTGTGCTGTAAAAAAACGACTTAGTGCAATATATTATTTACTTCAATGGATATACATCTAGAAAGCTTCTCGAACAGATATTTCCAACAAATACTCAAAACTCCTCAAGGCTCTCAATAAACTAAACAAAATTTAATATGGTCCTAAGCTAGGTTACAAATAGCCTAGTGGTAAACTTTGAATTAATCTTTCTTTCTTATTTATCTTTCTTTCATTCAGTGTGTGTTATATAAAGGTGAGTGTATGTTATTGCATTTGTTTCACGAAAAAACGGTGGGATTAATTGATTTTCGTCTTATTGGTCATGGACAATTTTCATGTACACCTATTCATGTGTTCGTGAATACTAAGACAATTTTAAAATTTACTAGACAATACATACATATTTTATGTTTTCTAAACAGGGACCAAAAGTGGACTATTTCAGATAGCCATTTGAAAATAGTCCACTTTTGGTCCCCACTTTTACGCACGCTTCATTCCTCTCACGTCCCTCTAATGGAAAGCGGAGACAGTACTGAAATGTCTGAAATATTCCGCAGACGACATGTTGTATCGATATTGGTTTTAAAGCTTGCAATGTTGTTTACTAAAATACTATTTTTGTTCGTCTATTCATTGGATATAATAATATAATTAGGTGATATGTGGTCGTCCAAATCAAAAGGGACCGTATGGCGGCTAGCACTTAGGTCTTTATTGCCGTTGTTCCAATACAAAACGAGGGCAATAAAAACCTAAGTTCTAGCCGCCATACATTTTTAACCTACGACTTTAAAAGGAGTTATAAGTTTAACGTGTCTGTGTATCATATGTATCGGGTGTCGCCCAAGAACGAGCTTGAGCCAGGACACAATCTCATACATTATATTTTCGCTATGTAGATATAATACCCAATCAAATAGGTAGTTTACGCAGTTCATAGACCTACCTACACTTAATGAACAAATGAAATCAACAATGTTATTAGCATATTATATCGTGATCAGAAACCGGGAAGAGAGCCTCACTAATTTCCGGCCGTCGCTCACATCGACTAAACTAAAACTATTAGTCGGTAAGCTTTGACGCTATGTTCTCTGTGGCGGAGCAAATACTTGCCCCAGGTGATACCGGCATGAACAGGTGTATTGTACAATGTCGATTTATCATACAAAGCCTAAACCACAAAGCGGAATCTCGACATTTCCATAATATTATATTTAATAGAAGTTCACTACGAAAATTTGACATTTTCAGTTCTTTAATTTGCTCGCTATTTCGCGGCTTTGCATTTTCCCGTGGCCCATTGAATTTTTCCGGGATGAAAGGTTTCTTAATATGTCTGTGGGAAATTTCAAGAAGTTTGATTTAATAGATAGGATTTATAAAGCGTGAACAGGTAATAAGCAAATATATGTAAATTACAAACTTAATTTTGTTAGTACATATAATATATTATATTTTGAAGTGAAAACTTCTTTAGTGGCGTTGTGCACTTATTGTGATGGGTAAAAAATGTTATACTCGTCTCAGGACACGTGAATCTGATCTGAAATCGGAAATTCGTCAAAATGCATAACGTTAAAATTCAAGTTTTCACTTCTGCCGGCACACCCGGAGTGCAACCCGTTTTTTATATTAATTATATTAGTTGGGATCGGTATTATCAAGTATTTTTCTAAATTTTGGCATAATCAAAAAGTGCTATCTTGTTGTCAAGGAGGATATCATTGCCAATGATCTCCGTCTATGACAATTAAGCATGTCGAAAACCGTGCGAAGTGGAGAAGAAAATGTTGGTGGGAATGCGGATTCTGGGTGACGACTAATGGCTGAGTAAGATAAAATAAAGTTTTTTTTACAGTAATTGGATAGTTCTCCGAGAGTTTCTACAGCGACGGTCGCGCTGTCACTACGTTTTTCCAAATTTTAACAAAGACACTCTGTTTTACTATTCGACTTTGTAGTAATAAATTTGTACTGTGGTAATGTTAATTTTATGAATGATCGCTTTTGGAAATGATTCTTTCTTCGAGATAATTGACAGATCGTAATGACAGCGGTCAAATCAAAACGCTCTGAGAACCAGCCAATAAGAACAGATACGTGAAATATTGTCAGCAATTAAGTCATAGTTGCGTACATGGAGGCACATGCCACATTTCAATTAACATTTGTAGCACACGAACCGAACAACTTGACAATCTTAATGGCCACTAGACTGCATAATCAGTGGTTGTCAAACTTTTGCAATGTTTCTAACATATTCCTGTTAGTAAGTCTCTGTATTGGTTCTTTCACTCTGTCAAATAATTTTATTTAACAGTACCAAATAATTTTATTAAATTATTTTATGATTCATATAAAATTATTTGACAGAGTGAAAGTACCAATTCAGTAATTAGGCCTTCACAGGCACTTTTTCACGTCATATTCTAAATTAAGTAATATTTACCAAAGCTACAAACTACTAGCATTTAGGAGCGACCACAAACTCGTTTAAACAGTATTGGTCCCTATTTCCAATTTTTTTTTATCATTATTTTTATTGTAACGTGTAAGTTTGAGATAATTCGTCCTCCTAATTTTTAATATATGTATAAGACCTATATTTGTTAATTGACGTCCTCGGAGAAAAGGCTGCGGTGAAGTTTGTTGCGCCGCTTTTTCTTCACCTGCGCTTTGGAAGCGCGTCAATAAGTGATGTATATCATCCTAAATTGAATAAAGAATTTTGAATTTTAATTTGAGAACCTCAGCTCTACACCATAAATCTACATCTACATCACTCCTCCGCATCAAATGTCACAGGATCGTTGGATTAAAACAAAGCGCAGTTAATAATACATACGGATTCTAAACATTTAATTAACACACCCTTAGGGTCGCACCCTTCCGCCCTTCAGCGTGGAGGAATTCGATTTAGAAAACTATGTGTGGGGATTGATAACTTAGCACAGTGGATTTTCAGCCACTTTTTACAAGCTCTTATTTACCTGTCCCGATGTTACCTAAAGAGTTGAAATTTTCCACGTCACTTTAGTTTCTATTTCCATTTTATATTATGATAATCATGATCATATGGTGCACCCATGATCGGGTCCCAACGAGGGAACTACTCAACAGTTTATTCCATGTACCTACGTGTACCTATGTCACGTCATGTCTCTGACGTGAATCAAAAATGATCAATGCGACTATATGTTTCTCACTCTTTCATCTCCGCAAGGTTCAAGTTTCTAGACTGTGATGCCTGAAGCCAGAGTAAACCTTTAACTGTAAAAGAGTAAAAATATTTAAGATTTGACTCTGATTTTAAGACCGCCTGTCAGACACTTCACCTCTTTGGCAAATATGTTGTTTCCGTGGTTGTTGCCATCAAGCCATCAAGAGCGTCAAGGTGGTCTTGTTCTAGGACGGGAGTCCTAGAACAAGACCATCATATACTTCTGTGGAAGCAAACATCGATAACTAATTTGTGAAAAATGCTGAATCCTTGCGCAAAACGCTAAACGCAAATTGCGCATCAACTCATCTGCGAGAACTTCGCAGACTTTCCCTGTTGCAAAGTTCTTTCTCAATTTCTGTTGAAATATTTTTCTAAACATTATTCCAACACGGCGGGAATATCTTCGGCCTTCAGGACTAAATCGATTACGATTGAAAGTAGCAATCAAAGATAAATTCGCATGCATACAGTATGAAAGGCTCGTCTGTGCCCAAACGACCCTACGATAGACCTGATACGCGCGCTGCATTATTCAACATCTTATTTGTTCACATTGAGCGAGTAGAATTGGCGAGTGAGACTTGCTAGTTCTCGGACACAGCCGCCAAATCGCGACGCATATATTTTTCTAAGAACGAAAACACGCCTTAGAATGAGGAGGGCCGCTCTGAACTGAATTGAGATGGGACATCGTAGAAAAAGATGAAAACACGCAGCATTTTTTTCTTCAAATTATACTACATGCACATAATTGCTTATATGTTACTAATTGTTTGAGCCTTTTTGAATGGAAAGTTCTTCTTCCATTCAAAAAGGCTCCTTTGGCCAGAAGATCAGCATTGCTAATCAAATTAGCAATACAGATCAGATTATAATACCTATAATATTTTATAAGAAAGTGACGAAACAGGCCCCAACTCTCTAGATGGCAATTTTAGAGTCGAAGACGCCATGGCGATTTAATAAATAAATCCGATTTTAAAGGGCTTAAAAATTGAAAATTAAAATTCGAAGTACCAACGCAACCTGGTACCAGTGAAAAAGATATCGTCTGTATAATGATTTTAGTAATATTCATGATTTTATCCGTGTGTTGAATAATGTTTGCGAGTCAATAAATTGAAGAAGTTTTTTGTCTCCTACTCAACCAATTTGAACTTTACCATTGAGCTCTACAAAAGGCCATTGTTTTTCGAAATCGCTGTATGATTGCAGCCTAATGATATGGACCACGGATGCATACAATTCTAACACGAGATCTGGAGTATACCTACCACATGATACGAAAAGAATTAAAGCATTATAACCGCAGCTTGGCAGTTTGCAACATTGCTGAGAGTGGCTAGGAGAAATTAGAAACTCTCCTGGAAATTTCGGGATAAAAAGTACCCTATGTGTTAATCCAGGTTATAATTCTACCCGTGTAACAAATTTCATAGCCGTTCAGTAGATTTTGTGTAAAAGACTACATATACATCCTCACAAACTTGGCAACTTTAGAATATTTGTAGGATAGGATGTTAAGGTGGACTATGTAAAGAGTAATGATTTTTTTTCGGAAAAAAAAAAAGAAATCTTCAGCAATTACTTTCTCGTACGTTTAGTAAACTTAACTGATAGGTACTGTATTCGTATCTTGATAAATCATTAGACTGAATAAAAAGGATTTTAGACGTCAAAACAATGCCTTCCAATCATTGTAAAAGAGCGAAACATGTCTCCAACCAAACAACCCTTTCTAGGGTGTTTATCTCCGAATATTTATTCGTTAATTATTTATTTCCGGGGGTGGAATTAAGCTTTGACACGTGCCCAGACTCCGAGTGGCGCAATTTCCGAGAAAACCAGGGCGAAATTATTTATGCCCGCGATTTCACACCCACAGGATTTTGTTACCTACTCGAAGATTTCTTTGAATTTACGGTCTCAAAAACACTGTTTTTCCATATCGTATAAAATAAAACATTTTTAATTGGTCAAGACATTTTATAAACTTTCTTTTAAAACCATTATAACTAGTTAAAGTGGAATTTTTGAGTCGGAAAGGGAATTTTTGATGTATAGGTTGCTGTGTTGTTTTAATCATAGAAATGGGGTATTTTCATAAAATACTTATTTTTTCCTCCCAGCATATTCCCGGTTGCGTTCGAGGTTGTGAAGCCGCGAAGTCCGTGGTCAGCGCAAAAAAACAAATCCTTAGAATTTTGAATATTTGGCTGTGATTTTACAACCGACCGCCTGTTTGACATCAACCCTTCTTGGGAACGTATAGAATGGTCCTATTCTAGGACGGAACCACACAACACAGCATATTTTATGGTTAGACCATATTGGCACGCATATCCTTCTACGGATGACACCAAGCAGTTTTTGGATTAGTCCCTTTTAAAAGCGCCATTTTTTCTTTATGTAATATTCACTTACGTGAGGTGTTGTGTAGGTACTTTGTATGTGCTTAGGTAGGTAGGTTAGTAAGTAGGAACAAAATTAAATAATTGACATGTTTTATTCTTATTTTGCATACAGTTATTCATAATTTACTTGAGACAGCCAAATTATGACTCAAGAAATCAGTCCCGACCGTTAACCGAACATTCATTCCCTTTATTTCGTCATGTTTTAGGGCCCATAAAATTTACAGCACCACGATAAGCCCTCGAGCGACGGCACAGACACACAGACAAACACGGCTTGTTTGTTGTCGTTAAATTTATATCTCATAAATAAACATAACACATTATAATTCTTAAATTTTATTGTCTCACTGACAAATTTGATTTTGCGACTGTCGGTTGAAAAGATTGTAAGCGTTCGATGGTTTTGTGAACGCAAAATAAGTTTGTTTTAGTCGTGTAGTTTTGATTAATTTTCGTGAAAGGTATTCGCCTATGCTCGTTAGTTACGAAAGTGTTGATGTTATCCGCGAAATATGCTTTCATTGGTTTACAAAATTGATTACAATCGCATTGATCAAATAGTAGCATCAAATCACTAATAGTAAATCTTTAATCAGGTGAATCTATGCCAGTTGATCGGGATTGATTTTGATTATCTGGACATTTCATAGTGATTTCAAACTAATGGTTTTTTTTGTATATCTAGGATTTTGATAATAATGAAATGTATTTTTTAAATCGTTATGTTTATTTCTTCCGACTTTATTTCAAAAAATGAAATCAACAGTAAGGGTTGATAGTGTTCTTTTAAAAAATACATAATACCTACAAACAAATATAAATATTATTTACTTTAATGCGAAAGTAACTCTGTCTTTAAATCAAAATCTGTCATTTTACTCATCTGTCATATCGCAAACATGTCATTTTACTATTCTGAATACCTGAGACGATTTGCAAATCTGTTATGTTTGCATTCTGACGTTCTTCTTATATAACTTTTCATACATTACGAAATTTGGGGATAAATAAACAAAAGGAAAACGTAGATTGTTCCAGCAAATATTCCTCCCACGCAGATTGTAAAACTCAATCAATGGAAAGTGCTAAAACTGGAGATTTTTTTAAAGGCGATAGATAGGCATAGGCAATCAACTTGTCACTATATGAACGAAATCCCATCAATAAGCTACTAAGAAAAGAAGTCACTGATTTTTAAGTGTAAAGCATGAGCAGGTATATTTTGCCCTACGACCAATTTTAAAACAATTTTAATCTGGCATGGCGACCCAAATAAAAATTCAACTCGCGACTCCTCACTTTTATTTTATTCCTCTAGCTCAAATTTAGGTAGAAAAATTACATATACACGTCTTTATCCCTTACGGAGATGACAGAGCCAAGAGTTGCGAAACTCGAAGGCCACATTTAGCTGTATGGTATATAGAGAAAATAACTTTTGAACTACATAAAAGGTGTATGATAAAATTAGTTTCAATATTAAAAGGAATTTTATAGATTGCTAAAAAGCTATAAAATTCCTTTTAATATTTCTGTATTTTTCCTTTTAATAATTCTTCCTATTAATGTTTCTCCTAATTGCATTCTCCAAACACGTTTATTCTTGGAAATCTTTCATTGCACACACTTTCTTGGAATGTTTGAACTAATTGAACCAATTTTAGTACTTATATGGGAATTGTGAGAAACCTAGCAAAACATGTTATTGACTTGGAATTCAGTTTCTCTTTCTGTCTTTCAGGGAGAGAGAGAAAGGTTATGAGTAGAAAATATCATAAATCATTTAAAATTCGTTCGCATTTTAAACAACTGCCGATTTTTTCCAATATTTTTACACATAATTCGATTTCAGAACTGAAAATGAAAAAGGAAAATTTTCGACTTTCCATACAAAGTACTTAAGTACGGACAGCTGATCGGTTAATTTGTATGGGAGAGCAAAAAACTTGACATTCTTCGACTAAGTACATAAGTAATATTTTGTAATCCATTTGAAAACTTGATGGGTGTTCGAAAAGTAAACTTATTATATATTTAATCGTATTTATTTGAAACTAGCTGTTGCTCGCAGTTCCGCCTGCGGTAGCCTATATTTGACCTCTGAGGGCTTAGTGCGGGTTTGAAATTTACGTCTCAACAACAACGACAACCACATTGCCATGTGATTGGTTAGCTGCGTCTCACTTCGAATTGATTCGATAGTGACAAGTGAAATTCAAAACCGCACTAAGCCTCAGGCACAACTACATCTATTCCATATTTCATTAAACTCTACCCAGCCGTTATAACGTGACAGACTTTAGAATCCATAATATTAGTATGGGTTATGACTTCTTCAAGCACGTTGGGAAAACAAGAAATATATTCAAACGCGATTTACGAGACCCTTACCTTAGCCACCCTTACCCTCTCAATGTCTCCATAAACAATCACAGATAGCTTCATGCAGTTATCTGTCTGTCTGTTTATTCACCGGCGTTATCTCAAGTTATCTTTAACTGCTTCATTCAAAGTCGTTCGTTCGTTAGAGCGGGCTTTTTTTTGTTTTATTGTCAGTTCAGTTTTTGAAACAAATGTGAATTTATCAATTTCTGGAGATCAAGTTTTCTTGTTATATCGTAGGAAACATTTTTTAGTATAATCTGTATTCAATGCTTGTACGTGTGATCTCGCGCTCTAGAAGAATACCATTCTATATCCTCTCGTGGATGTCGAGGGAGGCGACTAACTGACATAATAGCATTGGTAGTTAAAAGCAAGAATAGCATTCTCAAATAGGGTTCAAGTCAGGAAAACTGATAGTAGTATCTTCAAAACTTATTTTTATTTTATTTACACAAAGCACAATATTTCTAAAATGATTTAGTCCAGTAGATTCAGAGCAAATTTGCTGAAACAGACGGACGGACAGACGCACAAGTGGCCTTATAAGGGTTTCGGTGTTTCTTTTTTAGACGTAACCCTAAAATAAGTATTAAGGCATTTTCTACCAGTCAACCTTAATGTAATGTAATAAATTTGTATGTGGGCACTAACGGCAAACAGCTCGCCACGTTTTGGTAGACTTCAACATGTATTGTTTGTTTTTCTAAGCGGCGACATAGATTTGTTATTAACCGTTAAATATACTTTATAGTCTTGGAGTGAAGTAAAACTCAGTTTAAAAGTGCGATAGAGATTAGCAAGGATCGAAGCAAGTTGATATCTTGTAACTATCCTCCATATTTATATGCGTGATATGCAGATGATTTGGGAATATTTTGCAAGGAGGCAATAATAAATTATATGCAAATGACATAGATGCACAAGTACACACCAGGCATTGGCAGGTATAAAAACAACGCATAGAACAGGTGTCTGGCCTGAATTGTAACTGAATTCAATTGTCGGTGGACGGCATGTCGCCACTTCGCTAAATATAGACAGACTTAAATAGGCCGATGAAAATATTAGCTCATCTGAACTGAACTAGCCGAACTAATGAAGATTGTTTTATTCTTTATTCTGAGTCTTAGTGTTGTTGGCCAGCATTATTGCTAATGGCTAATGTGTTAATGAATATGTGATGGTGTAAATGCTGTATGATTTAAAAGGTAACAAAACAAGAAAATCTGTGTCTCTTATCTTTGCTCTGGTAGTTGATTCTCTAGAATTTTTTTGCTCATGTAAAATTAATATTTCTTTATGTGAACAAATATAGGTATTTACAATAAGTCTTTGTAATAATATTGTGTAAATTACAATCGTCTCAATTCCAAAATAGACGTCGTCTACTTGCTAGCTTTAGCCCGTGACTTCGCTCGAAATTTCCCACGGGAACAGTTATTTTCCCGGGATCAAAGGTACCCTAGGTCCTTCTCCATACTTCAAACTACATATATGATAAATTGTAAGAAGATTGGTTGAGTAGATGAAGCGTGAAGAGGTAACAAACAAACTTACTTTCGCATTTATAATATTCGTTGGGATTTTAAATTACTATTTAAACTAAACTGAGACCTACCTAAAATGCGATGAAAAAACGTGTTTACTTTTTAAAACTATCGTTGTAATTTTTTATCATGTTTTTATGTATGGTAAAAATATACTATGTACTTACTCATCTGTATTAGGTAGATAGCCGTTTAAACGACATATTTCTGCAAACATACTTAAATATAATATACCTATGCATATATAAATTTACAACCAGTCCCAATACACCGTTAGGAATTCACAAAATTACAACAACCAATTGACAGTTGATACGGCGTAGAAATAAATCTTCAAGAGGTCATCCAGTCTCAACAGCACGAAGGGCCATGATTTGACAGTTGTAATGCACTTACAAACTTATCATTCACCTGCACATAATAAATTACAACCTTATCTTTATACAAATAAGGTAGAGGATTGATGATTTGGTGTTGTCTGATGTTGGTATTCGGCACCTTTAGAAGATTTGCGAATGATGACTCTTGAGCTGTAATGAGATAGGTCCTCTTCTGTTGGCGTAAAGGTGTTTATATTGCAATCAATACGAGCAACTTTGTAGATATCTTGCCTGATTAGAAATAATTTATGGTTATGGTAATTTTCGAAGGCTTAACTTATAATATTAGGCAGACATTTTATAGTTTCACATTTAATGTTTATACGCTTTTTGTATTCCAAAACGTTCGATTCGTTTGACATAAATTTTGTGCACTATAGAATAGAGTATAGTGTAGTGGCGAGACTATTTTTTTCTTTAATAATTATGTTTTATCACATAATCAACACTTTTTCTTACACGATTAAAATTAATGTTCCTACAAATTAAATTATTAAATGAAAACCAACATAACCGCAACAATGTTTCGAAGTTCGTGAGAAATGTCACTTATTTTTGCCGGTTAATACTAAATGACAGTGAATTTATATTAATTGTTGCATTTTGGCTCCGTTCCATTCCGTTTGACTGTCTGTGACGTCGTTTCTCTATAAATTATATTTAAGCATAACAAGAACTGTTGACAATTTTATTTCATCATGTTTAATGTTATTATACAGAGCAAATAAAAGCTAATTATATTTATATATTACTGTTTGTTTGCCCACCTATTTTCATCGGAATCCGTCCAGCAGTTAAGCCGTGAAAGCGTAACAAGACTTAGATATTTTTATTTTCAAGTAAATAAATCATACAAACACTTTTTGTATAATGGTAATTACAAATTTAAATAAAAGCGAGAAATCAAGCGTAAAAAAGATTTTAAAATACAACCAGCCAGCTACTTGCCGATTAGAAATTTCCATAGAAAATTAGATTCGTTAATCAATTCCATGGAATTTTTCAATGTCATTCTAAATTTGAATTTTCAGATTAAATAACTTTCATTACACAAAAAGCTACTTTATCCTCATGGAAAATAAGTTGGTTATTAATTAAACTTATTTCGTGAAGGGTTGGGATATATCAGTGACTTTGTTTTTGTTTGCTGTAGTTTGGGCAAACAGGGGTGGCAAAAATGTGAAGTTAGAGGGACGGCGAATTTATTATCTGTTATTATCTACGGGATTGGACAAGCGTGACTGAGTGGCAGTCATTATTCATTAGCTAATTGCAGTAAAAAATATACTAAATATTAGTACCTTCTGTTTGTTTTGTACGTTTTATTAAGTGAACTTAACATTTTTTATTTTCATTTGTTTTTTAAAGTAAAGTTTGAAAAGCCTCTACTAAGAGTAACCTTATGTACTTATATATTCATTCTTATTAAGTTTACTTTGTACTGGTATTACAAATATGTTCCCATGAAGTTTCTTTATACAAATAGCTGTTTTACTAAGGAGCGTATTATATTTCCATATTCAAAGAAAAAAAGACAGTGTCACTCACCACAACAAAACCGTAGAATAAGTACATGTAGGAAAGTGCTAAACGGTAAACGATAAAACTGTCGAGGTTATTTCAGTGTGGTCTGAGGAAACGGAGCGAAGCGGTCGCACGCGAAGAGTTTCAAAAATAGAAGTGGCACGTGGAACTTTCTGATGGTCGTAACTACCTGAATTAGCCCTTTTATGGCATACTTTGCGAATACATTTGTCTGGTGATAACCGGTTATAACTGGATTTTGGCACTTCATAGGAGGGGAAAATCATCAGAAAATCTAATTTATTTATTATTATTTGAAGACTTGTGAATCATCGGACATCGGAATGGAATGCAACTTGTGTATCCGTGTGGTTCTTTGTTTATTTTAATAAATATTAGCACTAATATTATAAATGCGAAGGTAAGTTTGTTTTTCACGCCCTATTTACCCAGCCAATTATCGTGAAATTTTGCATACCTACAAGCAGTTTGAATTATGGGAATTGGGAATTAAGGACATAGATATATTTCCTACATACCTTTCATCCCGGAAAAATAAATGTTCCCGTGGGAAATTTACGCGTGCGAAGCCGCGGGCAAAAGCTAGTTATAGATACTTATGCCTATTATTATTTGTGACTAATGTTAGCTGTCTTCTGCTCAAATTTTACTACAGTTACACGTTTAATTACGTATGTTAATAATTTTATCAAACTCCTAAACTTGTAAAAATAGAGCTTTATTAGCATTAGTGTTAAGGTAAAATACCATCAACGTAACGAGAATGAATGGAATGGAATTAATGAATGAAGATGCTGTATTGAATATATAAATGATTGTTTGTTTTAACAATGTTAAAACTCACCCAATTAATTAATGTCACAATAAACTGTACTTACAGTCATTCATCAACCAAGAACTTAAGGACAATAATGACGGTAGGTTGCACTAATAAACGTTACCTTTAATCCGCTGAAACCTGGAAAACACAAAGTACGCCATTTTGTCGAAACTTCGACGGTGCGCACGTTAAAGTCAACGTCAAAGTTGATTGATGCAATTCAGCCTATGTAACGCCGGCTCCACACTATCGCGGATCAGTTCGCCGAAATTTGACGGTTTGGTATACATTGCTGGTTTTTCATTGCGGTAAATTAAATCTCCCAAACTACGCAATGTTCATGCACTCGCGCAGGCATCTGTCAAAGTTCAGCGATAGTGTGAAGCCGGCATTAGATTTGCGATACCTCATCGTCTCGCTGTCATCTCTTGGCAGCAAACCGCGTCAAATGATTGGCCATTAACGCTAGTGTTTTTTTTTTTTTGTGTAATTTTGGCCAAGTTCCAATTTGTCAGATGGTTAGAGCAGACGAAATGCGCCAACACTGGTGTCAACCTTTCAAAAGTTGATGTACTATGAACTATGAAAATATATTATTTTTTTAAATGAATATTTTGAAATTAGCAATTGTTTTTTTATTTAGATGCTTCTATCCTGTTCTTATCTTTTCACGGACAAACGAGACACAAAATACGTAAGTTTAATTATTGTCATCTCGTCTATACACGGGCTATATGGCTATAGTATGCTGCTTTAATAAGCATCCCTGCTCTCTTTCCATTAATCTCTTATCCTTCCGTGTTCCTGGTTGCTTTCTGGGCTGTAGCTGCGAAATTTTAAGGTCACGTTCAAGATTTATAGTAAATAAACAAACATTTTAGCTGTGTGATTAGTAATTGCCACAGAAATTGTATACGTGCAAACAGTCATTGGAATCTAAAGAAAATGCACGCAATAAAGCATTTAATACATCATTAAGAGCTTGAATTAAGCCTATTGAAAGAAATATTGAGTAGAGTCAAGGATTAAATTATTAAATATATACCTCCATCCGTGGAACGGAATAGACGTAAAAAATCTGAATTGAAGTTTTTACAGAATTAAAGTCAGCTTCTCGGTTCGTTAGAGCCTCTTTGTGACAGACGTACAGACAATCCTATTTGGAGGGGAGAATCCTGTGTTAAATTGGTCGGGTAGATATAAAAGTGTAGATGGAAAATCGTGGTTTTTACTGGTTTAGACTCTTTAGAATTCACACATGAAATGTGTTTTACAGCTTCACCTAACCAGGAATTATATCACTATAGGTTTTTTAGAATCTTATTATATAGTATTATGTGGCAAAAAATGTCAAGATAATTATTTGATTTTTCGCTAAGACATAAAAGAAATCGATACAACTGTAATGGTGGCGCTAGTGTTCGGCTAGTTCGTGTTTACGCATGACAGATCGGCATCTGTCATATTCACATCAGTTTTATCAATTGAAAAAGCGAAAAAACATATAATTATCTTGATGCATGAACGAATTGTGAAGTTTGTTTGTATTAGTGATTTGATTTACCGTAATGAAAAACCAGCAATGTATGCGGAATCCGCCAAGTTCGGCGAACTAGTCCGCGACAGTGAGGAGCCGGCATTACACCTTCGCTCTGGCATGCAGCTCTTAAAACTGCATACATTGTTAGAGGGAACATCAAAACAATATTTAGAATTTGTATTTTTCTTTATTTCATTAACGCCAAAACAATTAAATTAAACAACGCGGCGTGTTGCCATAACTTAAAATAAGTAGAATTTTTTGTTTAGTTTTATAAAGTTTATTTTTAACATAAATTTATTTTTCAGCATTTATTTACATTTACTTTTTAGTTTTAACAAAGTTATTTTTATTGTTTTAACACAGATAACAAACGGTCTGTCTACCCCGTAAGATACGAAGACGTATCGAAGTTCCAAGTCATTGGGGCTAATGGCACCAAGGTCGCCCTCATAACCCAGGAAAAGCAAAGGTGAAGTTTTTTTTCTCGCATTCTTTACTCATGACATACAATGATAAGGGTTATCTCTTTAGTTAGACATTACAAATACCATTGTATTATTAGGAAGAAAGATATCCCATGAACCTCATTCTAGTAGTTCTTAGCTTTGAGAATCATAACTAATGTTATAAATGCTAAATTGTTTGTTACTATTTTAGGCTTTATCTACTCAATAAATTATCTTAAAATTTTGCACACATGTAGTTTGAAGTACGGAGAAGGACACCTTTCATCCAGAAAAATACCTGTTCCCATGGGAAACGCACGCGGGCGTTGCCGCGGACAGAAGTTGGTTATTAATAAAATTGAAGTGAAAATAAGTATATCTGCTAAGGTTTAGTTTATGACATGTCTTTTAAGGATAAAATTCTAAAAAATAAAATAAGTTAATAAAAAAAAAGTATAAAATTTTTACAATGGTAAAAAAACTGTGAAATAAAATATAGACTCAAAAGATGCAGTAGATAGCTGCACTATAGTAAGACTACAATGGAAATTTCTACTCGTATGACAATTAAATATTAGTTAAGTACTTATACAAAAGGTAGTCGCCAAGTCAGCATCTACTATTTTCAAAGTCTCACTCCGTCAATACTGTTTACATCTATTAAATCAGTTTTTATAACATACAATTTCCTCTTTCTACCATTATGGTTAAGTATTGGTTCAGTAGATCGATATCAGCATTAGAAATCTATAACTGGCCAAGTGCGAGTAATATGACACCACACTACAGAAGAAGGACGGTGGCGTTATTATCTCTCATTCTCGCGTGTGAGATTGGCGTATGGCGTTCTTGGCTGTGACGCCCCGAATAAGAGGGACCACGTAACGGTTAAATTTTTAGGGTGGGTTGCACCGTCAAATTTGACGTAAACTTTTACGTGCGTAAAAAAGCAGAGTACGCCATTTTGCCCAAGCGTCAGCGGCGCGCCGGTTAAAATCAACGTCATATTTGACGGTGCAACTCACCCCAAATGTTGAGGATGTGGCTGTGATTTCACCACCAAGTTTTTTAAGAACCTTTCTTAACCCTTATTTGCCTCATACGATATCTATGGAAATGGTCTGATTAATGAATAGAATTAGTAGTATGATCTAACTACTGGGAATGCTGAAAAAGGGTGAAAGAGAACCCTGGACTCCAACGCTTAACGATTGAGGAAGAAACCGAAAATACGCTCAGATAAAAGAGAGACGATTCATTGGGTTCCGTGCCTATCTATATCTACAATACTACAATAACACAGACCTACGACTTTCTATATTATTGGGAAAATAGCTCAAAGTTAAAAACCGTGCAAGTTTTTAACATAGCTCACTGATCTCTAAATACAGACACGCGTCAAAGCAATTAACTACATACATAGAATGCCTGGTTCCTGCAATTAATTATCATTTATTAAAAAGCAATATCTTAGAATCCTTCCCTTTCATACTTGGTAGTAGTTAGATCGATTTAACAAGCCATGAAGCTTGGTACAGATATGTGGTATCATTTTTTTTATAATAGACTACCATATTTTAACTATCCGGCTAATAATAAATATGCAATAGAGTTACATGTGACTGCTTTTTATTAGAGTAGCGGTTCTCAAAATGTATTCCGCGACAATTTTTATGTCATGAAAATAAGTACATCAATTAAAATGAATAGACGATGTAGAACGGTGGACTTATCCTATGTATGGGTCCCTAACTGTCAAAAGGCTGCGATAGGTTGAGAGGATGGACAGTGTACAGTAGCAGACTAGTAACAAAAAAAACATAAAACATGAAAAACGCGTTGGAATAACGATTCAACAAATGGTCGATATTTCTTTGCCCTGTTACAAACAAATAAAATAATAAAAATAAACATTAAAAAATTGAATAGTCAGTGGTGCTTTCACAATCGCCTGCCTACGACGACGTCTACTCCATGGGATTGCTATTGTTACTTATCAGCTACCAAGGTTATTTAAGGACTTTCACGAGAGGATATGGAGAACTCCTATTTTAGAGTGAAAACCAAAAATACAATAGATATAAAACTACCGCAAATCCAAATTAATAATGGACTAGCTGCGCCCCGGGACTTCGCTCCCGTGGGAATTTCGGGATAAAAAGTATATATGTGTTATTCTAGGTTATTTTCTACCCGTGTACCAAATTTCATTACAATCGGTCCAGTAGATAATGCGTGAAGAGGTAACAAACAATTATGATAAGGGATTGGGATTAGTATTTCGAAAACGGTCGTTTGAGTGCCTCTTCAAGAATGTTGTCCACGTAACCGACAAGCTATCAATGCAGTGGCATAGTTTGGCAAAAAGCTAATGTTTATAATGTAGAATGCAGCAAGTAAGGAGCAGGAGTCGATAAGTAATTGTCGACTAAGTAGGGGCGCCGTTTTTGCGACCATTGGAAACTTGGACCATAAAACGTCTTCTTCGCACAGAGTAGTTTCGGGACAGATCTCTCGTCATTGCATCGAAAAGCATTATATATTTTCTATCTCCCTAAGAAGTAGTTTTGCATCGAAAAATATGATAACTCCTTCCCAATAGTTTTGAGAAAGATCTATCATCATTGCATTGAAAAATATGATAACTCTTTCCTCTACCAGGTAAGATATGCTAAGATATACCAGGCGCATAGTGATACTTGGTCCGATATATGTTATGGTGATTTTATCATCTAGGTTCTATTAGCTTGTTTTCTAGATTTTA
Source organism: Plodia interpunctella (assembly GCF_027563975.2). Lineage (NCBI taxonomy): Eukaryota > Metazoa > Arthropoda > Insecta > Lepidoptera > Pyralidae > Plodia > Plodia interpunctella. Next base: position 8,674,404 of record NC_071303.1, read on the forward strand.
TTTAGCATGAACTCTTGATTATATAAGCGTGGGTAATAAGAAGAAAGTGAATCTAATATGAATCTAATCTAATATTTTGTCTTCAAAATTCCATTACAAAGACACGGTCAAAAATCACGTATTTTTGAATAATGGGAAATATATAATGAACATTATGAAGCTCTGTATACCTGTGGTAGCCTGTGACGTCAGAGGCCACTCCATACTGAGGTAATGGCTCGATTACGCGCCATCCAGCGCCGCTTTTTGCCAGCAATCCGTCTTCGTGATAACATCGCTGTCTGTCGAGCGATTTGCCCTCATTTGATAATATTCTCATATGACAAATAGAGGGATAGTTCGTATGTAAAGAGTTTATGTCTATATTTTTTCTTATAGCAATCAAATCAGTCATTTATTCAGAAATTAGACCTTCTCAGGCACTTTTTAACGTCAAATTTCTCATGATTTACAAACTACTCGCTTTTCGGAACGACCACTGCCGAGAGAAAATGCCGAAAGAAACTCATTTGAACAGTGTTGGTCCCTATCATGTCTGAAGGGCTTACCGTTATTGTTTCTTGCATTTTTTTTGTAATAGTATAAGAAAGTATGTAATGTACATATAGTCATGGAAAGATCATAAAGGGCTGGCTCTGCGGCCTTCAAGAAAAGAGTCTTTCGTTTCACAAAATGTCGGCAACGCATCGGTGACCCGTATCGAGTTTCGGTGTCCATGAGCTGCGGTGATTGCTTACCATCTTCTGGATGATCGGTTGCGCAGAATGCTGTAAAAATGCATAAATGCATATGGACTAGTATATTTAAACGTCACCACATAAATCAATTATCAACTGTTATAAATTCACCGATTCAATTGGTATCCTACCAATTTGTAAACGAAAAACCAACTTGATATGATAAGAGGTAATGAGCGAACTCAGAGAATTAGTATATCAACACGTACTGTGAATATATAAATAATATAAACAGCCTACTGCTATAACTATCCCTCATTAACTTAAGAATTCTTTTGGTCTCCAATTTTAAGTATTTCGATATTGATATCGGATCGAAAGGAGATTCTTAATCGCTTTAAAGAATATTTTGTTTGTTTGTAATAACTTTATTGCACGAAAAGATTATTTTTATCTTACTATTTCTTCTATGGTCTAACTTTTGTCGCCTTTGATCATATTTTCAATTTTTGTCGATCAGTTTTCTTTTCCATCATCCACCATAATTATGCCTAAGATTGCAATAGTTGTTGGAAACATTAAAATTCAACGCATTCCGCTGACGCAGCCGTCACATAAATCTTGCCAACTTCTAAGAGGAACGCACAAAAAAATCTATGCGATTAAACGCAACAGTGAGGTATTTATATGGGTTCTTACGAGATTGAGCCTCAAACTTAGTATAAAAGAAAAAAAGGTGTCAATCAGATTTTTCGATCCAGAAAATTTTCCGATAAAAAGCTTAAAGCTTTTAAAAAGCTTCTATACAAACTATGCAATGTGCATTAATTCGCATCGGCATCTGTCTGTTTTAGGTAATATCGTATAACCGGTATGATAATATTCATGTCCTCAATGGGCCGTTGAGTGTCATTGTCAATAGAAACAAAAGAAATAGATTCTAATTACACTATTGACTTTTCAAACCGACACAAATGTCTTTGCCGTATTTAGTAAAAGACGAGAAAAGGCTGTGCAAAGCAGGTGGTCGCACTTGTGTAATGAGGATCCAATGAGGCCATGTCTACAGTCAGCCAAATGCCAGTTGGCTTTCCGTGGGGTCGCCACTTACTCTTTACAATACAATTTTTACTAACGCAAACACTAGTTCGCTTTTCCGCCACGCTTCACCGAATTTTTGACATGTAGTTAAACTTTAGTAGACATCAAATACATTGCGTGTTTCTGATATCTGAAGCAAACATTTGCTGGTTTTGGCCCGTAATGGATGTCTGCTATGGGTATAGTTGCGTCGGAAACTAATTAGGTGTAAATTAGGCCTGGTTGAGGAAATTGGACGCTGTGCGGTGAATTTATAGCTGCTTGGTTATATAAAGATTGTACTTCTTTTCCACCATATGCTTATACGATACTTGCACTAGCTTTATCAATATATAATAATATTATTTTATAAATGAATTTATTACGGAATAGTAATAATTTTACTAATTTACAAATTACAATAATATAAGGTATTCGAGATGACCTCATAAAAGTTTGACATTTTGCTTTTTTAGTTTCTTTTTAAATATTTAACATCAGATTACCCAAGAAGATAAGACCATTCCTTAAATAGTACCCAAGTAATAAAGTAAATTATGAAATACATTCAGTGTAAGTTATCATTCTTTATGAATATGATGATCTTCAGTTTAAGTTCTCAATACTACCATATATTATTGTTATTTAATACTTTTAAAATTTTAGAATGTTACCAGCCACACCCCTGGCCTGGCACTCTTCCACCCCATGTACTATAAAGCTAATATACTATAGCCTGAAATATATGTAGTACCTATTATAGCAGATATTATCTACCTGTATACCAAACAACATTGAAATCCGTCCTCTTTCTGTGTATCTTTTCCATATTTTATCATCGATCCAGCGGGATAGTGGAAGTGTATCAGACAGAGGAAGTTCTCATTTATAATTATAGATTATGGATGTTAGTACCACGCTACAAGCTCACAAATCAATGGAAAATACTCTAAAGTGCCTCAGGCATCAGCGGCCGCAGTTTTTGCGGGAAAACGCTGGCTGTTTGAATAAGGGTCACATCACATAGGTTTTGACAAGTGCCCCGGGCAGCACGCTCGCGCATGTAAAGCTGAACGTCCACTGTTGCTTAACTAACTTAGCTTCATCATAGATCTGCCTCTATTTAAGTCATCTTAGCTAGGTAATGTGAACTGAATCGGCCCTGTGGTTGGCTACATAGACCAAATTAAGGAGAAAGCATGAGCAGAGGAGTGCAAAAGATACAAGAAGGTTAAAACCATGGCTGACTTTGTCCTTAAATTTGATTGAATTAATGTGACATTTTGATTTGTAAACAAGTGTTCTTACTTACAAGGAAGGAAAATGCACATATATTTTCCTTATTATAGTATCTCTATTTAGAAATCAATACATATAATAAAATTGAAGAAAGGCCATATTTGTACATTGGATATATTTTTTTTAATTCTTCATGGAATATACTTAGTTACTGATATAGATGATGAAGATATAGTTTTGGAAATTTTTGTCTGTCTGTCGGGACGGGACACATTGCAAAATACATGATGGCACAATATGTAGGAAACGTTACGGGATATCTGGATATCTACTTTACATTACATAGCAGGAATCGGGATTGAAAAAGTTTGCGGGACGAGACACGCAACTGGCAACAGGATATCGAACTAAAGATAAGAAAAAATGCGAATTTGAATTATATATATTTACCAGTCTTACAGAGTACCCGATAAAAAAATTACTGAGATTCACGCGGGCGAAGCCGCGGGCAAAAGCTACTTAATAAATGGATTGCCTATGAAGACCCAAAATATTACTTGTTTTAACTTCCTTTCTTTTGTTGTATTGCATCTTTTCTGTTTATAACTATGTCTTCTCCTGCCGGATGACTGAAAGAGATCACTCCATGAGAGTCCACAGTATTTAGTTTCTGGTGTTTTTGTGTTTCCTTATTACATAAATTTATTACAGACAAAACAAATTAATATTCTGCTAAAATTCTTGCATCATCAAAAAACGTCAACCTTATGCCTCTTCGAAGGTGTGCCGCTGCTGTTGTTCGTGAGATTTAGTATTCTGCAATTGGATCTCCGCTTCGATTACCCAGGAATTAGTCTCAAATTCTGACAATAAAATATTTAACGGCACCCTAAAAATCCAAACTTCTCAAACAATTTTATTTTGAACTGTTCTATAACAAAATGTCTAACTTCCTAATTCTTAAACCCGTTCCAATTCACCCAACTGACACTCAAACTAACAACACAAGAGTGCTCGTCACATGTTCCGACTCCAGCAGCGGACACAGTAACTCAATTAGGCTGCCTTCAGGCCGCCTTTCTGCCTGTGCACGGCTGATGTAATTATACCCTTATCTCAGGACACCGAATGGTAATTATTCACTTCCGTGTCCGCGAACTGATAGAGACAATCATTGATGAAAGAAATTAGGAGATAATTACATATTGTTATAACAATACTATAGAGGCTGTAGAGTGAAATTGAAGGAACTAACATATTGTATCCGTAGTAGTAGAGAAAATGTTATCGAAATCTTATAATGTAAGTATTTAAGATTTATATATTTCCTAAGTCTTTCATATTCCATTGTGTCACATTGACATTGTGTATCTCACGAACGAACGAACGTTGACTTTTTAATAAACTTTCCGCATCTCGTTACAAAAGTTGTATTTGGAACTGGTTTAAACCAGGACTAAAAGATCCAGGATTGTTATGTATATATAATATATATTATATATTGTGTATATAGAATATAACCTGGAATAACACATAGGGTAATTCCCATGGGAGCGTAGATCCGGGGCGCAGCTAGTTATAAATAATTGGAAGTGCAATGACAGTGACGTCAATAGTAGGCACCAAGCACGACGATAACCTTTACATCTGAACATCAAGACCCCATTTAATGCTACCGCAAGTTTAAATGTAAGGTTCGTCTTAGGCAGTAAAGTGCACATCGCATTAAGATTATAACAGGCTGATAAATTCATGACAATATGCAGTACAGAAAGTTATTGATATGCTATTTCATAAAGTAATAGTGTGAACACTGTTAAAATAGGCAGTAAAACTAAAATTCACGGCTTAAAAATTGTAACTAATCATAGAGTATAATCTGTGGTCAAATCAAACCTACGTCTTATTGAAATATTGAAATGATTGTAACTATAATACTTAGAAATGAGTTATACATTATTTGAGACCATTAGTTTCTTTGTAAATACCTATTTCAACTCTAAACATAACTGCTCAATAATGTTGAATGTTGACACCGCTGACACATCACGTAGATTACTGGGATTACGAGTTGAATATATTTTTTTAAAGCGGTCATACTTTGATTTACTGCAATGTAAAACGTAAATAAGGACAATTTGCAATAAATAATCATTGCAAATTTACTGCCTCCGTTCACATGCCATATCTCCTTGTACCTTTGATCTGGCACGAATCGAACCCTTTTCAGCCGTTTGATGCGTAATGTTATTGGGTATTAGTGGGAGATTTATAGATGACAGCGACGCCTAAGTGTGAGCTGATTGCTATGTAAGGGACACTTAGATTACACGTTACAGAAACTGTATTTCACACGTTTATTTAACGATTGTGGAATACATATTTGGTGAATTTCTTCTATTTATTACTAGATTCATTTATAAATGTATCATTTATAATTTGAAATAGCCAATGTATATAGCATGACGAAGCATGTCGTGAATATTTTCCTGTGAATTTATTGATTTGTCCTACTAATATTTCGCATTTATATATTTATAAATTAGCGAAAGTTTGTAAGGATGTCCGAGTGCATATGTATGTTTTGTTACTCTTTCACGCAAAATCTACTGGACGGATTGTTATGAAAAATAACCTGGAATAACACACAGGATACTTTTATCCCTAAATTCCCAAAGGAGCGAAGCCCCGGGGCGCAGCTAGTAATGTATTTCGCGAGTTTCTTGTGACTTTACCGACAGTGACTTGTAATCACGAAAAATCTATCGCCCGGCTTCGCTCAGGTCTAAAGTATCGCCTATCTCTGTAACAAATTTCATCAAAAACACACCCAGTAGGTATGGATGTAATCAATTACACACTTTAATACAAACATTATGAGCATCAAATTAACAGTGCAGACGGGTAGGATGCTACCTGACTGTAATTCACAAGCCACCCCTTGCACCGACACTCAACTCACCCCTAGGGGTAGTTGTGGAAAAATATTACCACCTAGTTTGTAGACGCTGACGGAATATGGGATGGACAAATCAATAAAATGGAAGTTTTCACTTATTCGACATTCAGAATGCATTTGTTTTCTGTTTAACCTATTTGCCAATTTTGAAAAGATCTGGCAAAAGGTTAAAAAGAATTTCGGATTTGAAAATTGAAAGAAATAATGAGCCGCGACACAGGTCAATAGGCAAAGCAAAGTTTTGGAGAAAAACAAGAAAAATGTTGAATAATAATAAAAATGTCAATCAAAAATGATAATCGTAAAAAATCGTAAATGGATCAAAGGTATACAAAAATCGTGTCTGTCGTGTCTTCGAATAAAATGAATCATTGTATATTTCTATACTACAATATCATTGTTAAAGTAATATTGTAATTAACATTGTATTTAAGTATAGCTTTTAGTGCTGAACGCGTCGCTGAGTAATGTATTTCTTCTGTTACATCAAAGTGTGTTTATTTCGATACGATGAACATGTAAAAATCGTAATGTAAATTGTAAAACTTTCTGGACGCTGCGACACAAGCATCGTCTGGTGCAGAGTCCACAGTCCAACCAACTTATAAATTGTAAATCTACCTTCTAAAATGATTCTGTCAACTATTGTACTTTTTTCTTTGGTGAATAAAGTTATTATTATTATTATGTATCTCCTTTTAAAAATTCACGGCACTAAATCCGGTCCTTTGAGAGGCTTGCATGGGGATATGGATCCAACACGTAGAGGCCCTTTGGAGTCTATGCCCATGAGCAGGTCTCGGCGGGAGTGTGAACTATTGCAGAATAATGGATAGAAGTACTGGTCTATAGAATGAAATTTGGATGGACTGAGAATGTGCAATAGCACATTCTCAGTCCGTCATTCGGTCACCAGCCGTAATCATGATAACTGACTATTCAGTGGCAGGTGGTGACTCGCCGCTCATTGGATGGGCCCCTCAAATCAGTCGCCGCGATTGGCGATAAAGGGGCAAAATTGGCGTGGGCGGCTAAGGGTGTAGAGAGGTGAGTCTGCGGGGCGCGAAATCATGGTGATCCAGTCAGACGTCCCCGGCGTTATGACATTTTACACTTCCACCCTTCGAGCATATAGTTGCTGTCGCGACTCCACTCTGGCCGGCCGATGAAGGCAAGCCAGAGGTTGGGGTTCTATTACCTCTCGGTTTCCACTCCGACCTTGGGGAAGGAAGGCGGAGGTGAGGAACAGGGGCCTCCCCTGGGAGCACTCAGGTCCGTGGGGTCGTTACTCCCCAACAGCTCGCCACAAGCTGCCCTGCGGGCTTATTATTATTATTATTTTTATATTCGTTTAACGATTTTTCCTCTCTTTTAAGGAAAGAGGGTATATATCACACACGCGGGCCTAGGCCAAGCATGTGAGGGAGATTATTGAATACAAATAGTGGAATATAATTATTATTTGTAACTCCTTTTGGGATTCACTTTAATTAATTATTATTATTATAATTGACATCTGAATTTATAATGGATTGTTTGAATAAACTTTTATAGATTAATATGCTTCTTTGGATTACTTTCAATGATAGTTTTCGTTAAAGTACTTACTAGATAAATTTACTGAATTTGTCTTAGCCTTTCCTAAGTTTTAATAAGTTAAGTGTTACAAAAACAAAATTTCTATGAAATGTAAATGCCTGGAAAGTATTTTTTTAACTTAAAAGTAAATCAAGGGAATGCGAGAATAGTCTATGAGAAGAATCTATAGTTTATAACTGTAAATTCTTCTAATAGACTATAGCAAAGCAATATACTATTTAATCGATCTAATCTCTATCTATAAAATAATGATTTAATCAATATACTAATAATAAACAAGATATACTTTTGAGTTTCGATACCTACCCTTGCGTCCTTTTACGGGAGGTACCTATAAATCCTGTTGGAAAATTTTATTCTAACTTTACATAAATTCGTGTAAGCTCTATGCTCTCTCATTTGTTATAACTAGTTATTACATAACAGTGTCACATTATGGCAGCCAGGGATGTTTTATGAATTAGTAGAGTCGGCAAAATAGAGTCGCATTCAGTAATTACTACGAGGATAGAGCGCGGTGCGCGTTCACACTACGGCACTTTGAGATTCTTTTATTTTTTATTTATTTGAAACATTCATGTATTGTGCTCGGTTTTTACTTCTATTTCATATATTGGTTAAAAGTACTCCCTTTACGCTTTGATTTTATGATATATTTCTTTGCAATTATTGTAAAAAATAATACAATCAAATTTAAAAAAGAAGTATACATTTTCGGACTATTATGTAATATCTATATACTTACTACGATATGTATACTATCTAATATAGAATATTGTAATGAAATAAGAGAATGAAATTGCATTATAAACATCTTTGATATGAGATTTCTATTTGAAAGTACAATATTAATTGCTGTTTAAGCACCTATATAAATTTTACAACTTTATCGAAGGAATAACTGAATAGTGTCATAAACATATAAAAGCATGTATACCTACATGCTTTTATATGTAATACTAATAAGACTTAAAAGCCTGCAAACAATAAATAGTTCCGCACAAAAATTAATATAAACTTTCACCGAAGTCGCTCAATATGTGCGGGCACAAAGCTCTCGGTAGCGGAGCGGAAAGCTCGCAGCAGCGCCCCGCCACGCCAGTCTGCCGGCGGCATCCGACCGGACCTGACGTCTGGCACGCGCTCCCGAAAGTTTCCGAGTTTACGCGAGTGAGTCCAGTGTTGTGAGTGACCATGCTCCGCGCGGTGATCGTCCTCGCCGTCGCGACGCTCGCCGCCTCCGCCGCGCCCCCCGACCCCTGCTACGAGGACGGACGTCCGAAGAGATGCATCCCTGATTTCGTTAACGCAGCCTTTGGGGCAACCGTCATTGCCTCCTCCATATGCGGCCGTAGGGGCCCCGAACAACTCTGCGATCCACCCGGAGACCAGGATCCCGACAACGCTTGCAGAGTCTGTGATGCCGCTAGATCTGACCGAAGACATCCCCCAACCCATCTCACTGACCTGAACAATCCTCACGATGTTACCTGCTGGAGATCTGCTGCTTTACCTCCCGCTTCCTACGACTCCCCTCCTGATAACGTCTCCTTAACCCTTTCCCTTGGAAAGAAATATGAGTTGACATACGTGAGCCTCCAGTTTTGTCCAAAAGCGGCACGACCAGATTCCGTTGCGGTTTACAAGAGCGCCGACTACGGCGTGACATGGCAACCATTCCAATTCTACTCGAGCCAATGCAAAAGAGTGTATGGAAGGCCTAACAAAGCCACGGTTACTGCCGCTAACGAGCAAGAAGCCAGGTGTTCTGACTCCCATAGACTGGCTGGAGATAGCACAGGTGGTGCTAGATTAGCCTTCAGTACTTTGGAAGGCCGTCCAAGCGCTGCTAATTTCGATGTATCTCCTGTACTCCAAGATTGGGTGACGGCTACTGATGTGCGGGTTGTGTTTAATCGTTTGCATATGGTGAATGAGGGGGATGAGATTGATACCAAGAAGCAGGCGGCTGCTGGGACGCAGCACTACGCTGTTTCGGATTTCGCGGTGGGCGGTCGATGCAAGTGTAACGGACACGCGTCGCGATGCATTCCGATGAAGGCTGGTGAAGTTTCCACGGTCGGTGGGGTGCAGCAGCTGGCCTGTGAATGCAAACACAACACCGCGGGCAGAGACTGCGAGCGATGCAAACCCTTCCACTTCGATAGACCCTGGGGACGCGCCACGGCCCGGGACGCCAACGAATGCAAAGGTCAGACCTTTATTTATTTATGCGCCATTCTTCCACTAGTTTAGAATTCATTCGAGTCTCAACAGCTCCATGTTTTTGTTCCTTTACTTTTTCTAGGGTACTCCTTGTTTCTTCTCCGCCGAGACGCGAGTATGTTTTATGAGCAATCTAAAAACAATCTTGTTTTTACAACTCGGCTGCAACGAGAATTTCTACGAGTGTAATGTTTATTTCATGTAATGATACTCAAATAAATTAAAGATAAGATGAGATATAAATTATCGTGTTTGTTGATGTTTCTTTTGTTTTGTGTTTCTTGATATCCCGAGACGCATTACTCTTGATTACTTTAAAATTACGTCTTGTATGAAATAATGTTACCCAATTTGCGTTCGTTTAATTAGGTAATTCATACAAGTCGGGAGACGTCGTGCCCGAATAAATGAAAGCAATGAGTATTATCTACTCTCTCACAAAAAGGGAAGCGGGAGTTTCCTTCAATCTTAATTTAGAGAATAATTAATTGTTTATTAAGATAAGGTAATTGTTGTACACAGAAATGAGTTTTTGGGAGAGTGATTAAAATTCTAATTTAAAAGAAAGATATAACTTGATTCTAGTAGATGAATACCTATTCTCATTCATTAATCTATTTCAGCATCGTCTTCTATTTGTGAATTATGATAATGTAATAGAAAGAACACTTATAATTTTATTATGAAATGATTCATTTTAGAGTGACTGTTATTTTCAAGCAAAGATTTTGATCAAATTGATTATCATAAACTATTTTATAGTTACGTAAACGCATGGGAATATATTTCCCTAAAAGATATGAAATGATTCAAACATAGTACACGATCGTAAAGTGAGCGAGTAATCGTTATTGAATTTAACCAAACTGCCTATAAAAGTGGGTACGGAGTCATAAAAGTTAATTATGTGATAGGTTCATGCGCAATAAATCAATTGAAAGAAGGATTCTGGCCACGGGTCGTTACGAAGGGACTCAATTTAAATTTAACAAATAGACAACTTGGGATGACATTGTCAATGGTCGGGACTATTTTGTTGAAGACGACTGTATAGATCGGCTTATTGAAACATTAAATTCTTTTTGGGAGGATGTGAGCCATATAAATTTGGAGATTGAAGTAATTTCGAAGTCTATTGAGATAAAATAAAAAATCGTAACTTGCATGTTGTATGGAGTTTCGAAATAAAGGTTACCAAATAAATAATTTGTGATATTAATCAATAGTTGCTGCTGGATTGACGATTAAAATGAAACATAAATAAAAAAATAAAACAAATTCCAAACTAGTAATAGAACTGGCTGTTTATAAAAGAGAAAAACTAAACAATAACGCAAGTATTGACAACACAATTGAAGACAATTTCAAACCTCAAATGTTAATCTATTCATAGACAAACGCGAGACGACAGAACAAAAAAGCTTCAATCACGCATCGATTGACAATGACTGTAGCTAATTACACGCATTATTTCGGAACATTAAAAGCTGAGTACCACTATCTATATAGTGTAATTAATATTGGACCCTCCAGTGAGATCAGAGGATCAGTTATGAGTACTTCACTATTGCTATGGAAACTAGAGATAATAATTATGGTACGATATTGCTTGTGTTTAGATCTTGAATGATATGAATGAGAAAGCTTAGTCGAAGGTGTAAAGCCTCATACCGATTGAATAGGAATCACAAAACACCAAATTTGAAAAAAAACTGTAAAATTATTCAAACTATTATCAAATTACGCATGTATTGAATGATCAAAGTGATACAATTGTCATTTTACTGTTTTGCACAATAAAACGAGATGGCTGTTCAATATCCTTTGTTGAATATTGGGATTTATATTAATCAGCCATACATTGTATTACACTAAAGGTGTTGCACTATTAAACTTTGACGTTAACTTTGATCTGCGCACAAACACACAAAGTAAGTTTTATTTCATCGACGGCGTAAATGTCAAAGTTAGTGCAAAACTGAGCCGAAGAATTTTGTACAATTAATTAACCCAGAATTATATGAAAGTGCATCAATTATACAAAATACACACAAAACTCCGAATATAATCTGCGAAGTTTTAGCGGTCCGGATTGATATTTGAAATTCTTTGATTGCTCCCTTGGCTATCAAATGAACTTTGATATTGGATATTAAATTCAGTGGGGTTATATTCGGGTTTAACATCAACAATAGGTTATGTCAGAGTTATAACGATTATCGTATCAGAATAGTGCACTCTCAGGGTTCACAATGTTTATAAATTTCGAAAATAGTTTTAGATTGATTTTTAATATTTAGGAGACGTTTTATAAATTTTCCAATAAAGGCAAAGGCAATTTGCTGAAGGAACATAATGCGAAAGGTTCACAATACGACCAGGCGACATTTTGCGAAAGGGGCATTTTGCGACGGAACGGTTTTTCGTACCTCAAAATGATATACTTTGTCTCCTCGTGTTGTATTGACAATTTGATATAGTTCACGTAATAGCTCGTATCTCTTAAACAAATATTAGAGATCCAGAATTCGGTCTAAACATTATTATTGATGTACCACAATGTACATAAAATTATCTTCCATTCCTTAAGCAAATAAATTAACATCAGAAGAGTTTGTACAAATTCTCAACTAATTAAAGAAGGCAGAGGAAAATGTATGTATTATAAAATCTCAAAGCTCAAAATTGCAATTTTTCAAATTAAATATTCTCAGTAGCAAAAATGCAAATAATTTTGTAAACATATACTTATGTAACGTTTCAGGCAGGCGTTGACAGGCTGTGGTGACCACTTAACAACAGGTGGGCCGCATGCCTGTTTGCCTGCTTGGTATTAAGAAATAGTAAGCGTTATATTTAAACACTTCTAATACAAACTTGACGTGCAGTTGGCTCTAACGAATCAAAATGAAATAAATTCAAAGCAGTCGACGAAAATATCTAAAAGGCCACGAGGCACGCCAATCGGGTTGCTTAAATCAGAAAGTTTTGTAACCTAACGGGCCGGGATGAAAGTTAGCATGCATAAAATATTACAGTTTACCTGAATTAAACAGAAATTGTTTTTGCTACGCTCGGAACAGAACTCGAAACAATATTGTCATGAGGTTCCATAGTCGAGTCCTGTTGCGAACTGTTAAAGTATAGGATTCTCTCCCTGGTTCGATGTTTCCCGAATCCTACAATTTAAGAGTGAATAGGCATTTCTTGAGCTTGCGCTTGGTTGAGGTCATTTGACCTCAATCTAGCACTCAAATTAATAGTAATAAAAATAGTTACAAGACGGATTTTCAATAGTTAATAATATTTAAAATCCAAAAGACAATATTAAGTAGATAGATTCTTAAGTACGTCTAGAATCTTTTTATTCTCAGTAATTCACAACCGATGATTTTCAATTCAACTTTTCCGATTCGAAAATATTCGAACATTTTTTCGATTGCGCTTTACTGTTAAGGGTGTTATTTCGTGAAAAAGGGACGGAAATGTGTAACAGGAAGTTGAGGATGCGCGCGCTTATAATAACAAGCTAAATGATTTTTTATTGTCTATCAATCAGATTAATAATCGCTTGGGAAGTTCCCACATAGCTTATAATTTTACATGGCTTAGTTAATGTTTCAACATATTCTATTATGCAAATGTAAGTTTAATAGATTACCAAGTAGACCCCCACTGTTTTATTATGATTAATAATGCTGATATGATACTTCGCGAAACACAAAGGATGTTACTATATCCTGTTGCAAATTGAATTCTTGACAAAAAAGGACCTATTTTTCACGAGCTGACATTTATCCCTTTTGAGATGGAATTTTTGATCCAACGATTATAGAATTAATTAGACAAATAAGACGTTAAGATTTAATATACAATTAATTAAAGCTATGTCTTTCAAAAGCAATTTATTTAAGTACATTTCAATTTACAATTTAGTTGTAAATAAATCAAATATTAATTCAATGCCATACACTCTAAAAACATTTTTACCGAGAGGTCCCGGGTCTTGGATGTTTATCTATATATGTATTTCTTACAAAATATAGTATCGTTGAGTTAGTATCCCATAACACAAGTCTCGAACTTACTTTGGGGCTAGCTCAATCTGTGTGATTCGTCCTAATATATTTATTCATTTTTAACCACGAAAGTAAATTCTTAAAGATAATTTATACAATTGTAAAATCATAAAAATGGTAAGATTGTATTGTATTAAATGGTAAGATTGTTTACAAGACTTAAGAATTGTAAGAAAAGACGTAGTTTAATGCAACACATCAATACGGTAAGTGCTTTAGACAGTAGTGGGTGTAGAACTGTAGATTGATAACAATCCATCATCTTAATACCGAAGTTACGAGTTATTGGCGATATCATTATACGTTCGCTCACTTGTTTCGTAACTTTGTTTTGACACGATTGCTAAAAAAGAGGGTAGTGTTTTCAAGATTATGATTATTACGATGATATGATTTTATTACGTATCCATTACTGGGTTATCACTTTTAAGATTTTTAAGTTATTATATTTGAGAAATTTACATTTTACACTGTTTTATTTGTATCACTAATTTTCTTGAATTTTCGTATGCAATTAACGTAGTTTCCTAACGACAAAGATAAATCTTTTTCGTACTCATCTCCTTTACAAATAATATTTTTTCCGTGTTATACATGTTTGTGAGGTTCGCAGAGCGTTGCGACCGCTGCGGCTGCGCGGTCATTAAAATCCGTCAATTTTCTTGAGAAAGGAATCATTTCCAAAATCAATCATTCATAAAATTGACTTTACTACAGTACAGAGTAATTGATGTTAAAGTCATAGTAAAACTCATTCTTGTCTTTGTTAAAATGTAATGGGGTATCACAATTATAGCGGGTTTTCACGGCAAACACAAACATAAATACATCCAACTAGCAAATATACACAGGTACATTAAAATTTTTTAAAAATGACAATTACAGCACTGCAGGTTTGTTTTTTTTTTAATTAGTTTTTAATTAGATACACTTGACATTTACTAAAATGAAGTTACAAAACTGAATTAGACCATCCTAAAGAAGCTTGCATGTAGGTGGAGCTTGTCAACGTGTCAAAAACACTTTAACAAATCTCTATTTACTTGACAGTTTGAGTAATAGCAATAAATCAAAGGGCATCTGCACACATGACAAGTGGGCAGTTACTTTATACTCAAAGGCTTTGTTTATATGGACTCAGTAGCTAAGTCATTAGTACATAGGGATAAATTTATCGATTTAGTTGTATTGAAGATATTGAATAGAAAAATTTATAATAATATGTTGGAAGAGATTTCTTTATAATAAGCAGCATCGAGCAGAAACATTATTGGTAAGCCCTTCTGGCATGATAAGGACTAACACTGTTCAATATGAGTTTCTTTCGGCATTTCTCCTCAGTAGTGGTCGTTCGTAACTTGTGAGAAATTACTATTTAATATAAAAATTTACATAAAAAGTGCCTGTGAAGTTCTAATTTCTAAATAAAAGATTTGAATTTGAATTTACAAATACTCCAAGCATAATTATCCTGTTATTTTTGTTTCGTGTACATAAAAATTATAATTAGCGTACCTACGTATAGATTTTTATCTTGAAATGATTTAGTCATACACGTGATACATGGTTTTTAACTAATTAGTTATATATGTTATATACTATGCTTTTTAACTAATTTTGAAAATAATAACGAGATGAAAAAAATCTGGGCGTGGACAATTCCCGTTCTACTCCAGAATTTGTTACTCATTATTATTGTCAGAATTGATTTTTATTGCTATTGATATATAAATCAAAATCAATTAATTTATTCAGAAATTAGACCTTCAATAAAATATTTTATATTAATATTTCTAAATTAAATAACGTTTGCTTCAACTTTTTACCGAGCAACTAAGTAAAAGTCCTACACCCATGTAATCTTGGCATAATCTCAAATTGCTCAATTACAGAGGCGTTGCCTACAGCCATAAAATTGGACAGCAAAGACCAGAGACAAAAAAAAGCAAAGCCATCCTTGACGCATCTGAAAATTTATGGTAATATACCATAAGAACCACAAATCATAGACGTGCGTGGGCGCAGCTCTATTATCTCTGTTTGTTAGTTCTACATTGTGGATTTGAAGGCACAGATAATGTAGTGCAGTTTATGAGATGGGCATACAAAAGTGTTTGTTTTATTTGTTGCCGTGTTTGTCGAGTGTTGCGCTCGAATTATATGATCATATCTATTTTTTCTTCTTCGACTGTATTGTTCCGATTTCACAAAATAAATGTAAGTACAGCAACGTTTTTAAACCTTACGGGATAGACAGAATTGATAGTTGCGAAACTCAAACGGTATTATCTGAAATTGTGATAGATTGCTAGCTCTTTCTTTCCCTTGACTATTCATCCGCACGGGAGGAGAAGCAGTATCAGACGTGTATAGAAACTTCTAATTCGTCTTTTTATTCAAGAGCTATGCTCTCGTCAATGGTGTCCACACCTTTATATCTACATCTATCACTAGTATAGAAGCATCGTGCAAAATGGACCTTTTATTTATCTCATAAGTTGTGCAGTAAAGTTTAATAATATAAAATAAATAAAATGGAGAATTAGTGTGACCCGATCCGTGGCTCTGACGTTCTATGACATGGAAAAAACCGATAAATCGCTAAGGTCATCATTATATCGAGTGTGTTATTGCTAACACTGGTGTCAGATTGTATTCAAGTGGCCTAAAGGCATCTGACATGACTTACAATTACTTACTATCTAGTGGCAGGTAGTGGCAGTGTGTATGCACACACTAGTGACCTAAACTGTCCACCAGTGTGCAGGTTTCCTCACGATGTTCCTTCACCAAGCATGTGGTGGTCTAAGAAAACTACTAATACTTATATAATGAGTCAGATTGTTATACAAACTCATATGGCACGAGTGAGGATACGAACCTGAGACCTTTCGATCTACAGGCGGGCGTCTTAAACATTACACCACCACCGCTTCGTAAATCCATCCACCTTCATCCACCTAATCCATCGCTAAGGTAAAAGACAGATAGAGAGGATTCATAAAATTGTTGATCTAAAAATAATCAATTACAACAAAATCGTGTGAAATCTATAAATCGGATTTCCGACGCGCAAGAATAACGCCAGATAAAACTAGATTGCGTAAATCTCTACTGTCCCATAACGCGCGCTAGGGTTGACACTCTTCTTATAGCACCGTTTTTCTATCAAATTTATTTATAACTAGAGCGGTCCGTCTCAGTTTTGCTCCGGTAAAACCACAATAAATTATTCACATAAACCTTTCTCAGGAGTCATTTATATATTGGTGGAAACCGTAGGTATATAAAATCAGTTCGGTAGTTTCGCATTGTCGCGACAGATTTCATTTAAATATTAAAGATTTTGTTCATTTTGTCCTTCTTTCGCGTCAAACGTGAGAAGTTGGTTGGTACTACTTTTTTCAAGCGAAAGCGTGAGAAGTAACTAGATAAACATAAATACGTGATCTAAGATTTTTAAATTTAAAATATATCAGGGAGAAAGACACCGACGGTGTTCGATTGACTCAAATATCATTTTGCGATGCAATAAAACAATTACTACTGAATTATATTTCGTCAACCCTACCGACCGGTCAGCGTGTGAACCACAGAGAGCAATAAAAATAATCTCGAATCCAAAAAGAGCATTGTATAGAGACGACAACTATCCTGATCTATGATCATTTGATGCTTTAATAGAAATGTAGGCTCCATTGTGCCGAACTTACAGGCGATATAGCATCATATTCTTTTGTCGCTTTTGAGTTATAGCTGCATTATTGGTTTTGTAGGATTGTGTTATTTTTAACCCCCGGCGACATAAGTAGAGGTGTTATAAGTTTAACATGTATTTTGTTTCTGTATTTCGGATCGATTTACTTCAATTTTTTTATTAATTTGTTATTCAAAACTCAACTAGCTTTGTTGAAGCCTGGTGCGACCAGCGGCAATGTTGAACCTATATTTACATACATCTATAAAATGTTAATATCACAGATAACAAATTAGCGATCGTAAAATATTACAGTTACCTTACCATAAACTAGGGTTTCTTGTATTTTTGCTAATTAAACACATTTACGGCCAATAAAAGGCGTCAGCCTGAGAATTCGCGTGGTTTGCGAAAACATAAAATGAATAGATATTTTATGGCATATATAGAGATTATAAAGTTGCTAATGAACCTAGTCTAGTTTTAAATCTAGCTTGTGTGGTTAAGACTAGATTTTTTTATGATTTATATAGATCTATTTTTATTAGATTTTATGGGTTAATCTATGAAGACCTTGTTTGTACAGTCACAACCACATATTCGTGCTAAAATTCATTGTAAATTTGGCGTTGTATAGAGATTCATGTAGCAACTTGACATCAGCACGAAAGCCGAGCTTGTTAAATAATAAAATTTAAATAAAGTACTGGTCCAGGGAGACCGAGGAGAACCTTTTTGAAGCCTTTAGCAAAAATAGTATTTTTTAAATAAGATTATGTTTTACTGTGCCAACTGTACCAAATTCAAATGTTTGATAGGAATTCAAATATTTTTAATTTGTATTTTTTTTTTCATGTAGAAAACATATTTGAGTGAAAATAAATACCAGTGGCATTGATTGTTGGTGTGCATTTTATTACATGGAATTCTATGCGGCGACGATACGAGCGAATTTGCAATGATTTCGGATAACTCGACTTGCTGTTGACTGTACTGTACATAGATCTGAAATAGGAAACACGACTTAAGTTTATTTACCATTTGTAAAAGTTATGTATGCCGAGAGGAATAAAGTTTGAAAGCTTCGATAAAATGTGCATTTTTACGAGCTTATTCAGCTATTCGAAGTTTTGTGAAAACATGCTGTAAATCCAAATTTTTCAGACATTTGAGTGTGTTCGCTTTTGTTTTACGCTCTCAAATAAGAGAGAGAGAGAGAGAGAGATGTGTGTATACATAAGAAATAGTTACCTAGCACTACGGAATTGTTTAAAAAAAAACATGTAACACCATTTCAACCGCTAATACTACTGTACTCGTCGGAGCGTTTTATCGGCTTCTTCCTCGGCCGTTAAACGTCAAAGCTCATGGTCCGCTTTCCTAATTTTCTTCTTCTTCTCCACTTCGCATGGTCTTCGGCATCCCTAGTTGTCAGACGCTGTCACGCAAATCCTCCATGTGCATTCTTATCATCATTAGAGAAGCCCCAGTTTTTTGCACCATCGACACCCACTCAAAACTTGTTTCGTGGCATCTCTTGCTGTTAATATCCTCTTTATTTATCAACAAATCGCGATATAATGATAGTTTATCGTGACACGATACCGCCAATCAGCCGTCGAGATCTGTTATGTTGACACGAGCATTTCATAATTAATGTATGGTTTAGACAGAGCGAGTTGACTTGCAAGAGCAGCAGCTCGCATTGGCGAGTGAAAAAAAATATAATATTCATAGCATATATTATTATACGAATCTTATTTCTTAACGGCTATGAGATAAGCTTCACGTGTAACAATAAAATCACGTGTAATAAAAAAAAGTTTAACGGTCGGTTGCACCTGTCATCTTTGACGTTAACTTCAATCTGCGCAGAAAATCGCAAAGTAGGCTATTTTACGCAGGTTTTAACTTTAACCAGTCGGTGTTATCCAACCTTATTGTTCAAACATGCTATTACAGTAGAACGGGCGTATTAACTCGACTCCATAGTTAACATATACATAGACATATCGACACACAAAGATGAAGAAGAACTCGACTCCAAGCTTGTCCAGTGTGAATATTATATATGAGTTAATAATGAGAGTCAATTTGGCGGAAACCCATATGAGATCATCTGATAACGTCAATTAGAAGTCTGATTTCCGCAGATGGTAGATAAGATGTTTATTAAATATACAGTTTGACATAAAATATAAAATCACAAAAGTATTTGACCATTAAAAATGACGGCTGATTTTGTATTACAGTTGCATCAGTCAACTGTGACAACCTGTTAACCTGCGCATAAAAACGCAAAGTACGCATTTTTGACTAAACGTCAGCGGCGAGCAGGTTAAAGTTAACATCAAAGTTATCTGGTGCAGCCTACCCTAAGAAATCTATACTATTTATTATTATAAAGAAGTAAATGTTTGTGAGTTGGTGTGTTTGAGGCGGGTAATCTCCGAAGCTACTGAACCTATTTCAAAAATTCTTTCAACATTAGAAAGGTATTTAATTTAAAATATTTAATTTAAAATAAAATCTAAATCTAAATTGAAATGTACAATTTTAAATTAAAAACAAACCAAGAATATACAGCGAAACTAACAACCTGTAATTAATGTAATTAAATAAAAATTTCTATCCTTGGTGCATGTTTGTGCTTGCGCAAAGGGCATACAGTTTTGTTTAAGATTTATATTTTAACTGCAATTCAACATTATCGTGTTACAATTAATAGCTTTGCTACATATCTAAACGATCTTGTATCGTTAGAGAAATGGTTATCTGTTGCTCAGTGTAAATACAGCTTAATGTTGTCGTAATCCTGATTTATATTTTTTCTTTTGAAAGGTCTAAGGGTGAGTTGCACCAGTCAACTTTGACGTTGACTTTAACGTGCGCGCCGCTGACGTTTCGATAAAATGTTTCGTAAATGTCTGGTCGATGGTAAGACTATTGATAAAGACTTTGTTTGGAAATCCTAAAAAAATGTAACATTATATTCTCATCTTACACTTAATTATGTTAAAAATAGCTATTTTGGCAATGCGTGACGCCACGTATTGTCCGTACGTCTGTGTTTTTGTGTTTTAACCTTGACAAAAGTCTACATTATCATGGTAAAGGTTACACATATTTTTGTTTTATGATGTTCTGTGAAACTAATACTTTAACGGACATTGCTTGAAAATCTATATACTATAAGAGGCAAGCGTTTGTGAGTTTGTACCTATGATTGAGGATAATCTCCGAAACTACCAAACCGATTTCAAAAATTCTTTCATCATTAGAAACGTACATTATCCAAGATTGCTATCGGATATATTTTATCTCAAAATTACCACGGGAGCGAAACCCTGGGCGACATGTAGTCTAAAATAAACACAAAGAATTACCGACGTTATTATGTGGTAAATTACCGAATGATTACCGACTTTGGAACATAACCGTTCATCCCTACTAATATTAAAATTGCGAAAGTATGTCTGCCTGTTCCGCTTTCACGGCTAACCGCTGGAGCGATTTTGATGAAATTTGGTATGCATGTATTTAAAGAACCCCCGTTCAAACATAGCTTTTTTTAAAAATCAATCTCAGAGTTACTATAAATCATC
Organism: Plodia interpunctella; assembly: GCF_027563975.2. Classification (NCBI taxonomy): domain Eukaryota; kingdom Metazoa; phylum Arthropoda; class Insecta; order Lepidoptera; family Pyralidae; genus Plodia; species Plodia interpunctella. The sequence goes on from NC_071303.1 coordinate 8,695,565, forward strand.
CCCCGAGTTATTGTAATGGGGGGTGAAAGTTTGTATGAAAATCATGTCAATTCCACTCGGATAGAGAAACTGAGGCAGGCGAACCCGCGGGCAAGAGCTCATTTTCGATTTTGTGTTTATTAAGTTATCGAATTTTCTCGAAAAATATTCTGTAGAATCGGTAGCCAAGGTCTATCTATATATTCTGGTCTATGAATAAATATTTTATTTTCTAATAAATATTTTCGCTTCTTTTTTAATAAATATTTTCTTTCAGCCAACTCTCTCTTATCTTTGCATTTTCCTGGTCACTTCCTAAGCCATTGAGCGTTGGTGCCCAGGGTCCGCCGAGTTCGGTAAACTGTTTCGCTATAATGTATATAGCCGGCATAATGCCATCTATCTGTAGTTAGACATTGTTTGCATTCAAGAAAGCATTCTCTAAAGCTTATGACCAATAATTTAGACTCATAACCTTAAACATCCGATATCAGCGTTATATAGGTACGTAAGTATATGGTCTTATGGTAGAATTATCCGCAATCTATGTAATTGAGTTACCCGTTCGGCCTCTATTAAAATAATCAAATAAAATTGAATAATTTAGTAATGTACCATTAATTTGAGAACAAGATTCGGGTTGAAATTTAGCTGATTATACAATATTTAGAATTCTAAACCACATTTGTTAATTGACGTCTTTGGAAAAGGCTGCGGTGAAGTTTATTCTTCACCTGCGCCTTGGAAGGCGGTAGCGTAGTTTTAAGTAAAATTTTGACGTCCATAAGTGATGTTGAATAAAGAAAATAAATTTTAATTTTAACCGACACTAAATCAAAATAGTAAACGTGTTTTTCCCTGACATGAGTCTAAACTCAAGAAATTGGTTTAAAACAATAGTGAGTAAATCATAATCACTCTGTATTATTGATGTCTATTGACGCAAAATCCCGTATTGGTAGAAGTAATGGCAATCCTAGCTATAGCTCACTAATTCTTGCCAATTCACAAAGAAGACTGACAATAAACTCACTAATTCATGCCATTTCACAAAGAAGACTGACAATTAAATAAACTCACTAATTCTTGCCATTTCACAAAGAAGACTGACAATAGTCTGGCCATCTCATAATCTAGCAAAATACCCGGATGCAAGGTAAGTTGTTGAACCTAACTCAGCGTATTCGTTGAGCGACGATGCGCTCTACGACGCAATGCCGCATAAGCTGACAGTCACAGGTCGGCCTGACTGGTTCAAGACTATAATCCAACCAGGCAAGTAGGCGACGGTAATATTTTATTCAAAATTTCAATATTTCATTAAATTTTTCTTCACACGTTGATGAGCTACGGTGCAACGTATATACACAAAGACAGACTTTTGCTGTCAAACATATAACACCCCTCTTTTTGCGTCGGGGGTATCAAACTTTCTTCTATATAAACATTCAATACACTTCAAGTTTATGGAAATTAATTTATGTTTTGTATGTAACACTTGCAATATTGAAAATAGACTTTTAAATATATTAAAAGCCTTCATATTGAAGGCTTAAAAACTATTCTATCCGTGTCCATTTCGAATTTATCTACTGTAAAACTGTATCTTACTTAACTGTATCTTAAGTCATGATTAGAGCAAGTTGCAGGAATGTTAACTCTACTTATCATTATGTATCTTAACAGAAATCTGATAACACGAGGTCTATTCCAGAAATTTATTAAGCATTTCAATAATTATCGACCAGTCAATTCAAGTATCCAATAGGTACTAAAGTTGTCGATATTTGCGTGTAGAAGATATTTATAGCAAGAATTTTAGGATATTATTATTATTACGTTGTGACAAAGTAAACTAGCAAAATTTCAGCTCAATCGGTCGAAGATATCAGCTTCAAAATTGAGTTACAAGATTCCACCCGAGCAAAAGCTTGTAAATAATCAAGCAATCGAATTAGACGCTGTATGGCCGATGATACAGAAAATCTCCCTTAAAAATAACCTTTCAAATCCGACCGGCAGTTCCAAATACACGAAGGACGAGTTGTACCAGTCAACTTTGACGTTAACTTTAACCAAAGGTCAAAAGTTCAAAATTGACGGTGCAACCAACTCTAAGAGTGGTGAATAATGCGACAAACTCATTTTGATGTGAACTCTAACCTGCGCGCCACCGCCCGCCGTTGTCGTTTAGATAAAATGGCGTAACAACTTTGCGTTTTTCTGTGCAGGTTTAAAGTTAACGTCAAAGTTGACTGGTGCAATTCACCGTAAACGTTAAGTAACAGTGACAAAGATAACGAACATCGAATCAGGGATAGGTACGTCGAACAAACGTGAACATTGACCGTTTTTTTTTAATCCCTGTTATGCACAGGCTAATCCGGCAAAAAAATCGCCAAGCGTGAGTTTAATTCTAGCGAAGAATAAAAATTTTATTTCAATCAGTCAATAAAAATGATAGAATAATAATGATGATATAATAAATCATGGAAGTGATTACACAATTTTAAAAACGAATGTCGGGATAATATGATATTCTTTCAAAAACATTATTGACAAAAAGTGTTATGTATAATAATACAATAATGAAAATAATACAAAAATAAAATACTGTCAATCAAAAGTTTAATCCACGCGTTACTGAAATCTTCTAGACAGACAGAAACGACTTGTAGTCAATAAATCCCTATCTTTCTCACTCAAAAAAAAAATCACTAAGATTTGAAGATTCGACAACATACTAATTAATATTATAAATGCGAAAAATATAGTTAAAGAACCCCATTCAAACATAGGCTACTTTTTTTTTCAAACGTCGAGTTCTAAATAAAATAACATTAGTTTAAATACTTTAGTTTTCAGCATATCTGGATTCAAATTTTATCTCTTCACCTCGTACGACATCTATGGGAGTGGGAACGAGAACCCTATTTACCAATACGATTTCCCTTTACGTACGGAACTTTAAAATCGTCAGATTAACGAGTAGCAAAGCCGGCTATGTCCCCGCTATCTGCCGGCAAAGCTGGCACGATTTCAAGTCTACTCTGTGAACTGGAAGTCATGGACGTTTGACTAACCCAGTTTTAGGACAATGCATTTGGTAGTCAGTTAATTCGGTCGAACGGGTTCAATTTTACAGAGTTTAACAAAATTGTGTGAAAGATAAATGACACCTTTGACGTACCTTTGTAGTTTTAAATCTAAGTTATTAAATACTATTATTATAAAGAGATAAGCGTTTGTGAGTTTGGATGTTTAAGGCGGGTAATCTTCGAAACTACCGAACCAATTTTAAAAAATCTTTCAGCATTAGAAAGATACATAATCCAAGATTGCTATAAACTATATTTTACGTCAAATTCCCGTGGAAGCGAAGCCCCGTGCAACATCTAGTAGAGACACACAGAGAGAAGCTAATTCGCATCGAGTAATGTCGCTTGTACAATGAATTGAGTAGGTAATAGATAGTCCACGGAAAAGATGGTTGAATGGTATTAATAAATTTCCTAAATCCCTCCAGCATGTTACCAAGAGATTTGTGGAAGAAGAGAGAGACTTTCCTCAAATATGGGACATCATATAAAACATTATTATAACTTTGCGACGTTAAAATACATTACTTTAGTAATGTAATATACTCGTATATGTACATAGCATCACGTCTTAGGTCTATTACATGGTAGACAGAGCCAGGCTGGCTTATTGGTGAAACTGAGTTAAAATACAGTAATATTGTGGCATTTGCGGTCTACAGAAGTTCTTTTATCCCAAGTCCCAACACTATTCAGCAACAAATTATGCAAAAATGAAAACAAAAACATCGGATTTTCAAGCTTATTTCTAACGTAATAAAGTCTTTTAGCTAACATTGATCGGGAGAAGGTTCGCCAAGTCGAACACAAAAGCACACTGTTTCTTTTGTGAAGTCGGTTAAACAAATGATTGAGTTATTACTTCCGCATGTCAAATTGAAGATTTAAATACCAAATAATGGGTAATGGTCCTAAAAGCTAAAAAATGCGGTGGGTTAACCGAGATTCAATGGTGGAATCAAGATGATCTTAAACATATAGGTATATTATTATTATTCAAACCTAACCCAAATATTCATAAAAAGTTATAACATTGTAAGTATATTTAATTTCTTGTTATACTTATAAGTACTCTTAACATGTGTTCTTTGTACAATAAAGATATTACACACATTCTATAAGCTAAAACGTATTTAATCTCTTCTGTCATTTGCAAATGATAAAAAGTGGGATAGTGACAAAACATATTTTGTGACAAAATATATTTTAGCATTTATTTTGGTTTAACTTTTTTTTAATGACGTGTAAATTCGTATTCGCCATGTCAATTTACTCTTTTCAATCGAATTTCTTACACATTTGGATTCTCAAGGAAGTGACATTATTGAGATGTCAAATCTAAGCGAGGTAAACCGGTCGTCTTGATTAGTTCCCGCCATAATCTCAGATTGGACACAGTGATTACACGCCCTACGATTGACTGCAATTGCCTCAAACTAAGCAATTATGGTATGAGTAAACAAAATATTTTGTAACTAAATAACCAGTTGTGCTTTAATATAATTGATGTTGCATCTAAAACTGGCCTTGCATGGAATTGCCAGGTTCTATTCTCCAGGACAGGATTCTAATAACCTAATTATTATTGTTGCAGGCAATACAAGTTAAAGTTTTTAAATTTTTACGTTGCCAGTTGTCACTTCTTCAGAAGAACTGTGTGTGATGTGCTCCTATGTTTTTTTTTGCTTTCTTGAAAGACTATCTGTCCGTCTATCAGATCTTACAATCATGACATTGTATTTAAATTCTAGATTCTTGTTAATAAATTAATTAGCATATATAATACTGCCATTGATATTACATTCATCACAGGACTTAACGTAACGAACGAATTTGCCCGAGATGCCATGCTTGCATAAAAATTAAGACATGACCTGAGTTGGCTAGATGAGTTGGCTAAATGTGCTGCTATTTCCGTCGCATAGAGTTTCATTTAGGGTAACTGAACATGCAGTTGGTTGTACAATATATTTTCAAAAACAAGAAGTGGCTCGGCCTTCCCCTAATACAACAATTCCCATTATAAAAACACACAAATCACCGGTTGAACCACATTATGTCCTCAAAATGAGGCTTTCACTTTTTCACTTTGCAGTCACTTTGCCTAATCGTTCCCGAGCTGATGCGTCCCATCACGCAAACAGTCAATTACTGTCAAAAACCAATTTTTACATAACTCAAGTTGTTGTTCTTTTTGGACGAAACAAAGGAAGTTTTGTGTTGAAGAGAGGTCAAGGATGTTTGGTGCTTGGCAGTCAACGGTTTTATGATGTTTGTCTATTTTTGTTATTAAGTATAATTTTGTATAATAATGTCGTTTGTACAATGAATTTTTTAATTTATTTCAGTACTTTTTGTCACATTTTCTTGAGGTATGTCTTGTTAATTAAATTTTTCATTTTTATTGACTGACAACAACACAATCAAAGATTTAGTTAAAGTTGTCAGCTATGTAACATGATGATTATAATATGTGAATCAATTCAATTCCACTCAATTATGAATGAATTTCAATAATCAATTTATGAGTTAGAATAAATCGAAGTATTACTTCATTTGTGATTCTTCTTTCCCTTATAATAAGCATTTCCAGTATCTAAGTCATATTTTTGAATAGATAAAATTAATAGACTTGTTCAATTTGTACCGTTGCCTTACGAAATGCATTTGCGTCGATCAGAAAGATGTCATTTGCAAGCGAATTGATGTTATACATAATATTATTGTTCAATTCCACTTAAGAAATATCTAAATTAGGTCAGAGAGTACTTGATATCATGTGAAACGATTCATGTAAAAACAAAATTGATTGAACAAGCTTTGTAAGGCAAAAAGTTGACTAAATAATATAAGAACTCAGATTTAAATACAAGAATTTACAGACCACCAATGTTAGCAAGCTAAAATAGTGCCGATTTCCTTATTCCAAATAGCACAGTTTTATAATAAGACACTAAACATCAACAATCTTATTGTAATCGTTTTAAAAACTGCGCAAACAGTCACATTTATCCACAAATGGTCACCGCGGGGGAGACTTGTTGGCTAGAAGGCAGTAATTTACTGGTACAAGCGACAGCAGATAAACCTATACAAATTCGTTGCAAAATCGCTCCTATTATTACAGAATAGAGATCATTGTAGAGTAAATTGAAGCATAGGCAGCTGGCAAAGATTTTATATAATCTGTGGGCATGGGTGGTCTTGAGTTTTTGTAGAACCATTACAATAGAATCGTGTAATTCTTTGGAATTTGTTGCTTGAAGATGTTATGATAATTAGAACCAGTGATACAACCTGGTCAAGTTATCCTGTGCGTTACTTATAGCGGCAATTTACAGTGAATTTGGGCATATTGATGTTAAGTTAGCTGTACTGGGCTTTCATGGGTCGTAATATGTTATGGTTGTTTAGTATATGTCACGTAACTTTAAATGGATATTAAATATCAGACGGTTGTTTTGGTGTCAATAATCATACTCAATTTTAAAAACTATATCTGAGATTAACTTGGGAACACAAACTGTTGAAAGTATTGTGATTAAGTTACATAATTTATTAACATTTACGATTTTTTCTACCTAGAAAAGACTACAGTCACAGATATAAATATAAACTACAATTCAAGCTTCGGCATGCATATAGGCAAGCATGTAACAACTAACTAAAATGAACAACTCATTACAAAATTTACAAGGCACTGTAACCCATCAACTTACTTACCCATCAACTCAAGATTTTACGATTCATACCTCAGCAAGCGGTGTACTTCCACTGTCACGTTGAAATGAAACCAAATTGATGCAACCATAACAATTTATTCAGCAACTTAAACAATCAGTCCGGTAACCAGGTCACTAACAATAACTGAGCAGTTCAGGTAACGAGCATGGTTTGTCACAGCATTCTGATGCCACTCCCCCCTGTCTCTTCCCCCGGATCCCCTCCAGCGCCCTGGCTTTACTCAGCCAAGGCCAGTAGTCCACTTCGTAGTCCGGTATACTGTTATACGACCTCTTCCCCATATCTTCATCAGGACACAGCATCGCCAAAGCATTCGCCAATCTTCGACCGCAGTAGGTTTGGTGAGTTGACTTGCTGGATACTTTGGACAATGTCGCTACCAAAATCAGGACAAGGATCACTTGCAATTTCATTTTTACTTTTTTGTGAAGATATTGTGACTCGTTGGAAGATTGTCTATGACTGTGCTTTGGGGTTTAGATTCCTCGCGTTTTATACTGAAGATGTCCTCATTAATATTCAAAATAAAGGGGTTTCTAAGTAACATGTAGGTGGTGTGGCCTCGCCTGTCAGTTCAGGTAAAGTACACCTGGATATTTTCACTCTATTGAGCAGAAAGCGGGTTAAAAATTATGATAATGTTGCTCTGATTTTCAAATTATAACCTTCATGACAATAATGTCATCATAAATTATATTGGAAATTAATAAATTATTATTTCACAGTAAACAAATCTTTTAAAACTTAAGTTTTATTGTATTATTTAGTTAAATGATGTGATTATGATGAAATCAATTGTGGCGATGACAATTCGTAATTTGATGGACATTCTATTGAATGAGGGTACCCTTAACAAATGTCAATTGATGGAACTACTGACACATTTTCATTTCTAATCGAGAATTTCGCAGAATCATGTCACAAGAAGAGTGAACAAGCATTATTTTGGTCTGCGTGTTCCATCGTCGACATCCTTACATTAAGTGAACAAAAGTCAAATGCTTGGTGCATTTGAATCAATTCTATAAATTGCTATAATTAATTGAAATAAATGCTTGTTTGGAAAAGTCAGATATGGTTATTTTTCTATGGAAAAGAATATTCTTGTATCAGTCTCATTACGCTGTACTTACACGCTGTACTTACGTAAGAAGTACACTATATTTGTATATCAAACCAATGTGATTTGTATGGTAGATAATTACAGAATTATCTACCATACAAATCACATTGGTTTGATATACAAACTCAAAATATTGAATAAAAACTTCAAGGTTTTCAATTATACGACAACAGACAGAGTGAAGTATAGGGAAAATGTTAAAATAACTATTCTATCTAACCTTACTTAACTAAGGTTAAATATGCACTATTCTTGATAGCTTAATACAAAGACGTACTTAATTTACGAATACTGAAGTAAAAGCTAATCTTTAACATTAAACTGATCATCTAATACACAGCTAAGAATGCAAATGGTTTAGTATTGTTTGTGCGTTACAATGTAAGAGAGGTTATACTGTAAACTGTATAATTTTACAACAGGGGGAGCTACTCTATTAGCCAGGCAAAATCGTTAAATTTGATACTCGTCGTAAATAGCGTTATAACCATGTAAGATTTCTATCGATCGTCGTTAAGGATGCACATTTTAATTTATTTGCGCAAGCACTGTTTATTCTGTGTGTTTTTACATTATAATCTTATTTATTTGGGGGTCTTATCGTGACTTTACAGTTAATTTTGTATAATTAATTGAGTTTTAAGACCAAAAAAATTTCTGCTTTTACGCGTTTTCATTTTGGTTTCAGTTCTTTTATAAGAAGGTTTTTAAGAAATATGGCGAGTTTGTTGCGTTGATTTTTCGTCACCTGCGCTCAGAAGTTGCCTACGATCGGCCAATGACTCGGCTAAATATAAAGTATGTATGTATGTATGTAATGTATTACTATTACTTAAAAAAATATTACCTGGCTCCCGCTACACTATCAATCAACTTCGAATAATCTCTCACGAATATAGCTAGCAGCCGAGATAGCATGTACCTATTTATTTAAATAGGTATATGGGCTTAACCACGGCTACGCCCGCGAATAAATTTCCCGAGGGAACTGTTACTTTTCCGGGACAAAATGTACCCTATGTCCTTCTCCATACTTCAAACTACATGCAAATTTTCAAGAAGATTGGTCGTGTAGATAGAGCGTGAAGAGGTAACAAACAAAAAACTTATTTTCGGATTTATAATATTATAGTTAGATAAGTTAGCTAACTTATCTAACTATAATATTATAAATACTATAAGTCTAGCGACCAGCTGGTCGTTAGACTTATTCTGAATCTAGCTACTTATGCTCCTACTATCAGTTAAATTAAGATACATACAACTCTTCGTATGTCAGCACTCAACAAAACGCGAAAATAAAATCAGTTGTTCCATACAAAATTTATGTAAAGCTTTCTTCTAGCGATTAATTCGGAATTCAGATCAATCTGTCTGCCACATTCCACACCGTTTTGGTCCAACAGGAAGCCATGAAACCCTCAATAGTTATGAAAACGACATTCGGCTATCACTCGTAAACAGTTAATAGTAACGATTGAGACTGTACAAAACGTTCACATTGACCGAGTTTATTAGTTAGTATATTTGTAGTATTAGTACATTATTAGTGGTAGATAATTATTGACTACAATCATTTTGTTGATTTACAAAGAGGCTTACCGTTCTGTGAATCAAAATTTCGTAGTTAATAAGTAAGAACTACTTTTGAGATGGTTATTTAAAATAATAAGATGCTACTCTTTAATTTTAGATCTCATTTTTTATGTTAATTTTATATATATCTCTCTCTCTGTATCGTAGATCAGAACATCGCTCGTAAATTTGAATTTTGATTTTGTACCTGGACGGACTGCCTGACGTTAACGGACCCCCTTTGAGAACTACGTTGTCTATCAACGACCAAGGCATTTTATTTCCTCGTCACCTCGCGTCTCGTACACGGGAGAATAATATGGTTGGTGTGGTCCTCTTTTAGAACGGGACTTAGAAGTTGTATTAATTACAATAGAACTAAGGGCCTGTTTCATCGCACAATAGTATGGTGCCACATGCAATGCCACGGCGACAAGCTCCGCTGTGTGTGAATCGCCTTACAATCCACCAATGTGAACCAGACGGTGTTTTATACCCGTAACGTTATTTCGGTAACTGCTACTATTTATGATCGTTTTGTAACACGAGGAGATTTTTTTCTGTCTACCACGATTAGGGTGTGTTTGTGTGTATGTTTGTTTTTTCTTATTGAGTTATTTGCTTGTTTATTTTTTTGTGAAAACAATTCCGAATGTAGCTGGAGCTATCGAGAAGGGGAGAGAACGTACAGTTATCATCACATCAAGCTACCCAAATTCAATGCTATTACTGTTTCATTGAGATCCATGCGGGCTAATTTGATGTGCGGTGGACTGTAGTCGGGCGATATGGAGAAGATTCAGGTTTTTACAAAAATGACATTTTAAGACAAGCCAGTAGACTTAGTTTAAGTAATTTTTTGACGTCAATAAGTGACGATCGTCATCCTAAATTGAATAAAGAATTATGAATTTGAAAATTTGAATTTGCTTTTATTGTGGTCTCTTTGACCACTGACTGTGGTCTGATTGCATTCAATGCATGACAAATATCATATCCGTGCAGTAAACCGTTCACAAGTTCTCTCGTCGAAAGCCTTTTCTGGGTGCACCTACAGGTCATGTCATGCTTATCATAATCATTGCATTGTCATCCAAACTAAACGTGTGTACAAAATTTTAGCTCATTCGCTTGAAGATATCTGCTTCAAAATTACAAGTTATTCCACCCGAAGTTATATAAGAGCTTGTAAAAAGCAAAACGCACTCTGGACAGTAACGTAATCACTCAATATTATGTATATGTATATGATGGAATTTGGTCAAATCTCTAATTGATTGAAAGAATAAAGCTGATCAGTTTTGCACTGACCTGCTAACCACTACCAAAGGTGGCTATTTCCACATACAAGCCACTGGCTAGCCTTTATTTAGATATGACCTTATTTGGAAGGCTATCGGTTAGTCTGGCGCCTTTTTATATCTAGCTTGTAGTTTCACCCAATTGGTACAATTTATGAAATCCTGAAGTCACTTTAGTGACAAATGACGATCGAAAATTTTAGTATTTTTTCACTGGTGTTTCTATTATAAATTTAAAATTTATGTCGGAATTTACATGGATCTTTGTGCTGACTTTACTTGCCGTAACTGCTTAGATCAATATTAAATTATTAATTTATAGCATAAATCTGAACACAAATTTGCAATCGCAAGCTCCCACACCCACATCCATTAATAATATTAACGTTATCAACAGCTTGCAAGATTAATGGTAGCATTGACAGTTTCATACACAATTAAAGTATTTCATACGTTTTCGCACAAATTAGCTCGTTCCGAACAATTATAGCGAATAAATTCAAACTGCGCAGATGTTCGCATCCGGCTTTCCGTAGCTGTTAACAATACCATAGAGTCTATTTTGTATAGTCTATGGCGTACAAAATGTCCGCCCCCAACTGTCAAACGTATCGAATTCGCGCGCGGTTTCTTTCTAATTCATCCTGATGTTTTGAAGCACCACAAAATATATAGTGTAAAGAAATGATACATTGTATGCCTATATACAATGTGTGCTAATGTTAGTGAATTCGATAAGTGCGCTGATGTTGTGAAATATTAGTTTTAAAACAATATTTTAACGTTTGTGTTGTTCGCAAGGTCCACGACATGCGCACAATACACACTTCGAAATACTTAATGACTTTGACAATATTATAGGTCAAATAGATAGCCTCCATCCATTCAAGATGAGACCATACAAACATTCCTTCTTCTTCCTCTTCTGCTCTTGGCGGTGTCATAACGTAAGTAGTATATTATGAAAATAAACTCACTAATAACTATGGATTATCCATTACAAATTTCAGGGTGGTCTTGGAAATACCGAGTGATTTTGGAAAATAATTCACACATTGACCAAAATAACTGATGAATGAAGAAAAGTGGATAAAACAAATCTTTTTCTGGCCTCTATTTTTTTTACATCAACACGCCCAAATATGCGGGATTCGCTCTAAATACGGCAGATAATTTGATCTATGAATAGAGTTAATTACGCCATTTATTTATTGTATCCATTTCGTAGGGGTCGCCCCTGTTTTTATTAGCAATATGCGCCCCAGACCACGTCAAATCAGGGGTGAGTTTATATGTCTGTTGATTTATACCTTATTGCACGAAAACATTTTTTGTCTGTGGCCAACAAAGGCGCTACAGTAAAAAAAAATGAAAAGCAATTCCTTTGCATTCGCGTTAAACTGGCATAAAATACATTGCAAATAAATATAAATGTTGTAATTGTACTTTATGAATAACTGGCTGGAATGAAAAACGAGATTAAGTCGAAGAAAAATAAAGTGTTCCGCGAGACTTAAGGGCAAGTTGTAAATGGAATTGGTATTAGAATTTGCGTTTAAAATGCTCGTTTATCATGGAGACGTTAATTTATTTAATAAATCAGTTAGTACTATTAGTCAAAGGCATCCCGGGATTGAATGGAAGAGCCTGGGGCCGGATGGCGGTAAGTATAAATGATGTTGTATGACGGTGATGGATGATAGATGCAATGTCCGACGCCCGTTTACGTCGTATTGTGGTGGAGTTAAGTATTTCTAATTGGAAGTCTCCAGATTGTACTGTTTTATTGATGGCTCGGTACTCTCTAGAGTTATTGATGTAATTTATATGGATCGGAAATTGATACCATTATAGGCTCGTAAAATTTATATCAATACGCTTTTTATTACCTAGAATAAAAATAAAAAATAGTTCTTATCAATATTTGTTTTTATTACAAAAGTTTGATTAATTAGAATAGAAATAGTCACTTGAGTCACCCTATTGATATGCAATAATCTATTTCAACGTAGCTCAATATTGACATGTCTCAATTTCACATCTATTGGCTCTGGATTAGTAATATTACTCCCTACATTATTACTTTGATTGAAATTCGAGTATTATTTTATAATCCCTGCGTGTTGTGTCGCCTTAACGCCACGTCCGCTACAGAACGCGCCCGCGCACGCTCCATACGGATTAGCGTACACATCAGACCCACGGAAGCCGCTAAAGCCTACATTCTAATTATAACCATCAATCAAATACACATAAAGTCCAAATTTGAATTTCAGTCCGGTTTCGCCGTAATATTTCGAATTTCGAAAACTACACATTTTTTGTCAATAAATTTAACGCAGCTAAAATGGACTTTATAACAACATATAACGGTGTTATTTTGTTTGTCGTTTGTTAAACAAATAGGTGTAGGACGTGCCCCTACGCGTGTCTACGCATAATATCATTGGCATACACTCTTATTGGTGATGATTTATCAACTTTGATTCCACAAGGGATTTTGGGCTTTATTTTTTAGAAATTAAGGTAGGAAGAGCTTGAAATTTTTTTCTGGATTGTGTTTTCTTTTGAGTGAAGTTTAAAAAGTCCTTTCACGGTTTGATCTTGGCAATGTACTCAGAAGTCTTGGAATCGATTCCCGGTGTCACATGGTATGTTAAAGAACGTGACCTAAAGCAATCTGGGTTGTATTGAGTTTATTTGCAAATACTTACTAACCATAATATTGGGAATACTTGAGGTCTCAAGTTGTTGACAGAATAATGAATGTGTAATGCACATTTCGTGCATCTGTTTTTTTATTTCAAAGACTTAAGTTGACTATATTGGATTGTAGTCTGCTAGAGTTTTCATTATACATCAAGCGTGTTATGAATATTGAAAAAAATACATTGAAATATTAGAACGAGACGTCTTTTTGAAGTTTCTCTCGTACATGTTTTTAATAAATCACCATTTAGTAAAGTATACTTGGAAGTAGACCCAAAAAGAAAGATCCTAGATCATTTTGATCTAAGTAAGTACTACTTAACTCGCGATTTATGTATTATCAAGAATCATCTATTTGTAATTTTCGTACAAGAAGAGAGGTCATGCTATGCTCCAAGTAGTGGTCTCAAAACAGACAGACGGAGCAAAGGACTTTGTTTTAGTATATGTAAGGACTAGCTTTTCGCCTGCGGCTTCGCCCGCGTGAATTTCATAGTAAAATCTCGGTCATTCTTTGAGAAAAACGATGAAGAGAGTATGTAAAATTTAAAATTTTATCAAGTCCCATACAATCTTTCACCCCCCTTTTAAAAGGGTTAAGGGTTAACTTACAGAAAAATCTGAAACACTTATTCATTAATAGGCATGGTTACACAATTTAAAATATTTTCTTTGCTATTAAAATCTAAGTGACTGCTCCCCTGCGTTACCAGCTGCCGTGTCACAAAGATAAACTGGAAAGGAAATAAGTAACCACTCAAAATATCATAAGCCCGAAGGCATATTCTATACATAAATAGGTCAGGCAAGTTTTCAACGAATAGGTACCTTCCGTCGTCATCGAAACTTAGCCCAAACTGTCGCCTTCACCACGAGGAGGTACTCCCAGCTTATGTTATTATAATAGTATAGGGTAAATATAAGATTAACTTTATTACAGAACTTTCGTTTCAGAAATGTTCGAAATATTCTATTTTAATACGGCAACCGTAACTGCACCTCAGGTTGAACAATTTTGCTAAGATTTCACTGGTTTGGTATTGGTTAACTTTTACTAAAACGCCATTTTCTTATATATTATAGAAGAGCTGTTGCTCGCAGCAAAGAAGACATGGGGAATAAAACAGATTTTTGAGAATCTCAAGATGTTTGTGAATATAAATATAATATAAATACTTATGTTAAAAATGCTCATTAGGCTGATCAACTTTTGTTAAGGCGCTTTTGTCATATCTGTTATAGTGTAGCTGATCTGTTGGAGTTTATCATCAGGTGTTCCATATCCTCGATTTTTATAAGTCTACAGAAAATTTACATCAGGCTGACCAACTTTTGTTCAGATGCTTTTGTTATATCTGGTAGGTATAGTGTAGCGGGTCTGTTGGAGTTCATCATCAGGTGTTCCATATCTTCGATTTTTAAAAGTCTGCAGTAAATGCTCATCAGGCTGACCAACTTTTGTTAAGGCGCTTTTGTCATATCTGTTATAGTGTAGCTGGTCTGTTGGAGTTCATCATCAGGTGTTCCATATCTTCGATTTTTAAAAGTCATCAGAAAATGCTCACCAGGGCGAACAATTTTTGTTAAGGTGACTTTTCTATATTTCCTACAGTTTATCTGGTCTTTATAGGTTCTGTTAGAGCTGCTCCAGTTTCCAAAATAAATTATACAACAAATAAAGTTTCATTCAAATCTGTCCAGTAGATCCAGAGATTAGCATGTGCAAACAAACAGACAGACTTTTTTAAATTCCTATTCTATTACTGATTCTCGATCAATCTCATTTTTTTTTTAATTTAAATATCTTCAATGTACAGAAACACTTTTTTTACTGTTTTATTATATTGATGTACGCTATTTATAAATAAAAAAGAACTTGAAGTTATCATCATAACACAGGCATATAAGAAAGTGTCTTATCAATAAGCAATATTTAAAAAGAAAAAAAATCGAACTGTAATT
Organism: Plodia interpunctella; assembly: GCF_027563975.2. Taxonomy (NCBI): domain Eukaryota; kingdom Metazoa; phylum Arthropoda; class Insecta; order Lepidoptera; family Pyralidae; genus Plodia; species Plodia interpunctella. The sequence continues at coordinate 8,711,056 of NC_071303.1, forward strand.
TATAATATTGTCAACGGATTGGAATCTTTCACCAATATCTTTCAACGACTATGACCCGCTGCCAAGCGCATCAATCATAGCTTATCGATACTAATTTATTTTGGGATTTATTATTTTTAGTCTGTCGACACAATAGCTATATTGTGGCGTAGGTTTAAATTTGTTTCAATTTAATGCCGGTTACACACTATCGATGGTCTCATGTCAACGGGATTCAAAGTAGGTGCATTGACATATTTTATTTCCCACAAGGAAAAACCAGCAGTGTAAATACAAGAACTCTTTGTCGATAGTGTATTATAGCCATTTTAAAACCAACAAATCAAACACTGAAGATGTTGATGACGTTTGTTTTAAGTTATAGAATAGCATTGCATTTTTGTCGTCGTCGCTTCGTAACTCCAAGCGTAATCATAACTATGTATTTATAAAGCCTATTATATTTTCCAAAGAGTGTGTTCGAATCTAGTGAAAACTGTTTTCAATGTAGCAATATCTGAATAAGGTCATTGACAAAGTAAATGCTACTTATGGCTACGTACTGGTCTGAATTAATATAATTTGTCTGTTGTTTCGACTCGAAAAGAAGAAAATGAAATTCAGATTAAGATTTCAGATGGTAGATACATATTGTTAATTAAATTCACTCGTGTTTGAGAAGTCTTTGGCATCTTTAATTATCATCACATATCACCATTTTGACACCCGTAACCTTTTTGAGTCAATAAACTAAACCAAAATTAAAATTTTGTACCGTTCATGCTAAAAAAATGTTGTGTCCTTATTTGTTAAATATGTACCTAATTATTTGTTAAATATAATATGTAACAAATAGTAAATACTTACTTGCGCAGGTAATTGAGTACATACAGACAAATTATCTGATAAATATATGTAAATGTGAAGCGTGGGACGCTCGTGGGTGAACAAATTGTTCATTTGCATAATGTTTCAATAATATTTTGTTTATTTTCATTCAATTGCCTCCGATATTACTGATAAATTCACGTTTGTACCTACACATGTATTAAATCTATCTATAATATAATTTTACTAGTGGCCCGTGCCGGCTTCGCTTGGGTAAAACCTCAATAAATTATACACCTAAACCTTCCTCAGGAATCATACTATTTATTTTAAAAATCCGCATCAAAATCCGTTCTGTAGTTTTAAAGATCAAAGCATACATACACAGATATACAGGAGAACAGTCAGCGGAAAGCCTACTATGTAGTGATCAATAATTGACAACCTCGGTGGCGCAGTGGTAAAGTTTTTGCCACTGAACCGAGAGGTCCCGAGTCGATCTCCAGTCGGGTCATGATGGAAAATGATATTTTTCTGATTGGCCCGGATCTTGGATGTTTATCTATATATGTATTTGTTATAAAATATAGTATCGTTGAGTTAGTATCCCATAACACAAGTCGCGAACTTACTTTGGGGCTGTCTGTGTCTGTGTGATTTGTTCTAATATATTTATTTATTATTATTTATTAATCAATGAAGACTTTTAAAATGTAATTGAATTTTATATTAGTAGTAGCTGTTACCCGCGACTCTACCCTCCAAAAAGTAACCTATAACACTTTCCAGCTCTCTATTTACTCATTTTTGTTGTGGAGATTTATGAATAAATAAATAAATATATTATGACAAATCACACAGATTGAGCTAGTCCCAATGTAAGTTCGAGACTTGTGTTATAGGATACTAACTCAACGATACTATATTTTATAACAAATATATATCAAGACCCGGGCCAATCAGAAAAAGATCATTTTCCATCATGACCCGACCGGGGATCGAACCTCTCGCTTCAGTGGCAAGAACTTTACCACTGCGCCACCGAAGTCGTAAATTTTAAGCAAGTTAAGTTTACATCAATATAAAAATAGTATAACTTAGGCTGTGCATGCAGTTTAAAATTTGGATCTTAAACTGAAGATGATAAATTTTCGGTCAAATTGCAAAAATATATTTTGTTACATTAACTTCATTATTGATGTAAGCTTTAGTTAAAACGACATAAACTCGCTCTAGTCACATAACATAAGATGTCATTTTGTGTGCATTTAGTAATAAAATGTTATGTCCTACATTTATCTCTATTAATAAAAAACGTTTATTGTTTAAAAATAATACAGCTGCATAACAAAGCCAATTAGCATTATATATTAATTCCTTTGCATCACAACCGAGACTCCAATTTAGTAGGAAATGAGCTGAATACAACTCAGCGCAATGCTTCATCCATTTAATTCTTCTTTCCTCTGAATAAAACATGACTTGCTTCCTTTATACAATTTCATTTATTGGTGTTGTAATGGTAAATTTCAACTGCTTTTTATTACTAGCTTTTTGCCTGCGGCTTCACCTGCGTAAATTTCCCACGGGACCAGTTATTTTACTGGATAGAAGGGACCCTATGTCCTACTCCACACTTGTAACTACATGTACCTGTGCAAAATTTCAAGAAGATTGTTTGTTTGTTGAAGATTGATTGTCTACAAACAAACAAATTTACTTTTGCTTTTATAATATTAAGACAGGATTAGAGATCATCAAATCAAATCAAAACATTTATTTCCCATAAACATATTTATACAATTAGCTGTTTTCAGAATGCAAAAACAAAAACACAAACTTCTCAATAACAACTAATTTAAAATAATCAATCTAAACTCTCGAATAGTTTATTCTCGAATACTAAGATATTGGACAATCATAGGCACTATTTGACGTCATATTTACAACGTTGTAAAATTAAAAATATAGCCGAATACGTTTGGATCGACGCATCAATAAAACAGTAAAGTTTGAAATAGGTAATATTAAAATTTGAAAAAAAAATATGCACGGACCTCAGTTTTTAAGGAAACTAACACTAGTTACTGTATATAAAAATAACTTTTCAATACGCAGTTTTTAACAAATTTCCTAAAAAAATTGTAAAGTTTCTCTACAATCAAGCATATATTTAATACAACTAGCGAGCTGTTCCGGCTACGCTCGTATAAAAGCAATAAATAATTTATTTTTCCTTAGGAAGGTTCCTAAGGAATCACATATCGGTGAAAATCGCATAAAAATCCGTGTGTCCGAGTTTTGAAGTTTATCGTGAACAGATAGACAGACACGGCAGAGGGCTTTGATTTATAATATGTAAGGAAAATATACCAAGAACACGGAGTAAATTGGTGTCTAGTAAACAGTCCTTTTGCCTCAGAACTGAAGGTAACGAACTGTAAGGGTGACTTGCACCGTCAACTTTGACGTTGATTTCAACCTGCGCGCCGTTTAGACAAAATGGCGTACTTTTCGTTTTTCTGCGCACGTTAAAGTTAACATCGATGTTAACTTTAAGATGTTGACGGTGCAACCCATCCTAACAATCGGTTCTTTAACACTTCGCTGCATCGAGACAATTTACAATCAGTATTTTTCTCGTAATTTGATTTCTTGTAGGATGTGAAAACTTTTGAAAGGGAAAGAAATAATACATACAGGTTTATACTGAGTACTAAAATTTTAATATATATATGCAGATTTTAATATATGTTTTCCCAACACGGAAAATTCACTTTTATTACAATTTGTAAAAAAAAGACAGCATATACGAGTAGCACTTAGAATAAGCATAATAACGTAAAACCACAATTTATGTATGTGTTTTGACCAAATTCCACGGGAATCCCTTAAGTACTTTACCAACTTACTTTTATTACTTTTGGATAAAAACTACCCTATGTTAATCCAAGATAGGTATCAGCTACCCCAACATCAAATTTAAAAAAATTTGCCTGGCGGTTTCTGCGTGAAGAAGTAACAAACATACTCACAAACTTTCTTTATAATATTAGTGGAAAGTGGGCTTTGCTTTATTAGCGGGTCATGTAATTTCTTAAGAGTTAGAATAAAATGTCATGCAGTTGATTGTACCTACCAACATTAAGATAAAATCTCTCCGGCATCTTCAATAAAATGCGCTAAAAGCCATGATGCGGAGGCGATCGGTCATAAAGTCAGATACCAGGGTGCATAGGTCAATTGACCTTGGCATCTGTTAGATAAGAAAGGTAAATCTAACAGGATCGCTGTAGGTTAAGTAAATTTACTAAAAACGAACATATGCTTAAGTCTACCCACGCTTAACCCAGTGGTGTTAAGTACAAAACGGTGCTTATTACAAGTTCTATGGTATTTCTCGTCAATTAAAAAGTGGGCTTATTTTTTTTCGAATAGAGATAAATATCATTTATAAAGATTTGATTATTTTACCCAAAAAAATAACGGTTTTACGTAATAATCCTACCAATGGTCTCACAGCTAAAGGGGTGCCGATGACTGTGAGAAGTGAAGACGAAAATGTATAAAAGCGGACCGCTCAACGGCTGGGAAAAACTGGGAAAACGGTCCTACCTAATTATTAATATATAAGTGTATATATTAAATATAAATATTATATAAATATTTTTTGTTTTTACAGGTAAATTAGCAACACAGCTTAGCAAGCATATACAGTTGTACGCAATAGTGTGGTAAGTTGTTATACTTATAATAGAATATAAACGTGAAAGAGGTTGACAAAAAAATCTTCTCCTACGTCGTCATTATTCTTCTAAATCCAACTAGACTCTATCATATCCCCGCGTGTTACCTGTAGCATCCACTGTGGCTGACATAGGCTGTGACACCCAATGTCCTCAAATCCACGTTAACAAAACCATCATTTTAAAAAATTCTGCTCGAACTGCAACTTTTCACAGAATTCATTGTAATTTCTTTAATCAAAGCAGCTACATTGCTTTTCATTAAAGTCTTGATTAAAATCCATACATAGGTATAATATTTTTTGTCCAATATAGGTACAATAAATTTTTTATCTATTAGACAATAAATACTGAAAGAAATCTTCGTTTCAACAACTTTTCAAAGCTTTTCTCTAATGAGAAATATGAAAATGCATGCTTTCTAAAAGTAAAAGATTTTAAGGCCAATAAATATTCAGTTATAATAAATATGAACCCACTAAAACTTTCAGCTAAGTACCTACACTTAACATGTCTTTTGAGCAAATGAACACAGAGTTGGCCATAAATGATTTATTTATACAAGGCGAGTTGTCGTTTTCAACAAATTTATCTCTATTAATCTTATAAGATTTATCATTGAAACCAAGTATTCATAAAAATATTAGAAAGCACTTTCGTTCATATTTGTTTTTATTATAAACTAGCTGCGTCCCAGGGCTTCGTTGCTGTAGTAATTTCGGGAAAAAGTAACCTAGGTACTTTTCCAGAAGTTTTACCTACCAAAGGTCTCACAACTAAAGATACCGAAGACCGTGCGAGGTACGATGGATACGAAGACGGTGTAGAAGAAAAAGTAGAAAATAAACCGAACGCATAGCAATTAAAAATGTTCAACTGCGAGAAAGAGAAAATTCTATCCATGCTTTCAATATGAAAGAAGTAGTTGCATTGAGTAACAAAAATACTTAGTCGTCGACCGCGTGAAAGACACGCTTTATAGTATATGCTTCTTCTTCTTTTCCGTGCCAATAGCATTTGACGAAAGCAAGTCAAATCCCAAAAAATAACTGCCTCAATGGGCTCACAGATTAGAAGCATTATTAAGTTATAATTTATTACACTATACAGTGTGTCGTGGACAAATCACACGGAACCTGTCATAATTATTTCCCCCACGTCTAGAATCCACCCACAAGTCCAAGAAAACGATCGTAAAGCACATCCGGGCACAATCTACAGCGACATCACTTGTTATATTGTTATACACTAACTCTTGGCCACGGTTTCATTCGGCTGTATAAGTCACTTGGTGTTTCGAGGCATGTCACAAAGCGCACCTGAGCAAGCTTATATTGGAGAGAATTTTCTGTATAATGAGTTTTGAAGCGCTCCTAAAATTCCTCTATAAGCGAACTATGAATGTCAATTAATTATAAATATTTTAATTTTCAACGTCGTGTGTTTCCAGTTTCAAATTTTGTGTTATTTTCGTTGGTTTTATAATATTGTAGGCTAAACAGTAGCTGATCATCAGCCGTCTGCCACCACTCTGTAATATAACTTATATGTCAGTGGAGCGGTTAACCTGCGCAGAAAATGCAAAGTACGCCATTTTGTCTGAACGACGCGGCGCGCAGGTTAAAGGTAACGTTAAAGTGAACTGGCGCAATGCAACTTATCGAAGGCTAAATATTGCTAACTTATAGTAGGAACTCCAGTATATATATTGTATTTTTCCTTAAGTGACTTTTACTATAAATTTGCCAGCACATTCTATGTTTGCCTTTGTTCCCAGATATCATGTAGACACCAGCAAGAAGGAATATATACAATGAAAGAACAAAATTACGATTTCTTATACTAAGTCGAATCAGCTGATCAGTCGAATTGTATGGGACACAACATTTTTTTGTATTTATTGACGTTGTTTTCTTTGGAAACTCAAACTCAGTTTCGTCATCCAAATCTGCTCATAAAAGTGCATTGAGAAATATTTATCTTGCATCGTCGCATGTTTGCGAAGTACCCTGCAGTCTGTTTGTCTGTCACATCTGCTGTCGTAAATCACTCATCAACAGATTAGACATCGCGTCACTGTGCCACTTAGATTAGCGTGTTAACTATTGCATGGCCAGGTTTCACGTTAACGGGATATCGGCATATATTTAACCATAGGTTTGTCAATGTCAAACTTTACTTTTTATAGCGAATCCGCAATCCTTCCTTCTTTATCGAATGTGTTATTGGTGACAGATTTTATTCAAGTCGCCTAAACGCATCTGACATAACTTTTACGACTATCTACCGACTATCAAGTGACAAATATTGGCATGAACACTTGTGAACCAGAGTCTAGGTATCCACACGATGTTTTCCGTCACGAAAGCATGTGGTGGTCTATGAAAACTACTATACATGTATACAAACTCATGTGTCCTGAGTGAGATTAAGAACATGAGAATTTCAATCACAGGTGAACGGTCTTAACCACTAGACCACCATCTTTTTTCGCACGTGGGATTGGACTGGATTATAATTGACCCGGAGATCAAAATTGGAAACTTACAAAAGTCAATTATACTTTGTAAAATAACTTGAATTATATGACAGCAGGATGAACCGATTCATTCGAAATGAGAGCGATATAGACAGATGTTTTCTTTTAATACTATTTGACATCTGTCATAAGACTCAAGTTATATTTTACAAATTATAAAAATTAATAATTTGTTCAACAGTAGCGACGCCAAAATCAGACCTGATTTTTTTCCAGTAACAAGTGTGCTACTAGAACATACTCTGTATACCCCGTAAGAGATGAACGTGTGATATTATTTATATATCAACGAATGAATTGCTTGTTGTTAATTATTAAAGATGATTTTGTTCAATCTTATCGATATATTTAATATTGCAAACGTTGAAAGACATCTTTCAAACTGTAAGTAGCGTAGTTTTGATAAGAAAATCCAGACAGAGCGAGTCAGAAATGTTCATTTGTCAGAATACACAAAACATGCTAAGATAATTACACCAAAATATTTTTCTTTTGCGAGAAGACGTGCAAAACTAGAAAAGAAAGAAAAACCTTACAGTTTCGCTTATCCATGCTAATATTAGAAATGCGAAAGTCTGTCTGTCTTTATGTCTGTACGGCTTTCACTATATTACAATTAACCACTTAAAGGTAACCAGTATACTAAATAATTAGTATAAAGATTGACGAGAAAAAGTGCCTGTGAAGGTCTAATTTCTGAATAAATTATTTGATTTGATTTGATTTCATTAGTCGTCAGCAAAAAAAGAATCCATTCATTCAAATACATCATCATATACGTACTCTTGAATGTGAACATATATTTGAGTTTCATTAGGAAAATTAACTTGGCTTTAACTTTAACGTTATTGACTGCATCGACTTCGCCGGTTTCAATACATTGCCTGCTCTGGAGCAGGCAATGTATTGAAAGATGGTCTCGGTGGACACGTTTCCATACTGAGTCAAGACGCAATGTTGTTTAATTAGTCTATTTGAAACTTATTTGAGCTCATCATTTCTTCTTGATGTCACGTTGTAACGTCAAAACTATTTTATCGGTTGCCGGACAGTACTAATACTGTTAAATTTGATTTTCAATAATGTTCATATATTATAGACTAGCTGCGCCCCGGGGCTTCGCTTCCGTGGGAATTTCGAGAGAGAAAGTATCGTATGTGTTATTCCAAGTTGTAATCCATTCTTATCCGTCCGATTTTGCGTGAAACAGTAAAAAACATACACACATACAGCCTCACAAACATACGTATGATATTAGTAGGACGGATTAAAATTTATTACAATTTAATCATTTATAGGCTATGTACTGGAAGGTCTTCAGGGTATATCATATGCGTGCTAATGATGATGATAAATGCGCGAAGTGTTGAAGAAAATGAAGGAAAACGAATCTTGGGCCCCGACACTCAACGGTCGAGAAGGAACTCTAAAAATGCTCACAATGAGAGAGAGAGACTACTCAAAGATTTTTTTTAATATGATCAATATTTTCTTGGAGCCTTACAGATGCTTTGCAGTGCCTCAGGGCCTCTTCGGGAATCGCTGCATTAGACGACAGTAAAAGCTTTTTGTGTTTATTATATATACTCTTATACAGCAGTTTAAGAGACTCAGTCGGCTTTTTTCTTTTTATACAGCACTAATGAAATTATATGCACTTAAGCAAAATTTATGTACACTAAAGATACCTGTATTTTATATAGGTTTCAGTAAGTGTATACATAACATGTTTCGTACATATATATATATATATAAGTAAGTATTTTATATTATATACTTTATTCGTTATCTTTATTAAAATGACTTGTTAAACCCTATTTGGTTGTTTTGATGGTAGTCGTGTGGAAAATTTAATGGTTTCAGACCAAGCAAGCATTATAGATAAGTTGGTTTTGTTGTTTTAAGTTCAACTCAATTCATTGCAAATTTACCCCTATCACCACGGCATAAAGATGCAGGGTGACTTGATACTGGCCAACTGTGTTTTGTACGTATATTGGACCATAATTCTGATTTCTATGAATATGAAGATTACTTCACACATTTTTGGTACTTCTATGAATATATCTGAATGAATGAATATATATCTTCACATATTTTTTTCACTTTGGTAACTACAAAATTTGAAAAAACCCTTGTGAGATTAGTTCTTATATTCATTTAAAACGCGCAGCTTCTGGTTCAGTTTGACTACAGGTTGGCTTGCGTAGATTCTGTATCGTATACAGACAGAGAGTTGGGTGTCGACAACCGTATGACAGCCCTGCCAGCTAATATTTACGATATCGCCGTCTCACGCCATTCAAACTTCACACTAGACGAGTGATACTATAAGTAAAGTAGCGAGTGATATGGTATGTTTCATGGAGTTTGCGTCGACAGCAGTTTGACAGCACTACCTAGTAATATTTTTGATATCGTCATCTGACGCCAACACTGGGCGAGTAGAATTATTAAGTAGAGTAGCGAGTGGGAAGGTATATTGCCGAGTTGGTGTCGACAGCCGTATGACAGCTAATATCGCCGTCTCATGCCATTCGAAATTCACAATTGGCGAGTGGATTAAATAAGTATAGTGATAAAGTATTTTACGAAGATCAGCTCTGTCAGATTTTAATGCAATATGAAAAAACATATAGAATGAAGTCATCGCTGGCAATATCCATTTTCAATTTGTATACCTCACTATAATATGACACGGAGTGTCGACCTTGTGACATTGCTGCGTCAAAAGATTATGTAACTGTGTAATATTACAAAAAACAGTGTTTTAAAGATAAATGTGAGTGAAAATGTATATTTATTTGCAAAAACAATGCATATCATATACATTACCCATACATATATTATATTTCGACAATATCGTGAACGCATGGCATTTAGTCTTTAAATTGAGCCAGTGGAACATACAAGAATCTAGCAATGTAAGAATTAATTAAAGTATCTGTGAAGGAAATTTTCTGAAATAATTGAGATTCTGATAAAAAATTTCCAGGTTTATACGACAGCTGTTTAATGACATTAAATGACCCAATCTCTCAATCATTACTCGACCAATCGGAACACAGCTAAGCGGTTTATGGCAAGTTGGCCTGTAATCCTAAGAACTATGTAGTGTTGCATAAAGTACAGATATCACAGTCCATTCATACCCTCAATCGGTTTATACTATATTGGAATTGAAAACGCGTTTCATTTGCATCTAATGAATTTTTATCAGCACTTTTTTCGATTATCGCGTTGCATTGCATTACGCCTTGTGATATCTTACTTCTATTGATCTAATCAAAGTCTTGAAGTGGAATTGTAAAAATTCTTAAGTGAAACGAATGTCGCGTAGACTTCCTTTAAAAAAAAAATATTTTGACCATGTGTGTTTTAATATACAAATGTTTAAATTATATAAGCACTTATCGTTAAGCAATGCGTTTATATTGGATTCAGCCTTCAAAAGTCCATTAAAAATTAATGAAAACGTTGAAATATTTATTTGGACGTCCAGATTCACAATTTCGAAAAGACCCTTTTGATATATATGTACATTAATATTGACTGTAAAAAAGTGAAGAAAAAAAAACATTAAAACATTTTTTTATATATACCAAATCAATTAAGGGTGCCCACAACTGGATCCGCGCTCCAATGGATATTTACCTCAAAGACCTCACGTTTTGTAATTTCTGATCATTTACAAAGTTGGCATTTAGAAAATCACGATTTAACGCAACTTCCTAGCTTCGAGCTATTTGTCAAGTATAAATTAAGTTAATCCAAGTTTTGCATTTCAAGTTAAGTGATGTTTGTAACAATGCTCTTATGGAACCAGTTTAAGAGTGAAAGTGTAACTGATATTGGTCTATTCTCACGTTGAAGGAAAATGTAAGTTAGGGCAATTACTGCAATTCTGTAACAATTTATTTAGTCACATATTTTATGTTACCGGTTATTGATGCGTTATTATAATTAAATAATAATAATTTTTGGCCGTCCAAATCAAAAGAGACCTTATGGCGCCCGGCACTTAAGTCATTATTGCCGTTGTTTTGTATTGGAACAACGGCAATAAAGACCTAAGTGCCAGCCGCCATAAGGTCCCTTTTGATTTGGACGGCCACATACAATATATATCAATTAGCTTTTTGACAATGCTTTATTTTATATCGGCCACTAGCTGTTGCCCACAGCTCTGCCCGCGGTAAACTATATCGAATGCGTTTTTCATACAAACCTTAGCATTTATTTCTCTTTATTTATTTATATTTCTATTCACGTTCATATTTTCGATACCATTTTAAGAAAATTCAATCACATCATACGATCTTTATAGTTAATTCTAAACCTGTATATCCAGTGAAGTGCCATCTCTGATTGGAGTCCCGGAAGATGCATTTCCATATTATCGCTGGTGCGTGGGATGGAGCCCTTAGCCCACGCGTGGCCTTGTGGACTTTGTGATTTCAGTTTTATAGTTTTTGTGCTTTTGGTTAGGTTATTATAAAAACTCGAACTCGCCTCGATTACATCTATTTATGGTTCCGTGCTGCAAAAGAAAAAACCTTTGACGAGAAAAAGTGTCTGTCAAGGTCTCATTTCTAAATAAATGATTTGAATTTGAATTTGAACTTATTATATATTGATTTAATTTAAATACTTATCTAATTTATTTGAAGCGCTGTTGACACCCGGAGGATCGAAAGGTCCCAGATTCGAATCGTAGTCGTGCCACATGAGTTTGTAAACCAATCTAACTCGTGTATAGAAGTAGTTTTCATCGACCACCACTTGCTTCCGGTGAAGGAAAACATCGTGAGGAAATGGTTCTGGTTGATTATCAACCTGTGTAATGGAGAAGTCAATGGCAAACCACTCCATTTATAGTGCCAAGAAAGACGTTTCATTCCATGTAATAACCACGACCCTCAGTCATGAGGAATACGACTATGAAATACTACATATATGAAATACTAAATTTAAATCTTCACAAAACCGAGAAGACATTTAAGACTATCACTCCCTTACTCGACGGGGAGTTTGTCTGTGTTTGTTTAAAATCGCATAAACATCGTCGAATTGTTATGTCTACGAACACGAAAATATAAGGAACGGTTTGTTTCTGTACAATTGTGTTACTTTGTGTCGAATGTGTCGCTGATTTTCCTGCGGGAATAAAACGGTGCGTCCCATTTGTTTTATGGAACATAACGGTTAAACTGAAAATAATTTCCCGACTTACCATAGAATCATAATCCTTGCCTTTTATAAAAAGAAATTTCCCTTTCGCGTGTCTGTTTTTTACGGTTTTAATACGGTTTTCACCAAATAGATAGTGTGATTTCCTATGGAAGGTTAACGTGTACAATTTATGTCGACGTTCGTTACTCAGTTTGTATGAGAGCTTTTATCATCATCATTTCAGCCTCTTTGTGCCCACTGCTGAGCACAGGCCTCTCTTCTCGTACGCCACCCTCCTCTGTCCTGTGCCTCTCTGATCCATGTACAACCTGCGACTTTTTATTATATCGTCCGTTCATCTCATCGCAGGTCGTCACACCTCTCTCGTCGGCCTTAGAGCTGACTGAATGGTGGCCTAGAGCTTTTATTAATCACAAGATACAACAACGATATATGCCGAAGCTGCCTGAGTTTGTCTGAATTGATTGATAGTCGGCATTAGAGAAAACGCACTTATATACATATATCGTCACTCTCGATTCCTCGTGCTTCCAGTGTCATTATCGGATGACACGCCACAGAGCCTTGTTCTGCGTGAAATAATTTTGACACTGATTTATGACAGAGCACATATTTTTGCCCCGACTTTCAGCTTATTCTAAAAAAATATTTTAGACGATTGCCTGAGCAGGATATTCGTAGGCTTACTTTCCAAAAATATAGTTTATGTCTAGAAATAATCTCTTGCGGGGATTTTAGCAGTAGCAGATCATCAAAAAGGGTTTTAGAATAAGCCGAATTTCTTACAGGACTGACGCCCAATATTGTTAGTTCCTACATGAAATACTTACATAATATTCACTTTATACGAATCAAAAACAACTCTTTAAGGTATAATTATCAATTTTGCATGGTGAATTCCACATTTGGCATCATTAAAGCGTATGCTTGTTGCAAGCGTGAGCATGACCACTCAGTGTGTTGTAATTAGGAATATAACAATTGCAATTTAATTTGTCTATCCACTAATTACTATCAAAACATATAACCTCACTATCATTGGAATGTGTGATTTAATCAAAACACAATAGGGTTCAAATTCATATTGTCCTAGTGTCTCGAAGATTAATAAATAAATCGTAACACAATCACTGAAAATATGTTTCTAAGTTGAATGTAATAGAGTATAAATTTGAGTGTTTTAGTAAAATCGATGCTTAATGCTTTTGTAACTAAATAATCGTGAGTCTCTTTATGGTAAAATGATTACAGAAAATCACAAATAGATATACCTAGTACTTGGTGTGGATTAATCACCTTTAATTAAGTAATTGTGGAACATTAATATTACATAATATTACATAATTCTAGGGTGTATTTTGTATTTTAACAAGCCATTGTGGGTGGACTATATTCTGTACATAGGAGATATATTAAAGAAAAATTGTTAAGAGTGGTATATATGCTACGAGAGAATACTAGTAATATGAAGAATGAAGTGCGCATCAAATTTGGCCTAGTCTTAAAGAAGTTGATTATACAGTCTGTCACAGAGATATCTGACCCCTCCGCTATTTTAACTCCATCTCTTAGGGGGTCAGATTTCTCTGTGGCAGACTGTACATCCATACTTACATTATAAAGAGAAAAGATTTGTTTTTTAGTTTTTTCTTTGTAAGGAATAAACTCAAAAACTACTATGCCAATTTTGATAAAATTTGGCACAAATATAGGCGAAACCTTCAGGATTGACATAGGCTACTTTTTATTATTGTTTTACCCGAACGGAGCCGGGGCGAGACTCTAGTCGTTTATAAAATGAGGAAACTAAAATAGTCCAGGAATTTCATAAAAACAAAGCGTCTTTGTGAAACATTGTCCCAAAATTTCCGCAGATAGGTAACTAAAATTATGTTAACACAAAACATTTTCATGAGTTAATATAAATTCTTGGGAATTTGTGTTTTCTCAAAAATACTTTCACTTAACTCGGACGCGTTAGATTTTTAGATTAATACTAGATGATGCCCGCGACTCCGTTCGCGGCATATACGTCACTCTACAGCTCTCTTGAGTTTTGACGTGAAAGAAGAACAAACAAACATACTTTCACATTTATAATATTAATATGGATGTATATAACTTTTAATGGCTGACAGAGTGCCGGACTAGACAGGAAGCTTTTGCCCAGTTGTGGGATACTGTACTGGAGGTAATATCCTACTAATATTATAATATATGCAAAATCTACTAGACGGATTGTTATACTGATATTCCCATGGATGCGAAGCCACGGGGGCAGAGAGTTATTAAAAGAGTATATACTTTACTTAATTTTGCCATTTTAAATGCCTGCGTTTGACACGAATTTTGAGTCTACCGCTATCTAACGTCAACTTTTAACTGGAACGTAATTTCCATCCAGCAATTGCCTTAGCTTCCTATTATAATGTAATTTATGCAAAACATAACCGAAATACGAACATTCTCCCCGAGACAATTATTAAAAACACGTCATAAATAATAAACTGTCAACATAAAAGACAAAAGTGTGCCCGTAATTTCCCAACGTCGAACTAAGTTAATGTTTGGTCCAAGTCATGAACAGGGGCGATTTTTTTAAATAAGTAAATCACTATTTAATGTTGTCAGCAATTTTTTATAGAATTTTACATATACATGTACAGGGCAATCGCGACAACTCAATCAGATTGCCGAAAGAAAAGACCTAAAGGGCAATTGTGCCAAAAACTTCTGTTGGACTGGAATTTGACCTCAATTGTTCCGGCATTTTTTTTTTTCGTTTTGGTTATGAATTTGTTTGTTGAATGAATGAATTAATTGATTAATTAATCAATGATTTATTTTTAAACTTGCACGTATACAACAATAATTTACCAGTTGGCTCCACACTAGGCTGCAAGCCTGTCCTGTGGCGGCCAAAAACAGATTAAAAATGTTGATTTTAAAAGCCAATGACAATAAGGTTTATTACACATAATCTATTAAACTATACATATTTATGTACTACAAAAATTAAATGAGAAGATAGGGATAGACAAAGTATAAAGCTCACTTCACGTCCCAGGTCATTAGTAGTGCTCTAACCAAGTGTTTACATTTTTCAGGGCTCACATTTTTTATGTCACACAAACGTCTCATTTTGTTATAAATTAAATTTGAAACAAAAGGTTCAAACCGGTGTGCAAACACGGTATTAACGGTGTTGTTGCTTTGAAAACGGCTACGTTGACTTATTTATCAGTTTAGATCCAAGAAAGAAAAAATATCCAAGTATTTTTGCGATACCAAAACTGTAAAATCAATTGAAAAACGATTGAGATCAAATTGCAATCTAGTTGAAGCAATCAGTGTGATTGCGGAGGCCTGTTTGGAAATATTTTATCAATTATTATAAAATATATATGGGTATGTCCAAAGTATATCGCTGCCTGTACAAAAATGCTATCTGTGATAATTTCAGCCCACATAATACAGAAATTGTATTTCCAAGTAAATTTTGTTGTCCTCCACTTGGAGGTATATCGACATGATGTGATTATTCTAACCGCTCGTACTGGGCTTGAAGAGTATGTAAGGTGTCATGACATCAGATTACAGGTACACCCACACGTTGCGAAGCCACGCAGGATTGGTATCACTCACTATTTCATGCTAAAGCCTCCAGTCATAAATTCCCCGCTGCCATCTATAAATTGCGCCAGAGATGAGACCCCAGGGGTCCACTAATTTATTTGAAGGCTCTATTACGACAAGTGGCAACTTGTCTGATAGGGTTTTATACATTTGTGTAATATCCCGTCTATTTACATATCGAATGCAATGTTTCAAATATGCTTTACTGCACTTATTTATAACTAGCTATTGACCGCGGTCTTGCTCGCGGAAAAAATAGCTTACGTTTTCCAGCTCTCAATTATCTCCACACCAAAATCTTTGATCTTTGATTTAACATGAAAGGACAAACGAAAAAACACACTTTCATTTTTATTATATATTAATGATTTGATTTAGGCTTGGCTAAAATTTAATCAAATTACCTATCTTAAAATTATCTCCAACTAACGCTTACAGTCACAAAGATGATCATGAAAAGAAAACAAGATCAGCTTATATAAACATTATAATTACAATAAATGTAATTTCTCACAATAAAATCGCATAAACGGCTGTCCTAATTTTAGTTACAAATACATGAAATACAAAAATCACAATTCGGATCTAACAATATGAAAGTAGAACATCAATGCTACAGGGATTCTCACAGCACTCGGTTGCGACGCCTCTCTTACTCCTGCCAAGAGCTCTGGCAGTTTCTACACTAATCCTCGGCCAATAAAAGTCATCATAATCTGGCGGAGAAATAAAATGTCCTGACTTTTTCTCCACTTGAGTTTTGCATAAATATTCTAAAGTGGCGGCCAGTCTCCGACCGCAGTACCTTTGTTTCTCGCCTGATGTAAAAGACGCCAGTCCGATTATAGCGAAGAAGACAATAATTTGGACTTTCATCCTGGGTGATTGTGATCTTGATCTCGTTAACAGGACAGCTTGAGTGGTTCTTTAGAAGGGGTGGAACGCGGTTTTATAGATGGATGAGACATTAATATTCATTGATGTTAAGTTTGGTGTTAAGGCGTGTATTCATTGGGTAATTTTGTTAGAGTTTGCTTGACTTTAAGTAACGATTTTAGCATATATTTAGTTTGTAGAAGATGTTTATTTTTTCACACTTTATTTATCATTATGATATAAAGAAGCATTCTCTACCAGCCAACCAACCTTAGGGAAAAACTGAAAAACAATTAGTAAGAAGTTACTAATATGTTTATTATAGGGTGATTTGCACTTTGTGCCGCTGACGTTTAGACAAAATGGCGTACTTTGCATTTTAGTTAATGCACGTTATTGTTAAGGTCATAGTTGACGGTGCAACCCACCCTTAGAATCCAGATCAGCTTTTGACAATCCATGACTTCAATTTAATAAATTTAAACCACAATTATTGTTAATTTTTTGTTACTAATTCCAGAACTTTCTATTCTTACGGGTTCTTCTATGAATTGTGGTAGTAACTAACATAAAGCTTGTACGATTTCATTGATGAAACAACCAACTAAAGAGATATAACGACGACGTAAAACTCAACGCTCTATGTCGCGTGTAAACAGAAAAAAGGATTTGATGAATACATGACTTTAATTATACTAATGAGGGTTGGAAATAGCCTGGGGATGTTAAGGGTGGAATAAAACCTACCTTTGCAGACGCGTCTAGGTGGATCACAGATAAAGATCCAAATAGATCCTTCATTATTTTTTGAGGAAACTAAGCGTAATGAACCTATTCATAATTGTATTTTTTGAGCTATGGCAATAAAACCTCTTGAAAATCGCCAATAACTTTTAGTAGATTTTACCAATCCGAAATCACAAATCATCATGTGATAAGGGTTTAAAAATTGTGGTTGAATCCTAAAAAAACTAATGTTGAAACGCCTCTTTTGGGCTGTTCTCGTCGCAGCAGAAAATCGAAGAGGTGGATGATATAATTTTTCTGATACCAAAAACGGTATAACGTCTAATTTCTAGATGTCTGTGGGGTAAAAGTAATGTTTGTTATTATCCAAGGGACGGTTGCACCGTCAATTTTGACGTTAAGTTTAACGTGTGCTGAAAAACGTAAAGTACGCCATTTTGTCCACACGTCAGCGGCGCGCGTGTTAAATTCAACGTCAATTTCAACGGTGCAATTTACCCTAATTATAATTTCGTCTAGACACGTCGTCACACTTGCGTGAATACGTCACTATGTGGTTCATTGATGCTGTTCAAAAACAACTATAAATAACGTTGTTTTGTTATCACAAAGCATAATTTAGTCCTAAAAAGGTCACATCCAGAGACATGCCGACCCTCACTTTGCACTATAATTTATGCATGGCTATAACAAATTGACTTGTACACGTTGCTATAAATTCTAGATCAAAATCACTTTCAGCTCATTCATAAATCTCTGTTCTCGGTTGCACCAGGTTTTGGTAAACATGATTTTGAAACTTCAACTTTTATTTTTCACTTTAGTGATGATGATGACATTAGGGGATGGGAATTCCCCTGCAGTTTTCATTTGTGGACGAAATATTCCTAATGCTTTACAAAACCTGTGTCCTCAGAAAAAAAGAGCGACTGAACTTCTAGAAGGTTCTCAATATGGAAGTGAATTCCCGTGGTTGCCTAAAATGAAGGCAATGGAAGGTTTTAGAAGGAAGCGGTTGATTACTGGCATTGCCTCTGAATGTTGCGAGAAGCCTTGCACTATATCTGAACTACTGGCCTACTGTGAAGCGTAAACTATTAATTTATTTACTTAAGTTTAAATAATGCTTATAACTGTGTAATAAAATATTGGGAACATTGTATGCAAAATTTTCTTTGAATATATTTATATGCTAAGTATTTCTTTTTGTAATTTATGTATACCCCATCGTCATATTTATTTTTGATATTTCAAAAGTTACGTTGTCTAAAATCAAAAATATATTGTAACTTGTAAAACACCTGCCACCTCACAGATTAGAAAGCTGACACCATAACAACAGCGTTTGTTTTACGAGTTTACACATAACATGTCCATATATGAACAAGAAATTTATAATATATATATATCAGATAAAATTATTTCCAGTCTTTATGTCCTATTCTGACAATTAGCTATTCGACTGGGTGAAAAAATACAATGTGTGTAGGTGTTTAAATAATTAAACACGATAATTAAATGTCACTTTAATTGTGTTGTTAATTACGAGATTCCCTATTTTTTTGATCTCATCTAAGCACCAGGTTTTTTCTGTCCATCAACAAGCCGTCCGCCTAGCGACGAGCGTAGAGGATATTATTCGAAAGGTCCGCGTTACAATGCAAAATTTCAAGACGATCGGTTAAGTAGATACGAGTAAATAGTGACAAATAAATAAACATTTATAATATTAGTTAGGAATTGTAAGTTAGGATTAAGATGCACAGATATATATAACATATATATCTATATATACAAATGACACAGATTGAGTTAGCCCCAAAGTAAATTCGAGACTTGTGATAAGGGTTACTAAGTCAACGATACTATATTCTATAACATATACACATATAGATAAATATCCAAGACCCAGGTCAATCTGAAAAAGATCATTTCCCATGTTGCTTGACCGGGGATCGAACCCGGGACCTCCAGTGTTGCAGTCGGGCATGATGACCACGGAGGTCGTCGTATAGATATGAAAATAATGTATCATTTTACACTCTAATGTAGCTAACTTTAAACTACAGGTATTCTTTTATCACTAAACATTTCCTCTTCGATGAATACCATAATAGAATTACCAGTGATAGAATCACATCATTAACTATAAAAAAATAACATTTTCGAATATAGTTGGAGGATATAAATATCATCGAAAATATTATTTCTATCCTTTGTGATTTGACATCCTTGTCAAAACTATTATGAATGTAGGTAATACATACAATGTTATGACGTCATCAGCAAGAGATTACTTCCCATAAAGCATGACAACAAATAAACCCAGGAGAAACTAAACAGTCGCAAGATATCTATGTGTATTATATTCTTTGTGAAATCTATCCCATAAAAAAGCTAAAGCATACTTTGAGCTGAAGTAATTATGTTCGGTCTCGTTTTTCAATACCATATTTGTAAAGTGCGACAGTGATAAAACTTACTTTAACTTAAAGTATGCTTTAAGAATAACAGGATATCACTGCTATACTGGTGGTATGATAAAATTACAAATTTTCAACAATATTCATATTTCAATCTCATATCAAAACGACAGCATTTACAATCTTACACATGCAACGAACCAATATACTTCTAAATTTATTAAACGCCTGAAAAGTGCACCCAATCCCACAGTCCAGCTCCACGCGTGGGCAATCAATCCCACTGATCGACAGCGCTGTAACAAGCCGCGGTATTTACAACATCATAAACTCGACTAGTTATGTCCCGCGGCGCGCCTTGCAGCGCCGTGTTATCTGCGCCCATAAAATGGAAACGGGAATAACAATTTAAAGGGAATCTCTAAACATGTGTTAATTCTGTGTCGTTTTGATGTTTTACTGCCTGTGAAATGAAAAATTTAAACTTGTAAATCAGTGTCTGATTATGAGCTAGGCTATAATATGGCTGACGTGACAACTAGTTATACAATTCTACTGTTTTAGACGTTTGTGTGTGTTTAATTACATATTAAAATACAAAAATCTACTATAGTCTATACTAAATAAATAATAACAACATTATGAAAAAGATAAAAAGTCATCTACATAAGCGAAAGTAGAGACAAGAGAACACTTTTTTTTAATTTTGCCCTCCACTATTAGTCCCTGTGATTAGACCACTAAACATTATATAAAATAATTTTTTGTTTAGCGAACTGTCAAATTTTGTATTCATTTATGTAAGTAATATTATAATATTTTTTTTCATCCACATAGCGTATATGACCCAATGGTTGATAGTCAGATAATAATGTCCTCCTAAGGAGACTCCTGTACCTATGTTCACTGATCCAAGAGCATTTAACAAACACCTGAACCGACACATGGTAATTCCAAAACCTACACACATTACGGCCTATTAAACATGTATAAATTAAAACCTATATAAAACGGGAATCCTCCAGTCTTTAAACACATTCACAGCCAACCTGTTACAACTACCACATCTTCAACAGCCTGCCGCCGTTCCGACATCCAAACCCTTGAAATTGCAAGAATTCGCCCTCAACAATCCACATCTAAGCCATGAAACTCCAGGTTATCATCGTGTTGACTTTAGTAGCAATGACATCAATTGTATCAAGCAAATCAACTCAGCAGATTTACTGTGGACGAAGACTGGCGAATGCCCTAGCAATGCTGTGTCCTGACGAAGACATGGGGAAGCGATCCAACAGCATACCAGACTATGAGGTGGACTACTGGCCATGGTTGAGTAAGGCCAGAGCATTAGAGGGGGGTCGGGGGAAGAGACAGGGGGGAGTGGCTTCGGAATGCTGTGACAAGCCATGCTCATTGTCGGAACTGTTGAGTTACTGCTAGATGCTGTCGGTGCTGGTTGATTTGAATAAACTTTGAGGCTGTAATATACACTTTTTTCCTAACTAGGTTTAGGTCTATCGAAAACAAAATTTATAATTGTTTTTTTTTTGACGTAGTTAATAAAATTTTAATATTACCAAAGTCTTTCTCCTGGGTTGATTGTGATTGAACCATTCTTTTTTTCTCAAAAGGTTCCTTATAGTTCTGGTCTAATCAAGACGATAAAGCTAAATGGAAGAAGTCAAAATAAAGTTAAAACAGTAAAAGTGAAAACTAAATAAAATTTTGTCCGAAAACAATTACTACTCACAACTTCTATTGGAATGTTTTCATGACCCAGTTCGCTTTATAAAACATTCATATTACTGCTCTAACGAACTGCATAACACAAAAGACTTCTAGTATAATCCACAGCCTATATAAATTCAATACAAAATTAGCAACTATTACCATCGCATAAAGGTCCATGTAGGGTTGCTTTACGGGTCGACTGTACTTCGATTTAAAAAAGAAAGGTGCCTGACGATTTATGATATTGGAAACAAAAGGGAACTAATAGGATTGTATTTCTTGAGCCAGTCAACCAGTTATAGTAGTCAGGAATGTTTTAATGTTCTCATTGCTTTAAATATTTTTCTTTTGTTTATGCAATAAGGGTGGGTTGCACCGTCCACTTTAACGTGCGTAGCAAATCGCATAGTTTTTTTTACACGCATTTTGTCTAAACGACAGCGGCGTGCAGGTTAAAAGCAACGTCATTTTTTATGGTGCGAAATTTGTCAGTAATGAAAGGTTGTCGGCGTTTTACTAGTAACCCGATATATACTTCATCATCGATATCACCATTATCATCAACTACCAGTTAAACGTCCCCACTGCCTGAGGCACTGGCCTTCGTTAAGGCTGGATAAGGAGATTGCGGATTGGCGGGTTTTAACGACTGCAAATACAACCGGGACCAATGGCATTACGTGCCGTCCGTAGCACGGAGGAGTTCAAGATAATTTTGGTCACCCATCCAATGACCGACCATTGAAAATGTCTTAACCGCCACTATCACAGGCCGAGCGCGCCACTGCGCCATTGAGCTTCTCAAGGGTTTATATTTACACCTGTAACCAGCACTTGTAGTTTGTTGCCTGCATCAATAAACAAAATACGCATTAAATCAACTTGGTCAATATAATGCAAAATCATTGCTTAGTAAGGAGTAGGACCATACAAAATATTTGATAGAAACACATTATCACAGTTACGTCAAGTAACCGATGATCTTTATGCGGCAGTTTTAGGGACGAATTTGCTATTATTTTGGATAGCTTGATGTGCACTTGACTGTACAACATCACCAATCACGGCTCACGTGTTATCGGCGTCATCAAACGGCCAAACGAGATCCTAAGTGGATATCATTGTTCATCTATTACCAAGATAAGATATAATGCTATGAAACTATTCTATTCACCGGCGCTACCGTTTGATTTTAATTGATTTGTTGGTTTATTTACTTCAGATTAGATAGATTATTACGAGAATACGGCGGCTCGCGACGCCGCCGCCGACTTGAGACTCAACGGCTGTGGAAGAAACACAAAAACACTCTAAATGAGAGAGAGAATATTATGTTATTTCATAAACGTCCTTACATTCGATTAAAACTGAATTGAAAAATAAACATCATGGTAAATACGGGAACACTCTTTTTAAGAGAGATAGATAGAGAAAACTATAAACTTAGTGATATATTCGTCTCTTTAATTACAAGAAAAATAGTGTATACAAGAAGACTTACAAAGTTTGGAGATGAGCCTGCAAATTGTATGTTATGTAAATCTCCTATCGCATTTAAATATCTTATCCCGTCTTTGGTTTTCATTGTTTTTGTCATGATCAGAATAAAACTAATCCGGATAAAGTCGGGGAAGGACCGTCACAACACAGACTCATGCATTTTCAATATAATTCGTTTAATTTGAGCGTATACGATCGTCGGCTTCGACTGAGGCTCTGGTATCTTCGTGACTTGACCTGATAGATTATGCAACTCGTGGCGCATAGTATAGGAGCTCAATCAGTCTTGCACACAACAAAATTACTCGTTCGTATCTTGGCTAATTCGTTCTCCTAGTCTTTTAGCTCTGAATCATGAACATTTATTTAATATATACTATTATTATAAAGAGGTAAGCGTTTGTGAGTTTGTATGTTTGAATCTCCGAAACTACCGAACCGATGTAAGGTACATTCACCAAGATTGCTATATTTAATTTATTGATTTATTTTATCTCAAAATTCCCACGGGAGCGAAGCCCCAGGCAAGGTCTTCTCATAAATAAAACTATAGCAGATTTATTTCACATCATATTAATGGTCTATAAACACAACGTTTGTGTGAAGTGGAGAAGGAAATGTAAGAAAATTGATATTGGGCTGACGCTTAACAGCTGAAGAAGAAACCGCGAAAACAAATTATAAAATTGATACATTCATTAATATAGAAAAAAATGAAGCGGTAATGATGTAATGGTTAATACTGTTAAGCCTGTGTATCAAAAGGTCGCAGGTTCAAATTCAAATCATTTATTCAGACTATACAGGCGCCTTTAACGTATTCAGAAATTAGACCTTCACAAAAGGTGCCTACCTTTTCACGTCAATTTTTATATTAAATAGTTATTTCTCACAAGCTACAAAACTACTGGGTACGTATCCTACTCGTGCCATAAGAGTTTGTATACCAATCTGACTCATATATAGTAGTTTTCATAGACCACCACATGCTTCCGGTGAAGGTAAACAATGGTGAAGGTGAGGAAACCAGCACACTGATGGACAGTTTAGTTCATTAGTGTGTGTGCGACTACCTGCCACTAGATGGCGGTAAGTAGTCGTAAAAGTCACGTCAGATGCCTTTAGGCGACTTGAATAAAATATGACACAAGTGCTAGCTATTGCTAGCGTGTTATTACACATTCGATATGATGATGATGACAGAAAAAAATACATGAATGCATATAATTTCTTTTAGAATACCGGTACTCTAAAATTAGTAAATTCTCGCTCGCAGCTTACAACTTAGTGCCTCTGCCTAGAGGCGTTCACACCTACCTCCTAACGATATTACGAGTATCGCCTGCCTAACCAATGGTAGGTGTTACCGTATAATCAGTTAGACATAATTATCGATCGGCCCACTTTGTATATTGATGGATGGACATAACGTTGCGTTATTGACGAAATTATTTTCAGAAATTGAGATGAGAAAAATGGTTAAAGAGTTTTTAGAGCCGAGAGGTGTATTGGACTCAACCTTTTATAATCAAAACTGTGAGCTTTTTTCGATAAACCAGAAGTGTTGAATTTTGATCTTTAAAACGTATATAGATACTAATGATTTGTTCTTTTGTTACAGGTATTTATAAAGTGCCCTAAAGCTGCCCTGCACATCGTATATGTGTGTGATCTGAGGGCCTACTGCTTCATTATCATCATCAAGTTTAAGACCGATGCTTACATCTTAAAGTACCTACATATATTAGTAAGTTACTTTTTGTTTTAACCTAGTTATCTCTGGCACAAGAAGTCCCTGACGTAGAGCTCATCAGTACTATGTTAATTATACGAGAAGTAATGTATAAATATAATGTACCTATATACAGGGCGTGACAAAATACCTATATAAATATGAAGTGGAAAGGTACCTTGCGTAGAACCTTTATACGGCGTTAATAAAACTTATTAAAAATATTCGTCGGTCGCATCCATTATAGCGAATCAGAAAACCTTCCGAGCATTTTTTTGACAAGTATTAATATTAACTTGATATGTACCCAAAATAGTCTTACCACTATGAATGTATGTATAATAATATAGGTATTTTGTAACACTCGGTATAAAATAACCAAAAAAAGTAAATATTAATTATATTCCCATTTTCACCAATCAAAACATCCCGTGAATACCGCAGTATTTCGAAACCAAACAACAAAACGTAGTCTTAAGTTTTTGACATTCCTTGGCTCCAAAATTATTATTACTGTCTGTACACACAGCACAATAAATCTCTCTCCGAGCTAAGATTACTTCGTGTTAAATAAAAGGCGACGATGTGACAAATTAATCGAGCATTGGAAATAGACCAGCTTTACAAATGTCGAGAATGCAGATAGATGTATACTGCAGCGTCGGAGCCCAAAGTAAAAGCATATAATGAGAATTTTGGCCTTTAAATGTATTTTCAACTTTCAATTTAAAAATATAGTATTTCTCAAAAACTACAAACTATAGGCATTTCCGTACGACCACTGCTGAGAAGAAACGCCGAAAGAAACTCATTTAAACAGTTTATCATTTTATGTATAGCAGAAGGGTTTACATTGTTTTTTATAAATACACAAATATTTTCCCCAAAATCCGCTTTTCTACTTTTTTTCTCAATTTCTTAGTTGTCACATCCTTCTTATAATTTGATAATTAAAAGTATTGATATCCATCTATAACCTAAATATTTTTAGTCGACGACTGATTTCTGGTTACAACAACTGATATCGAGTTTGTGTACACCGATTTTTAATAATATAAATCATATTCAAAGTAGACTTTGGTTTTCGAACTTACGAAAAGTGTTGGTAATATTTGATATAACGCCGGGGTAGTAGATAAATTATATTCATCCAGTGTTTAATTATACCCAGTTGTCTCATTAAATAGAAAACTATGTGTATATATTATCATACCAAAGTATCTAGATTAGATCAATTGAGCAATAAAGCAGAAATGTCCACTATAAACTCCTGTACTTTACAACTGTTTTGAGACAGAACGAGAGAGAGGAATCTGATTCTAATAGCCCCTTCAACTTATATCTGAATCAAATACAATTAATTACAAAGTTATATTATTCGTCAATCTTACACATACATTACATACATACGAGTAGGTATAAGGTACAGATAATTTCAAATGTGTGGTGCTTGATCGAAGCAGGACCTATATCTCATTACACCAGCCTCTCCCTATGAAGAAACGCTAACCATACATTATAATTTATTAATAATTCAATTACAAATAGAAGAAACATATTAATATCAGAGAGTACAATATCTTTATATGTCTACGATCACTCTACTACGATACTACTCGTGTCATTCAACGCCAGATATAACAAATCACCGAGTGATGGCCGAGCACGGGATAGGCCTATCAGTTACGTGATTATTACGTCGTTAGTAACGCACTGACAGACGGACATCCATCTGACGTGATGAGGAAAACATTATTCGGAGCAGTTGGCGTCGACGGGGGATAACATAGTGTAATTCTATATTGACTACATGGGTATTATAGACGGGGGATAACATAGTTTAATTCTATATTGAAGAGAAAATTTAATAAATCTGTGACGTAAATACAGGTTGATTCTTTGAATTTCAGCTTAAATTTTCACATTAGATTTTGATGACAAACTAGAATACTCCACAAAGCACAATTGTGCTAATAACTTCAACTGCATTGCAATTGAACTTCTTACGTTCAGGACTTTAATATTATTAATCTGTACTGTGGTAAAGTAAATTTTATTAATGATTGATTTTGGAAATGATTCCTTCCTCAAGATTCCAAATTGACGGATCGTAATGACGCGCGAGCGCATTGGTCAAAACGCCCTGAGAACTGGTATATTTGTATCGTTTCAGTTACAAGTTTCTTTTCGAATCATTCTACAACGACAACG